>NC_022012.1:38223636-38225184 GCF_000317375.1 Microtus ochrogaster
AGTGCTGGGATTAAAGGCGTGCGCCACCACCGCCCAGCTCTAAGGGCCTTTAAACACCACTTTTTGACCACAAACCTCTAAGGATATTAACTGAAAAGCCTGCTGGGGCCAGACCAAGGTTCTCTCTCCACACTTAACAAAACATTCTGCAACTCTTGAGTTACCATTACATACAAAACACTTATCTGAGAAGTCTTCCTACCGCCCTTCTGATTCCCCAAGTCCTCGCAGCACCACGGGAGGAGCCCAAGTCTTACCAGGTGCCTCAGAAAGGCCCTCTCAGCGATGCAGCGAAGCAGAGTCTCGGGGTCGTGCAACACACTCACTAGATCCAAGATATCCTGGTCCTTGGCTCGGACTTCCACAGCTAGGGCTCCCTGAAAGAAAAACAGGCCTGATCTTTCTCTAGTCGTGAAGCAGAACATGGGAACAAGCCCTCTTCTACCTGCTTCCCAGGGTCTTCTGCTTGCCAAAGCCTGAACATTTTATTTGAGGGGGAGCAGATGCCAAAGATTATAAACGCAGATTTATGAAGAGGCACATGAACAAAGCCTCTCCAGGCAAACTTACCTGACCCACAGCGTACATACATTCCTCTGGATGCAAGATCTGTGGAGGCAGACAGAATAGAATGGTGGGCAGTGAGCTAGGGTTTGCCACCAGGAAGCCTGGTGTCTGGAACAGGAGTCTGGCCTCTAATCTCACGCCCTAGCCTGAGCTTACTCTGGCTTGTCGTGTTATTGACAGAATGGTCACGAAGATAGCAGGAGAGAGAGGCAGATTAAAATAGAATGGAACAGGGCAGCGCCTACCTGCCCCACCCGGTTCTGCCAGCCCATGCGCTGCAGGCCAGCCACAGCCAGGACGATGGCACTGAACTCCTGCTGCTCATCCAGCTTCCGCAGTCGGGTGTTGAGGTTGCCCCGCTGTGGAGAGATGCTAAGGAGAACCGTGACCCACACAGTGCACCCTCTGCCCCACAGTCTCTTGTCCCCTCTAGCTGACTTTTACAGACTCTTAGACAGGATCTCACGGTGTAGTCTGACTGTACTGATACTCACTATGTAGATCAGGCTGGACTTGAACTCACAGAGATCTCCTGTCTCTGCCTCCAGAGTGCTGAGATTAAAGGCATGCGCCATTGTTTTTTGTTTTTCGAGGCAGGGTTTCTCTAGCTTTGGAGCCTGTCCTGGAACTAGCTCTTGTAGACCAGGCTGGCCTCGAGCTCAAAGAGATCCATCTGTCGCTGCCTCCAGAGTGCTGGGATTAAAGGTGTGTGCCACCACTGCCCAGCTGGAACATACTATTTTTATTTATTTTAGTTTTATGTGTATGGTGTTTTGCATGCATGTATGTCAGCAGAGGTCAAAAGAGGGCATCAGATCCCCTAGAGCTGAAGTTAGAGACAGGTGAGCCACCAAGTGAGTGCTGGGAGTTGAACCAGAGTCCTCTGGAAAAGCAGCCAGTGTTTTTAACCACTAAGCCATCTCTCCAGCCTCAGGTCATGCTCTCTCTCTCTCTCTTTTTTTTTTTTTTTTTTTTTTTTTT
>NC_022012.1:38225284-38229365 GCF_000317375.1 Microtus ochrogaster
TTTTGGTTTTTCGAGACAGGGTTTCTCTGTGGTTTTGGAGCCTGTCCTGGAACTAGCTCTTGTAGACCAGGCTGGTCTCAAACTCAGAGATCCGCCTGCCTCTGCCTCCCTAATGCTGGGATTAAAGGAGGTCATGCTCTTTTTAACATGAGTTTTATGAACCACAAAGCCACTGTAAAAATCAAAACTGCTTAGTAGCAAATAAAGTAAAAACGGGAGCACCTTCAATCCTGGCCATCAGAAGTAATTACTGATGGATGTACTGTCAATGCCTGTCGTCTCCCTAACTAACATGCACTCTATACGCAGGAACAATGCTTATTTTACAGTTATCCTTGTTGCCAGCCACCTGCCAGAGTTTAAGAAAACATTAAAGATGGATGGGTGGGTGGATGGATGGACAGACGGACGGAAAGACAGATAACCCACTGCCCTTCCCTCCTGTGGAAGGATACAATACTCCTGAATTCCAGATGTGGGAATTTTCTCTGCAGCTGGGCCACTCTCCTCAGGGAGCTGGTTCCCACCGCGCTGCTCAGAGAGAGTTTAAAATTAAATTTAACATGGGCTGCCCGCTGCTCTCCACTGTCCGTCCCTCTGTCTTCTGTCCACCAGGCCCCACTCACCTTTTCTCTGGCAAGGTTTCTAGAGTCTTCCCAATAAATTTTGGGTGAAAGACAACAGCATCACAAGGATTTTCCCGTCTGGAGAGCAAATGATGAAATAAATGTATTATTATTTGGAGACAGAGTTTAACTCTAGCCCTAAAATTTGTGATGTACCCCAAGCTAGCTCAAATTCACAATAATCCTCCTGTCTCAGCCTCCAGAATGCTAAGATTATAGGTGTGGTCCACTAGGCTTGACTTTTTATTTTTTTTATAAAAGGTTTCCTGTTTTTGCTTTCTTGGTTGTTTACATTTTCACTTCTGGGGCCGGAGAGTATGCATGCCATGGCACGTATGTGTCCGTCAGATCACAACTTGTGGGATTCAGTTCTCCCCTTCTACCATATGAACCCCAGGGACGGAACTCGGGTCATCAGGCTTGACAGCAAATGCCAGCTAGGCCATGGTAAGCTAGCCTTCTTGCACCCCACACCTTGAGACACAATCGCACTAAATTCTCAGGCTGGTTGAAATCACTCTAGCCCAAGCAAGCCGGGAACTTCTGATCCTCTTTCTTAGCCATCCCTAGTGGCTGGGATCACAGGCCTGTGCCGCTGAGCCCAACTCCATGCACCCTAACTAGCCGACCAACTGGCTTTTCCCAGAGCTTCCTGCCCTGCTTAATGACTGACAACCTTCCCAGCAGAGGGCTAGGTGGCCACGTCCCAAAGGGAAAAAAAGTCAAAGACTCCCATGGTGGGATCCACCCCGCCCAGCCCCTCGCCATAGCTCTTACTTGCAGATGGCTCCAATGGTGAAGCCAGGAGGTAGTATAGTGGGCACATCCTTCAGCGAGTGAACAACCAGGTCCACTCTAGAGAGAGAGGGGAGGGCATGCAGAGAGGAGTTGAGTAGTTGACCTTACACTTCTCCACCTACCTGAGCTATAGCCATCCAGGAAGAGGCAGTCCTAAGACCTAAGGACCCTGAGGCCTGCTTTCCTCTCAATGACTCTACCCCGTTTCCCAGACAATCTTTTTTTTTTTAATTTATTTATTTATTAAGCATACAATGTATTGCTGGCAAGAAACGCACCAGGTCTCATTACAGATGGCTGTGAGCCACCATGTGGTTGCTGGGAATTGAACTCAGGACCTCTGGAAGAGCAGCCAGTGCTCCTACCCTCTGAGCCATCTCTCCAGCCCCTTCCCAGACAATCTTAAGTCTAGGCAGCTAGGTGGCTCCAAAACAAGCCACTCCCCTGTGTGGACGCCTAGGAGCTCCTTAGCCTAACACCAACAGTCCTGCTAATATTGGAGGGCCACTCTGGGGTTCAGGGAGAGACTGGGGAGGGCCATGCCCTCCATTCTCACTTACTCATTCTTCTCCAGGGCGTATTCTAGCTCCTTGGTAAACAGGCTTTTCTCTCCAATCTGCCAGGGAAGAGAGCCTCAGAATGCAACCCCTTGTGGGAATGGGGGAGGGGGGACTGGGAGAGCAGGGACAGGGATGGCCATTACCTTAGAGAGTGCAGTATCGAGAATCTTGTCCCCCGTGGTAGACATGGCAACTGAGGAGAGAGTCAGTCAGGTACCGTTAATCAGCATCTACGGCCACCATTGGATCAGCACGGCACTAAGAGTCCCACAAGCCCCGGCTCCTACCCTCGAGGAATACACACACTAACAGAAAAAGCAGACCCAAGGAAGAAGGTATGCCGGGCTAGTCCAGGCAGTTGGAGGTAAACGTGTTCACAGGAGGTTAGCCCTCCACCTGTAAGCAGCTAAAACAAGACTCTCACAAACAAGTTTTGACAGCCCGCAGAGTCCAAACTGCCACCTCCCATTAACTGGCCTCCCCCTCGCTGCCATTCATTCCTCTCAAGCAAACTTACTGATTTCAAACTGCATGCCCGGGTGCAAGGTTTTCAGCATCGCCACCACAGTGTCCGTCTGTATGCGAGCCAGCTGGGGACAGAGATCTGGATTGTTCCTGCCCTTCCCTGGCCACTGCCCCAGCTCAAATCCTCATATGGGTCAAGAAAGATAAAATGGGTCTAGACTTCTCACGTGGGGATGAGAGCGAAGGGCCTGGCCTGGGAGTTCTTTCTGTGTCTCTAACCACTTCCCTGGTCCAGGGACTTTCTTTTCAGAGGAAGTCAAGGTCCAACATCAGTAAGGTCACCATTCCCGATGAGACTGACTCCCAGACATTCTTGTGTCCTCTATGCTAGGAACTAACCCTCTGGGTCCCGTCAACTGGCGGCCTTGTGAACGAACATTAGTTAGAACTCTTATGGCAACCCCATGCGTCTGTACTCACCTGGCTCTTACGGGTCCCCACGCGAATCACCCTCATCTTTGAGCCGTTTTCTCCCTGCAGAAGAAAGCCCCCAGGTTATAGTCTGTTCCAGGACCACGGGCTTTGGAGAAAGGATCCCAGGCTCTGGCCAGGGAGTCTTCAAATAAGGAAAGATTCCTATGACTGGTCCTCTAACCTTCCTTGGTACCTTCTGCCCTCCTACAGGATCCAGAGAAGCAGGAACTAAAGAAAAGCTGTAAGAGGCTCTGTCGTGGTAACGGCAGCAGCAACTACGACACTGAGCCTCAAAGCCCAGCCTGGCCAAAGCTGTTCTCACTGGGAGGGTTGCACAGCCAGGTGGGGAAAATGATAAGGCCCATCAGTCTAAGCACAGCGAGGGTGGGCCCTGCCGGAGGGTGGGGCCTGCAAGAGGCTGGGGCTTGACAGCTGAAGCCACACACAGAGGACAGGTTTGCTGTCCACAACAACTCAGGTACTTGAGAAAGTCTCACTTCCCACTAGGTGAGACACTAAGGGTTCCTTACCTGACCTACAAGGACTGAGGTCAGCCAATCTAATACATAGTGCTCTGTTCACCCTCTTGACTGGGTGGCTTTGGGGACATCATCCCATCAAGGTCTTGTTAAATGAAAGGCCATCTGATGCCTCAAGATGTCTCATTGTCCCATAAGACTATGAGGATAGGGGCTGAAGAGATGGCTCAGCAGTTAAGAGCACTGACTGTTTTTCCAGAGGATCCACGTTCAACTCCCAGCACCCACATGACAGCTCACAATTCTCTTAACTCCAGTTCTAGAGGACCTGACACCCTCACACATATATGAGTGCAAAGCACCGATGCACAGGCTGGAGAGATGGCCCCATAATTAAGAGCACTGGCTCCTCTTCCAGGGGTCCTGAGTTCAATTCCCAGCAACCACATGGTAGCTCACAACCATCTAGAGTGAGATCCGGTGCCCTCTTCTGGTGTGCAAGCATACATGCAGGCTGAACACTGTATACATAATAAATAAATCTTTTTTTTTAACATTTATTTATTTATTATGTATACAATATTCTGTCTGTGTGTATATCTGTAGGTTAGAAGAGGGCACCAGACCTCATTACAGATGGTTGTGAGCCACCATGTGGTTGCTGGGAATTGAACTCAGG
>NC_022012.1:38229905-38234653 GCF_000317375.1 Microtus ochrogaster
TGGCTGTGAGCCACCACGTGGTTGCTGGGAATCGAACTCAGGACCTCTGGAAGAGCAGGCAGTGCTCTCAACCACTGAGCCATCTCCCCAGCCCCGAGAGGTGCAAACTTTTAATCCCAGCACTTAGGAGGCAAAGGCAGGGGGATCTCAGTGAGTTGGAGGTCAGCTTGGTCTACCAAGTGAGTTCTAGAACAATCAGGACTTTTACACAGAGAAACCCTGTCTCGAAAAACCAAAAAATAAAATAAATGAAAGTGAGGATAGTCTATGAGGAACTGCCTAACATTAATTTGTCTAATTTTTTTTTTCTAATGTCAGAGCTAGAGCCAAGAGCTCAAAGGGACACACCTCTTCCTCCTGTCACGGAGCCTTGGATAAAGGTGTTTAGTGTCAAGCAGGTAGAACTGGGTTCTGCAGCCTGACACAAAGCTCTTATTTCTTCCCGCTGACTGGAGCCACTGTAGAAACCGTGCGCCCTGCCTGGAGCCACTGTAGAGACTGTGCGCCCTCCCTGGAGCCACTGTAGAGACCGTGCGCCCTCCCTGGAGCCACGGTAGAAGCTGTGCGCCCTGCCTGGAGCCACTGTAGAGACTGTGCGCCCTCCCTGGAGCCACGGTGAAAGCCGTGCGCCCTCCCTGCACTGGGTCCCTCCTCTCACAGGTTCTTCTGCAGCAGGCAGACACTCAGGTTCTTGGTCACTGGAGGAGGTGAAACTTACCCTTGGACTCCAATCTACTCCACTGCGATAATTCCTCCCTCGAACGACTCTGAGACAGCCTCTCCCGTTTAGCTAGGCTTGAAACACTCAACACAGAAATTCCAGGCCACAGGGAGCCCACAGGAAGGAATTACTAGGTTTAAGCAATTCCTTAATTGACCCCATACAGAATTTTTAAGTCCAATTGTTCCATTAAAAAAAAATGAGTATTGGGTGATGGCCTTTAATCCCAGCACTCAGGAGGCCGAGGCAGGCGGATCTCTGAGTTCTAGGCCAGCTTGGTCTGAGTTCCAGGGCAGCCAGGACTACACAGAGAAACCCTGTCTCAACCACCCCTCCCACCCCCAAAATAGTACTGTGATGTGAAGGGCTGGAGAGATGGTTCCCTGATTAAAGCACTGGCTGTTCTCCCCGAGGACCTAGGTTCAATTCCCAGTACCCACACAGAGGTTACAACGGTCTGTAACTCTAGTTCCAGGGGATCTCTGGTTCCCTCATCTGTCCTATGCTGGGCACACACATAGTTCACACAGACATGTTTTCAAGCAAAACACCCATACATATAAACAAACTACTTTTGTTTGGTTTCCGGAGACAGGGTTTCCCAATGTAATCCTGGCACTCCGGGAACTCACTCTGTAAACAAGGCTGGCCTTGAACTCAGAGATCCTGCTGATTCTGCTGGGATTAAAGGCACACCTGTGCCACCACTGCCAGGCATAACAAATTAATTTTTTAAAAAAGTATTTGTTGTTGGACATGTGGTATATATGCCTTTGTTCCCAGCATTCAGGAGGCAGAGATAGGCAGAGCTCTGTGAGTTTGAGGCCAGCCTGGGTCTACAAAGCAAGTTCCAGGACAGCAAGGGCTGTTCTACAGAGAAACCAGGTCTCCAAAACAAACAAAAATAAAAATTTGGGCTGGCCTGGCAAGATGCTGTACAAACCTGATGACATTAAGTTCTAGCCCCAGATACTGTGGAATGAGTTAGCCTCCACTGCACACTTGCACTATGGCCTGTGTCCATGTGCACAAACACAGACGCGGTAACAAGAAACAGTAATCAAATAAAAAGAAAAATAAAACACACAGGGCACGGTGGCACATGTCTAGTAACCAGGAGAATCGGCCCAGCCCAGGAGTCTGAGCCCAGCCAGGTGAAGGGAGTATTATCATTTATAGGCTTAGGCCATTGTTTCTGCCTACTGTCCTCACAACAACCCTACTGTGTAAGACAGTGCAGGTACTTCCAGCAAGTGTCACAGAGCAAAGATGCAGAGAGGTCAAATGAATGGCTGAAAGCCTCACAGCAACGCACAGGCAGAAAGTGGGCACTGAGATCTCGATCTTCCTCCTCCCAACCTGAAAAGTCTACACTAACAAAGACTCTTGCGGCTCCCAGGCTGGGCAAGAGATAAGCAGGCCCCACAGCTCTGCCTTATCTCAGGCAGTCAGTGGCCTTAGAGCTCAGTGTAAGGCCTGCCTGCCAGTCCAGAGCTTTCCAGCAGGTTAGGAATGACAAAGCCCAAGTGGCTCCCAGTGACAAGAGTAATTCAGGTGTGTCTTAGCTGGGTGGCTGGGGTTGGGTGACTTTTATAACGGAGAAAGGGAGAAGGCACACCTCCAAGATGTTTGCATATACTTCTAAGTCTTGGGGTGGAGGGTGCTCTCCTATGAATCAACCGGCTAGTGTTCCAAGGCAGCTGGATTTGCCTTGACCCCTCCCTAAGTCATGAAAGAATCTTGTCTGTGTATACACTTTTACTAGCCCACTATCCCTTAAGCTAAGGGAAATCCAGGCAGAAGCCCAAAGATGGACCATCTTTCCACTCCCAACCCTGTCCCCACTGTTCAGGATCACCCCCTTCCCTTCGTAAGGGCAACTTAGTTACTGGCCCTTTAAAATGTCTAGAGGTGGGGAGGGGACATGACAGCTAGCTGTTCTGACCAATGGACGACGGAGCATGGCAACTCGGGACCAATCGTTGCATCCAAAAAAACCCAAAGGCGTGCGGGTCGCCGGCTCAGGACTCACCGCCGTTGCAGCCGCGCTGCCGTTACCGGACATGACTCCGCTTAGGGCGCAGGCGCGGCGCTGCCGCTGCGGCGCCCTGGAGGCTGCAGAAGCCGGCAACCTGGGCCGGCGGGGACTGAAGGCACATGGGGGCCGAGCCCGCACTCCAGCCGAGCTGCAGGACCTGCCGAGCTCTGCGTCACATCCGCTGCCCTCTCTCGAAGGGGCGGCACCTTCCTCTGGGCGGGAATTAGGGTTGCGAAATAACCGGCCTCATTGCCGGCATCCACCTGGCCTACTGCACAGAATAACCAATGGTTTTGATTTTATGGTTTTAATACTTTTTTGCTTTTCTTTTTTTTTTTTCATTTTGTTTCTCGAGACAGGGTTTCACTGTGTAGCCCTGGGTGTCCTGGAACTCACTTTGTAGACCAGACTGGCCTCGAACTCATGAGTGCTGGTATTAAAGGCTTGCGCCGCTACCATCCGGCTATTTTTCATTGTATTTATTAAATGTGTGTAGTGTGGGTGCGCGTCTGCCATGGTGTGCATAGAGAGGTCAGGATAACTTAAGGGAGTCGGTTCTCTTCCCTCCATTATGTCCCGGGGAGTTTGAACAAGTTACCATATCTGCTGAGGTGCATTCAACATCGACAGATGACAGGGCTCGAGACGGCTCCTTAGACTTTCACAGCTTCACCTCTCCAGCACTGGTGGAAGCAATTAGTGTAAATGTGCTGTTTTCTTTCTTCTAATCAAACTAAACTTTGCTATACTGTAAAGTAAGCAGGTCTTTTTAAGGCAAGGTTTGGGCTATTAGGAGCTCAGGCTGGCCTTGAACTTTTCCATTCTTCAGGCTCAGTCTCCCACACCAGACAGCAGTTCTTGTTTGTTTGAGACAAGGGCCTTGTGTGGCCCAGAATATCCTTGAACTCCACCTTGGTACTTGCTAGGATTACAGCCAGTACCACCATTCTTTGTTGACCCCCTGCAGCTGGAAAGGCTAAAAATTTATCCAAGAGTGCCTCTGTGTCTTCCTCCCACAGACCGCGTGAATCACACCCAATACAACAATGCTTGAATTTCTACTTTAAGAAAATGGAACTAGCTGGGCAGTACTTGCACACACCTTTAATCCCAGCACTCAGGAGGTAGAGACAGTAGGATCTCTGAGTGTTGACCTAAAATGTGGGTTCCAGGATAGCCAGGGTTACACAAAGAAACCCTGTCTCGGAAAACAGAACCCACAACACACAATGAACGTAGTACAAAGAGGTGAATGGCTCAGGAGTTAAGAGCACTTGTTGCTCTAACAGAGGACCTGGGTCTGGTTCCCAGCACCAATATGGGGTTCTCAGGCACCTGTAAGTATAGTTCCAGAGGCTGTTACCCTCTTCTAAGAAGTCACCCTGAGCATTAGGCATGCATGTGTACACATACATACAGGCAGGCATTCATACATATACATGTATGTATATACCTTCCTAAAGGAAATGGTTATGTTAAACCCAGGTCCTGGGCACTCCTGTAATTCCACCACTCAGGAGTTGGAGGATCAGAACTTCAAGGTCCTCTTCAGTTACACAGTAAATTTGAAGTTAATCTGGGCTACAAGAAACCTGATCAAAAAGAAATCCGGCTGGGCTGGGTGGTCATACCTTTATTCTCAGCAATCAGGAGTTCGAGGCAAATCTCTGCAAGTTTGTGGTCAGACTCTTTGTCTCAAAAAGGGTGTATGGGGTATGCAACCCTAAAGACAAGTGGAATAACACATATGTTGATGAAATTCAAGGCCTCACATGTGCGAGGCACACACTGTCCACTGAGCAGTATCCCCAGCCTTGAAGAGCACTTGTTAGGTGTGTGCTGGCACTGGGGAAGCTGAGGCCAAAGCATTCTGAATCCAGTGCTATGCCGATGACAAGACCCTGTCTCAAAAACAAAACACACACACACATACACACACTCTGCACTGGCATGTACGGCACTTGTTTCTTGTTTTTTGTTTTTGTTTTT
>NC_022012.1:38235448-38239619 GCF_000317375.1 Microtus ochrogaster
GTGAGCCACCATGTGGTTGCTGGGAATTGAACTCAGGACCTTTGGAAGAGCAGGCAATGCTCTTAACCTCTGAGCCATCTCTCCAGTCCCCATAATAAAAGTTTTTAAGAGTAACCCTAAGTCAAATAATACAACTAGGATTCAATCTCAGGCCATCTGATTCAGTCTATCAAACTGCTATAGAAAAGGTACCAGTACCTGTAAACCCAACACCCGGGAAAATGTCACTAGATCAAGGTCAGCCAGGGATAAACTTGTGCCAGGGAAACTTCTGTCATTCTAATCCGAATCCTAACCCTAACCTTTAACAAAGCTTAAATCACAGGGCCCATGATTTTTTCTTCCGAGACAGGGTCACGGTAGCCCTGGAGGGCATAGAACTCACAGAGACCTGCTTGTCTCTGCCCACTTATTGCTGCATGCCCCACCATGCCCAGCTCCTGTTACTTTCTTTAAGCAATCTCACAGGAGCAATTACTGATGGTACCCCAAATAACAATCACAGTAATATAACCTTTAGCCTGACTTCAAAAGGGGGAAACAACGTCTAAACAAAAGATCTTTTATCCTGCTTATCTGATATTGAATTCAGAAAAATACTAACCTTTCACGACTAGGTCCAAGGCTATCTGGCTTCTGTTTATTTTAAAACACTCTATTATTATTACGTGTGTGTGTGTGTGTGTGTGTGTGTGCAAGAATGTGTATGAAGGGAAGAGGCCAACTCGAGGGAGTCCTTTCCTTTCACCTTGTAGCCCCAAGAGATCAAACTCAGATCCTCAGGCTGGGCAAGCGCACCTACCTGCTGAGTCAGCTCACTGAGCTGTAGGTTTTGAAACGCATGCAGCCCACAGAGAATTCGCCATCCACTCTCTACTGAGGCTGGCTTAAACCTGACCCTCTGTCTCCACCTAGAAAGTGCTGGGTCATAGGTAGGGGAGGAGTGTCATTCCCAGTATCTGCTGGACTCTTTCTTCCTCCTGAACTCGACTAAGCAAGAGCTGGGCTGCATGCCTTGCTCAGTCACTTTTTGTTTAGAGACAAAGGTATAAGTAACCCTGGCCTGGAACTTGCCGTGTGGTGAAGACTGCTCCAGCGTGCACCACCACACCCAGGTTCACTAAGACCTTCTGAAGCGGCTCTTCAGGAGGCTGAGGGTATACAGCACAGTGGTGGACCTGCCTAGCATGTGTAGATAGAGTTCTGTGTTCAAGTCCCAACACAATGAAGTTCTTCAGCGAGTTTAACTTCCTAGATGCTATCAATCCCACCCACCAGTGAAAAGATGTGGGGCTAACCAGACAGGAAGACCACAGGCAGAAGACTAGAACCCTAGAACACAGGGTGGTTCTTAGATATACTTTAGAACCACCTGATGGCTAGGTGTGCTGGTGCATGCTCATGCTTTTAATCTCAGACTCAGCAGGCAGAAGCAGGAGGATCTTCGGGAGTTTGAGACCAGCCTCCTGGTCTACATGAGTTGTAAGCCAGGTACGGCTACCCAGTGAGACCCTGTCTCAAACAAACAAAAAAAAAAAATCACCTGAAAAGTTCCCATAAAATATTCTTCAGCCCTCAAGTCATTATACTCTTTTATTTATAGGCTCTGAGAACAAGGACCCAAGCACAGCCTGGTGCCCTTGAACAGAGAATAAAGCTGCTATTGTCCACAGAGAGGTTGCTGAGGTGCCCTTCCTCACTGGTGTGGAATAATCTATATTTCTGGTCAGCAGGAGGGGAGCAGGCTGGCAAAGGAGGAAGGAAAAGCAGATTCCGTCTCGAGTCCTGAGGGTCTGGAACTGTGGTCTTGTCCGCTACAACAGATCACCTGAGGCCACATGTGTGCTTTAGGGGCCCAGAGTTCCAGGCTTTCCCAGGAGCTGCTGACTAAGTCCCTCTCCTGGAGTGCATCAACAAGTCCCGCTGCAGCCCAGCCTCTAGGCTGGTAGTAAGTCTGGCTGCAGGAGGGTCTGTCAGGAGAGTCAACTTGTTGAAAACCCCTCGGCCAAAGTAGTCAGCAATCACGGAGAAGCTGTCATTCGAGCATTTGAGCTGGAAGGAAAGAGGAAGAATCAGGCCCAACTGAAAAGGAAACAAATGCTCTGGAACTCCAAGGACACTGTGTGACACCGATGGTGGCCCTGGTCTTGGGTGTCTGTGTGTGCACACCAACAGAGGCCAGAAGAGGGCATCCGATAGCAAGGAACTGAATCACAGGCAATTGTGAGCCTCCTGATGTGACTCCAGTCCTCCAGATGACAGGAAGTGTTCGTAACTACTGAGCTATCTCTCCAGCCCACACTCTCCCCCAACCTTTTTAACCTACTCATCCTCACCTGGTGCTGGAACTGATCATGGAGATCTCGTTTCTGCTCCTGGGCCCGGATCATATCCATCACCTTGCGGTTCTCTGGGAGGCAGGTGGGGCAGTCAGCATCGCTTTCTGAGTAACTCTCAAAGCAGTGCTGGTGGAAGGAGTGGCCACACAGGAAGTGGACTGAGGGCAGCTCCAAGGCACTGTTACAGATGCTGCACTTGGTCTTCTGGAAGATCTTTGGACTGCAAGCAGGAGACAGGATCGGTGGCAAATAGTGAGGAGGGCAGGGCCAAATCCCAGTGGAGAGAGAGATGAAGGTCTCTGTAAAGGTCACAGAGGCCCTGTCTGTGTTTATCACCCAAAGGGAATCAAATAGGGACAAAAGCTCCAACCTAAAGTGAACGGTTTGTTTGTTTTTTTTGTTTTTTGGGTTTTTTTTTTTGTTTTTTCAAGACAGGGTTTCTCTGTGGCTTTGCAGCCTGTCCTGGAATTAGCTCTTGTAGACCAGGCTGGCCTCAAACTCACAGAGATCCGCCTGCCTCTGCCTCCCGAGTGCTTGGATTAAAGACATACGCCACCACCGCCTGGCCCACCACTTTTAATTTTTAAGCTTTTTAAAAAAGACTTATTTATTATTTATACAGTGTTCCGTCTGCATGTGTGCCTGCAGGCCAGAAGAGGGCAACAGATCTCATTTCAGATGGTTGTGAGCCACCAAGTGGTTGCTAGGAATTGAACTCAGGACCTCTGGAAGAGCAGCCAGTGCTCTTAACCTGAGCCATCTCTCCAGCCCAAGATTTCTTTCTTAAATCACGTGCACAGAACTTCAGGTATCTGCAGGAAGGAGGTATCAAGGCCCTGGTGGTCGTGTACCTGACACGTGTACTGGAATTGAACTTGAGTCCTCTGCAAGAATAGGACAAACTCTTAACCACTGACCCATGTCTCTGGTCCCCTTCTCTTTCTCCATTCATTTTCTCCTCAGAATTTACAACTACCTCAAACACTGCAATCATCTGCCTATTTGTTTTCTAGATTTATTTTATGTGATTTATGAGCCTGAGTGTGTATACGTGTACCACTAGAGTTAAGGTGCCTGCAGAGGTCAGAAGAGGACATCAAATGTCCTGGAGCTGTTGTGAGCCATCTGATGTGGGTGCTGGGAACGGAGCCCAGGTCCTCTCTGAGTGCAGCGAGCACTTTAACTGCTGACGATCTCTATCATTCCGTGTCCACTTATTTAATATGTTCACTGTATGTCTACAGAACAGAGGCCCATAAAGGCAGGGCTTCTTGTTTGTGCTATCATTAAAGGCTTCAGAGACAATAAACGTTGAGCGGAATGAAGAAACCATTTCATAATAAGCATTTTACAATGTAATGGGAAGAACAGACAGAACACTTGATAGCTGGGTGTGGAAGCAAATGTCTATGATCCCAGCACTTCAGAAAGATTAAGGAGTCCAGGGCCAGCTTCAGCTACATTAGACTGTCTCATCAAAACAAACCCCTAAAGATTTAACACTTGAGAACAATTTCTGTTATTAATAACTCCATCCAGGCATGACAGCTCATTCCTGAAATCTTAGCACTTAGGAGGCTGAAGCAGAAAGATTGCTTTGAGTTAAAGGTCAGCCCAGGCTGCAGGGCAAGATTATATTTCAAAAATAGGGGCTGGAGAGATGGCTCAGTGGTTAAGAGCACTGACTGCTCTTCCAGAGGTAGTGAGTTCAATTCCCAGCAACCACATGGAGGCTCACAACCATCTGTAATGAAATCTGGCGCTCTCTTCTGGTGTGCAGGCATACATGGAGGCAGAATGTTGTATACACAATAAATAAATAAATAAATAAA
>NC_022012.1:38239719-38241204 GCF_000317375.1 Microtus ochrogaster
CTAAAAGGACCCGGGTTCAATTCCCAAGCACCAATGGCAGTTCACAACTGTCTGTAACTCCAGTTCTAGAATCTGACGTCCTCACACAGATGCATTTAGGAAACACCAATGCAAATGAAAAAAATAAATAAAGCAAAATAAATTAAAAACAAAACAAACAAAGCCTACAGTTATAGACCCGTAATTACAGCTACTGAGAAGGACAAGGCAATAGAGTCAGAGTTCACCATCATCCTGGCACTACAAAGTGAGTTCAGGAAGAGGCTGGGTAATTTAGTGAGATCCTGTCACAAAAACTAAAAGGAAAGGCTGGTAAGATGACTCAGCAGATAAAATTGCTTGCTGTGTAAGCCTGACAACCTGAGTTTGAGCCCCAGAGGCCACGAGGAACTGTGGGACATGGGACATGGTAGTGCATCTGTGATCCCAGCACTCCTAGGGGTGGGAACCTGAGGTAGACTGTAAAATGCAGCACAGCAGAAATAAGACGGGAATTGCTGAATGCAGTCCTATGACCACAGGTCCCACGGCACATATGTACCCTCCCTCACACACAAAACAAAGAGTGCTGGGTTACAGTGCATGGTGCTGCGCTTGCCTGGCAGTTAAGTGGTTCTGGGTTCAAGCTCCAGAACTTCCAGTTAAAATGTTGAGATCTAAATTATCCACTTTCTGTACTTTCTAAAATCAAATTTTATTTCAGAACATTTCACAACTTAGCTGTTTCCTTAGAAATGTAAATATTGGGCTGGAGAAATGGCTCAGTGGTTAAGAGTATTGTCTGCTCTTCCAAAGGTCCTGAGTTCAATTCCCGGCAACCACATGGTGGCTCACAACCATCTGTAATGGGGTCTGGTGCCCTCTTCTGGCCTGCAGATATACACACAGACAGAATATTGTATACATAATAAATAAATAAATATTAAAAAAAATAAAAAAAAATAAAAACAAGGCTGGGCAAGCTGGAACACACCTTTAGTCATGGAGGCAAGTGGGCCTTTGAGTTCCAGGCCCAGTGAAGGCTTGTCTCAAAGAACAGAGATGGGCACCAGGTAGTGGTGGCACGAGCCTTTAATCCCAGCACTCGGGAGTCAGAGTCAGGTGGATCTCTGTGAGTTCGAGGCCAGCCTGGCCAACCAGAGCTAGCTCCAGGGCAGGCTCCAAAAGCTACAGAGAAACACTGTCTTGAAAAACCAAACCAAACCAAAACAAAAAAACAAAAAAGAAAATAACAACTTAAAAAAGAACACAGCTGGATGATGATGGCGCAGGCCTTTAATCCCAGCACTCAAGAGGCAGGGGCAAGTGGATCTCTGTGAGTTCGAGGACAGCGTGTGATCTACAAAGTGAGTTCTTGGACAGCCAGGCTACACAGAGAAACCCTTTCTCAAATAAAAAAACAAACAGGACGAAACAAACTGTCTAAGTACATTTTACATACTAAGTGGATAAACATTTTCTCATGCCGGGCCGGTGGTGGCACAT
>NC_022012.1:38241304-38249369 GCF_000317375.1 Microtus ochrogaster
CACAGACAGAATATTGTATACATAATAAACAAACAAATAAATAAATAAATAAATAAGCAAATAAACAAATGCTCTTAGCAGGCCGTGGTGGCGCGTGCCTTTAATCCCAGCACTCGGGAGGCAGAGGCAGGCGGATCTCTGTGAGTTCAAGACCAGCCTGGTCTACAAGAGCTAATAAAAAAAAAAAAAAGAAATGTAAATATTATGTATGCAGAGAACTGGCCTGGCCATAAAATAACCTCCTCCAAAGCCCATTAAATAATGACTTATGAGACGAGAAAGATGGTTCTGCAGTTAAGGGTTCATACCGCTCTTGCAGAAGAGGGAATTGAATTCAATTCCCAGTACACATGGGGGTGTATGCCAGGGGTTCAGCACCGCCTGGAACTCTAACTTCTGGGGATCTAGTGCCTTTGTCAAATGCAGGCACCTGCACTCAGGTACACAGACTTATACACACACACACACACACACACACACACACACACACACACAACTTAAACTAACAAAACATTTTAAAAGAAATTAATAGGGCTGAAGAGATGGATCACTGGTTAAGCATACACACTTCTCTTGAAGAGGACCCGAGTATAATTCCCAGCTTCAACAATAAAGGGCTTACAACTGCCTGCAACTCCTGTTTCAGGAGATCCAATAGCCTCTCTGGCCTCAGTAGGCACAAGATCTTAAAGCACACATGATATGGGATTCTCCTCTGTATGCTAAGAGTTTGTTTTATTACCATTGGTTAATAAAGAAGCTGCTTTGGCCTATGGCAGGCAGAATATATTATAGCAAGGCAGGAAATCCTAGCAGAGATAGAGAAGGAAAGAAGGCAGAGTCAGGGAGACGCCATGTAGTTGCTGAAGGGGAAAAACATTAGCCAACCACTGAAGAAACAAGACATGTAGAAAATGAAGTAATGCCAGTCACGTGGTAATACACAGACTAATAAAAATGGATTTAGTACGTAAGAGACAATTAGAAATACACCCGAGCCATACACCAGTGTTGTAATTAATATAGTTTTTGTGTGATTATTCAGGTCTGGGTGGCTGGAAAACAAACGTGCAGTCTCCACTTACACACACATACACAGTTGCTCACACACACACACACACACACACACACACACACTAAAATCTTTTTTCTTCTTTCCTGTTTTGTTTTTCTGAGACAGGGTTTCTCTGTGTAACAGCCTTAGCTGTCCTGGAACCATTTTATAGACCAGGTTGGCCCTGAACTCACAGAGATTCACCTGCCTCTGCCTCCTGCATGCTGGGATTAAAGGTTAAGTGCCACTGGGTGGTGGTGGCACATTTGTTTGTCGTTCCCCCCCCCAAATACACACAAAAATCTTTAAAAATAAGATTTATGGTGGGGCATGGTGGCACACACACACACACACACACACACAAGAATCTTTAAAGATAAGATCTATGGTGGGCATGGTGGCACACACATACACACAAAAATCTTTAAAGATAAGATCTATGGTGGGGCATGGTGGCGCACACACTTGCAGATCTATGGTGGGGCATGGTGGCGCACACACTAAAGATAAGATCTATGGTGGGCATGGTGGCACACACGCTTGCACTTAGAAGCAGGTGGATCTCTGTGATAGGACAGCTAAGGTGATATAGACAGACCCTGTCTCAAAAAACAAAAAAGGGTGGGTATATAACTAATTTTTTTAGAATTCCTTCATTAACACATCGTCAAAGGGTTGGGATGTATAGGTTCAGTGGTAGAGTAGATGCCTAGCATGTACAAGAGGCCCTAATCAGTGGCTCTCAACCTTCCTAACGCTGCAACCCTTTAACACAGTTCCTCATTTTGTGGTGACCCCAGCCATAACATTATTTCATTGTTACTTATCACTATAATTTTGCTATTGTTATGAATCAGTAATGTAAAGCTGGGAGTGGTGGTGCACACCTTTAATCCCAACATTCAGGAGGCGAGGAAGGTAGATCTCTATGAAGTCAAGGGTAGATTGGTCTACAAATAAGTTCCAGGATAGTCAAGGCTGTTACACAGAGAAACCTTGTCTCGAAAAGCTTAAAAATAAGGCAGGTGACAGGCGGTGGTGGCGCACACCTTTAATCCCAGCACTCGGTAGGCAGAGGCAAGTGGATCTCTGTGAGTTTGAGGCCAGCCTGGTCTACAAAGTTCTAGGACAGACAAGGCTATTACAGACAAAGCCTTTCTCAAAAGACAAAACAAAACAACAGTAAAACAGCCAGGCGATGGTGGCGCATGCCTTTAATCCCAGCACTCGGGAGGCAGAGGCAGGCGGATCTCTGTGAGTTCGAGACCAGCCTGGTCTACAGAGCTAGTTCCAGGACAGGCTCCAAAACCACAGAGAAACCCTGTCTCGAAAAACAAAAACAAACAAAAAAAACCAACAGTAAAACAAACAAACAAGCAAAAACTTAAAATAAACCCACATGTTGAATAAGAACCACTGATCTAGATTAATCTTTGAAGAGAAAGAAGGAGGAAGGGAGAGAGAGGGAACTCAAACAGTCTTTACAGATGCTCTGTGTGGAAAGCACATAATACCACATTGTGATAGCCGAAGTCATCCCTGTCCACTCTACCTCGACTTGAGTTCCTGGATTTCCTGGCGGATGCGAGTGGTCTCCTCTCTGTACCGCCTCACCCGCAGCTCATCTTGTGCAATCTGCTGGCTCTGTTTCTGCAGTTTTTGGACCAGGTAATCTCGGATGATGGACAGGGTAGCTGTGGAGTTGTGGGCCAGGGTCTGTACCACTGAGATTGGAGGACAGGAAGAAATAAGATAAAGAACCATGCAGCATGCACTGAACAGAGCCCGTCTCTGCGGCAGCCTGTCCTCCCCAGTACCTAGAAGGGGGGGCATGAGGTTCTTGTTCTCGATATGCTTGAGCACAGCGGCCACATACTCCTTGCAGTCTTCCTCCTTGCGGGCAAAGTAGCTGAGGGCCTGTTCCCACAGGGAGGGGTCCTGCTCCCCATGGCGCTCGCACACGGCAATCACCTGGCGGTACTGCTCGTGCTGCATGTGGTAATGCATGATCTGCTGGAACCTGGGGTCAGGGAAAGGACATACCTCAGCGCTTGTCTCTGGAAAAATCACCTCAATCTTTCTTTTTCCCTGGAAGTCCCCCAAATCCTTACAGCTTCCCCTGCTCGTAGAGGTAAAGGACCCCATCCTGGAAGTCGTGCATCTGGCACAGGACCAGCGCCTTGTCAAACACATTGCAGAATCGGCCGCTCTTCAGCAGGGAGATGGCCTCTGCGTGAAGCTTCTCCTTGGCCTACAAGAGAAGGTGGGCTGTTAGTCATCAGAGGGCACAAGACTTTTTAGACTAGGCAGACTTCAGTCTCTCTTTCAGTCCAGTTTCCCATCAGTGAAGCCCATATAGTTCCAGAGGTGAGGTGCTACTCTCAAAATCGGCTGTTCTCAACCTGTGGGTCATGACCCCAATAGCAAGCCTCTGTCTCCAAATTTTTTTTCGTGGGGGGGAGGTGGGGGGGTTGTTGAGACAGGGTTTCTCTGTAGCTTTGGAGCCTGTCCTGGAACTAGCTCTTGTAGACCAGGCTGGCCTCGAACTCACAGAGAGCCACCTACCTCTGCCTCCCGAGTGCTGGGATTAAAGGTGTGCACCACCACCTCCTGGCTACATTATGATTAATAACAGCAGCAAAATTACTTTTATAAAGTAGCAAGCAAAAATAACTCGATGGCTGGGGTCACCACAACATGAGGAACTGTATTAAAGGGTCACAGCATTAGGAAGGTTGAGAACCACTACTCTAAATAAAGCAACAAAAGGCATCCAAAAAGCTAGAGGACAGGCACTAGAGGAACTCTTCTTTATTCACTGCGAGGGAAGGAACCCAGGCCTCACACATGCTAGGCCAATGAGCACCCAAGCCATCTTTCCTGTGCCTCCCATGGCTCTGGCCAGGTATTACCTGTGGATCCTTCTCGTGGGCCCAGTTCTGCAGCCGCAGCTCCAAGAGTGTGTCATAGATGCCCTGGGGGGAGTCTGGCTGCACTTCGCTCATGTGCTCCAGGAACGCTTTCAGCTCTCTCGGGTTGTTTGCAAAGATGGGGATGAACTCCTCAGAGTTGGCCTAGGATGGAGGAAAGAAAGACGTGAGGTAGGGGCTGAAGAGATGGCTCAGTGGTTAAGAGCAGTGACTGCTCTTCCAGAGGTCCTGAGTTCAATCCCCAACAACCACATGGTGGCTCACAACCATCTATGATGAGATTTGGTGCCCTTTTCTGGTGTGCAGGCAAAACATTGTATACATAATAAGTAAATAAATCTTAAAGGAAGAAAGGAAGGAAGGAAGGAAGGAAGGAAGGAAGGAAGGAAGGAAGGAAGGAAGGAAGGGAGGTGGCTGAGTGAGCAGGCATCTAAAGTCATCCCTGCTACCAAAAACTGTTTACCCAGGTCTCACCCGAAAGCCTGGAGCCTCCTGATCGCCTCGGCCTTCTGGACTGGGCCGATAGTCAGTACACAGTCCTTTCAGTAACTGGGTTGTCTGCTCCGGTATGTGGTGCATTAGGATCTTGCCGTAGCGCTTCATGTTACTCTCTGCCTGCTCAAAAGGCAGCTTACCAATATACTGCAGGGCTTCTTGATAGTTCTGTGGAGGAGTGAAAGGTGAACTAGTGCTCTTCCTGTCTCATCCAGCAGGATGAGTTTTTATCATCCCCAGTACATCCTTCCAAAGCAAGAACCTCACCCACCTTAATGTCCTCTAGCTGGATCTTCAAGTACCACTCATGATGTGCATGGTTCTCAGCCAGATAGAGGGCATGGGAGTAGTAGCCGGCCTGCCGGAGGACCTTGATGGCTGTCTCCACATCAAAGTGGACTTCACTCTCGCTCTTTGTCTGCCAACAAGATGTTAAACAAAGTCATTTGCACAGAAGAGGCTGGAGAAGGGAGAACAAGCAGGCATCTTTAAGGCATGTTTCTAAAGGGCAAAGGCATCTTGGCTTTGAAAACATGATAGCCAGCCTCTTGCAATATCGGCTTGAAAAACCTAGGCTTTGGGAGGGGGAGGGAAATGGGAGGCGGTGGCAGGGAAGAGACAGAAATCTTTAATAAATAAATAAATCCAAAAAATAAAAATAAAAAGTGAAAAAAAAAGAAAAGAAAAACCTAGGCTTTCCTCTGTCCCTATCATTAGAAAGACATTTATAGGGCTGGAGAGATGGTTCAGTGGTTAAGAGCACTGGCTGTTCTCTTAAGAGGACCCAGGTTCAATTCCCAGCACCCACATGGCAACTCACAGCTATCTGTAACTACAGTTCCGGGGATCCACCCTCACACAGACAAAACATCAATGCACATGAAATAAAATTAATGTAAAAAAAAAAAGAAAGAAAAAAGAAAAGAAAGACATTTCTAGGGATTGAGAGCTTCTTTAATGGCACTTCCTGGGCTTCAGCACCAGGGAATGTTCTAGACAACTAGTAGGAGCAACTGCTCTTCTTCCTGTTTATAGAGGAAAGAGCATTGGTTCCCAAATAAAGCTGGTCCCCTGCTTTCCTGTGTCCTGCTGAAAAACAGTAAGTCCTGGTAAGCCACTTCAGGTTCAGTGAGGCTTACTAGGAATCATCCCATCCAACACTGCCCTTCACCTTGATGAATTCCTCCAACTTCGAGCTGTCCTTGAGCTTGGTGTAGCAGTTCAGAAGCAGGGTGGTATGATCAGCATTAGCCAGTGACTGCCGATGCAGGGTCTGTAGGTAGGCAGTCAAGTTGTGGATGCGCTGGGCATCCAGGAACTTACGGATCACATAGGATGGCTCCAACCTTCCAATGGTTCTAGAGAAACATCAATACCATCAGGGTTAGAGTACTTTGTCAAGCTGGCTGTACAGAGATCACTGCAGCCATGGTAGTGGGTCTTGAGTAGCTCCCTTTTAACAAAGTCAAGGTGGTATCAGTGATATTAGACTATAAACTACACTGTGCAAGGTCCACAAAACTGGTTCCTATGTTGTGGTTTCTGAGGCAAGGTCTCACTATGTAGTCATGGCTGGCTTGGGAAATTATTATCTGGACCAGGTTGGCCTTGAATTTAGGGTAATCCTCCCACCTCTCTTTCCCAAGTGCTGGGATTATAGACAAGTGTCATCACAACCAGCCTAGTACACTGGTTCTTATTTTTAATGAATCACTTTACAGACCTGCAAGTTATCCTTGCTGCCAAAGTAAGCATGAACACAGGATTGGGAAGGCTTTGTTGCTGGTCAGGTTTTTTGGTTTTGTTTGTTTGTTTTAGTTTTTTGAGATAGAGTCTCTACGGGTAGGTCTGGCTGTCCTGGAATTCTCTACATAGACAGGCTGGTCTTGAACTCAAAGAGATCTGCCTGCCTCTGTTTCTCAAGTATTAGGATTAAAGGTTAGTGCCACCATGCCCTGTCTTGTGTTTTAAGATAGGTTCAGTGTGTAGCACAGATTAATCTTGAACCCAAAATCCTCCTGCTTCAGTCCTGAGACTATAGGCATGTATCACCATGCCCAGTCACCATCTCACTGTTTCCATAGTAAAAGTGAATACTTCCTGATGAAATACAACACCCCACCCCATGCACGCACATACACGTGCGCGCGCGCACACACACACACGGGTTCTGAAATCTAGCTGCCTGTTCTGCATTCAAGCTCCATTCCCCAGCACATCCAGACTAACCGGATATACTGCTGAACAGCTCCATCATGGTTGCCCTTGCTGTAGAGATGGTCTCCATACTGCATGAAAATCTGAGCTAGTCCATCACTGTCCAGATGTTGACTCTTAGCCAAGTTAATTGCCATCTCAAATAAATTCTTCTTAAATAACATCTAGAAGAAAAGAGATTAGAACATTGGTAGAAGCAGTCCTGAGAGTAGACCCTCCCAAAACATACCCATAACAGACATAGTAGATAATCCTGGAGCTACAACCTGCCTACAGTCTAGACAAAGACCTCAAGGTAACCCCAAGACCAACACCAACATCACCTCACCTCATCCAGGGCTCTGTAAACAAGGAGGGCTGGCTTAGGTTCCCAGCCATTACTTCTCTCCAAAGCCACATCCTAGGCCATTTCCTTGTTATCCTATCCTAAGGAAACTGAGTAAGGCTGTGACCCAAAGGAAAGAAAGTCACTGGGCCCAGGGGACCTAAGAAACCCATTCCTGCAGCTACTTCTAGATGCTTGTGCCAGCTCTGAGAACCTGGTGGCCTTGCCTCCAGTTTGGTCTGTGTGTCCTTCTCCTGCAATGCGTGGACCCGCCCATCCCGCGTCAGCACGTACAGGGAGCCCCACTCAGCGAGCACATCCACTACATCCTCAAAAACAGCACTGTAGGCTATGAACTTGTTGCACAGGTCATAGATGTTGAGAATTTGCTTGTCAGAGCTCTGGGAATCCCTGCTGGTAAACTCTGACCTGCACAGGAAAGAAAAGCACCACTATTTAGACCACCTCTGTCTCAGTTCCCTTATGGTTCCTTCACGTGACGACTCTGGTGCTGCCCCACTCCAGTTAGAACAAATCGCCTCTCTGGCCCCTCCACACGCACAACTGTGCGGCCAGCTGTGCAGAACACAGTCCTGGTCTCACCCTTTAGCCTCCTACCATTAATCCTGGCCAACAGAGTAGAAAATTAACATTCAGATGCCTACTCACTGAACAAATCATCATCATCACCCATGGCTTGGTGTGTTAGACAATGGGTTTGGTACTGAATGAAATAATCCAACAGGGGCTAGCAGAGGGCCCTACTGATAAAATGCTTGCTTTGCGGCATGAAGACCTCAGTTCAAACTTAGATCCCACAAAAAAAAAAAAAAAAAAAAAAGTACAGGGGTTGGAGAGATGGCTCAGCAGTTAAGAACACTTACTACTCTTTCAGAGGTCCCCAGTTCAGTTAGCACCCGTATCAGGTGGCTCACAACCACCTGTAACTCTAGCTCCAGGGGATTGGATGCCTCTGACCTCCTTGAGCACCTGCACATGTATGCACTAAATCCACACACAAATACATACACATAATTAAAGAAA
>NC_022012.1:38249469-38251977 GCF_000317375.1 Microtus ochrogaster
CTGGGGCCTCACACACTTGGGCTAGGGAGGTGGGTGCAGGCAGATGCTGGGGCCTCACTGGTGGCCAACTTGCAGCCTACTATACTTGGTGAGCTACAGGCCAGGATGAGACTATCTCCAAAATAAATAATGTGGATTGTGTCTGGGGAATGACACCTAAGGTTGTTGTCTGGCCTCTACACACATGCGTACATACATGCACCTGACACACATGAACATATATATATACACAAAAAACCCACCAGGGAGTGCTTTCACTATGAAAAAGACCCACTCTTCCCTTTTAGTGCTCTATCAACAACGACGACGACGACAAAAAACTCAAATGAGAAAACTCATGCCTTATCCTTCCTAGCACTTTGCAGTTCCTCGCCACCCAATCCTCTGGCTCCATCTAACTTATGTAACCAAAGAGCAAAAAAGTCCAATCCTAAGTCCAGATTCCCTGAAACATTATACATTTCCACAGTATTTTCACAGCAACTGTCTGAGCAAAACCAGATTTTTCAGTAAAAATAGTTAACTGAATCTAGATGGAAGATCAACCTACATAAAACTCAAGTGCCAGACTGGCTGGCTCCAGGTATTGGGGCTTTAGAACTACAATGGTTTTGGGGCACAGTCTAGTCCTCTCTGGTTCCCCTTTCCCTGGTCTTACTTGGGAGAAACCTTCCGGTCTCGGGAGACAATGACAAGGTAGCCTCTGAACCAGTGAGCGATGAGCTTATGGCCCTCAAAGGCAAAGCAGGGCCCACGTTCATCTGGCTGATAGAGGTAGACACACTCATCTCCCGCAACAATGAACTGCAGGTCTTGAGAAGGGTCACTCAGGGCGGAGCAGCGCAGACCACAACCATGGGTGTCCAACTCCACACGGGGGTAGTCCTTTCCAGAAACTATATAGGACTGCCAAAGGTAAAAAAAAAAAAAAAGTTATCAGGCTCCCTTTGAAGAGGCAGCACCTAAGCCTTCATACAGACAATTCATTTCTTTTCTTTATTTTGTTTGCCTTTCTTCAAGATAGGGTTTCTCATCGTAGCCCTGGTTGTCCTGGAACTTGCTTTGTAGCCCAGGCTGGCCTCAGAGATCCACCTGCCTCTGCCTTCTGAGTGCTGGCATTAAAGGCGTGCCCACCACGTCAGGCTACAGATACTCATTTCTACCTTAAGTCTTTCACATTTTCTCCACTTCACATTCTGTTTGCCCTCGGCAATCTGCCTTCTCCAGTCACCAATACCTAGATACTAGATGAATGTATTGGGGACCAAGCTATCACTAGAATCACGGGAGTTAAAGAAACGCAATGATCCTTTGCTGTTTTACCAAAAGTGTATTCCTGCTTTAGGAGGCAGTTCAGTGGCAGTGTGGGCACAGTGAACACGGGGCTCTGGGACTGACCCCTGGCACAAACATTTCCCAAAGGCAGTTCATGACTGCCTGTAACTCCAGCTGGCCTCTCAGGACAAATGTACACACACAGCCTACACATAAATAAAAATTTGGTGGAAAATTTTTAAAAATTAGTTATGCAGTAGAATACCAGGAATCAGAGAGGTAAAGCCATTTGTCTAACTGTGCTTAACAATGGAGAATCAAGTTATTCTACTACAAGCAGAGTTCTTTCCTTAAGCCTACCTCTTCTACCGTCCTACATGAAGAAATAAAATATTAAATTGGGTAAATGACTCAAGGCTCTATGTCTAATTTTAAGACTCCCACCTCTCCTGTTAGTTCCTTACCCTATTGCCCTAAGCCCTGGAGAGACGGTGAACGTTATTCCCCTTGAGTGCGACCTTAGTCCTACCTGGACACTTTCAGTTGTCACAACAAACAAGTGGGTGGTCTTCCCCGCCTGGCGGAAGGCCAGTCCAGTAACAGGATAGTTGCCCTTGTGCAAGATCTGGGTCTTGCTATGGCGGTCCCGGGTGATATCTCCCTTGTTCAGAGTCACACTGCCATCTGTGAAACCTGAAGACCAAAAAGCAGTGTTTCAGGGTGGATGAAAAGGGAGTGGAGACAGAGAAAAAGGCCATCAGTGGCACTCATGAGAAATGACATGCTTTCTCCTGCACCTGCATCTTCTCTAATGGTAACACGGCAACCTCAGTATCTGTATTCATTGACTCATTTCATTCTTTCTTTCTCTTTCTTTTTTCTTTTCTTCTTTTTTTTTGTTTTTGTTTTTTTTTGTTTGAGACTGTGTTTCTCTATATATCCTTGGCTGTCCTTGAATTTGCTCTGTAGACCAGGCTGGCTTGGGACTAGGAGATCTGCCTGCCTCTGCCTCCCGGTGCTGGGATTAAAGCTGTGCATCACCACGCAGAGTCTATTCACTGACTCATTTTCAAAGAATAATAGTAAATGTCTTCCTATTATAAACTTTAATAAACCTACAAGGCCTTGGGTCATTACCATGAGAACACCACACAGGAACTGAAGAAACAGCTTCCAAAGCCGGGCGATGGTGGCGCACGCCTTTAATCCCAGCACTCGGGAGGCAGAGGCAGG
>NC_022012.1:38252104-38253482 GCF_000317375.1 Microtus ochrogaster
AAAAAAAAAAAAAAAAAAAAAAGAAACAGCTTCCAAGAAAACGTGTTTAAAAATGTAGGAATGGCGTTCTAGGACAGTCAAGGCACACAAAGAAATGCTGTCTCAGGAAAAAAAAAAATCTAGGAGTTGGCTTTCCTCTTCATTGCTGCTTACCAATGGCCATAAAGTTGAGATTTTCATGAACCGTCAAACAAGACACCACAGTTGGCTCTGTCCCTGGGATGGCAGGGAAGATCCGAGTGCACAGCGGATTGCCACCATCCCTCTTTTCCAGGTTCCAGATCTTTACCTGGGGACAGACCACAGACATGCAAGTATTGGATTCTTCCCTCCAACCAAAACATAGTCTAGGCTTCTAGATCTTCCTTTTCTGGGACTTACCAGGGGGTTAATGCCCTCTTCATCCTCCCCAACTGAGGCCAGAATATTGTGCTGCTTCAGCTGGTACAGGTGTGTCACACGCAGTTTATAGGCCTGGAAGCCTGTAAGATGTAGGGAGCGTGGCAGGAACCAGATCTGGCCTTCCATATGTGCAGGGTGGTTAAGAAGCTTCCTTTCCAAGGAGTAACATGTCCCATCCCCACCCTCTTAGCCATGGTTGCATTTTCTATGCTTTAAGTTACTTGCAGACAACCATACTCTGAAAGTATTACTACAGTAGATGAGGAATTAAAATATTTTATGGTGAAAAAAAGTTGAAATTGAAAAAGAATGCCAGGCAGTGGTGGTGCATGCCTTTAATCCCAGAACTTGGGAGGCAGAGGCACGTGGATCTCTTCAGTTTGAGATCAGCCTGGTCTACAGAGTGGGTTCCAGGACAGCCAGAGGTACACAGAGAAACGCTTGTCTTGAAAATACAAAAACAAAGACAAAAAGAAATGAAACACACACACCTTAAGAGAAATCACATTCACATAACTTCAAATTATAGGATACTATTACAACTGCTCTGTCTTAGTATTATCATTGCTAATCTCCTGCCGAGCTTAAATTAGAAATGAAAGTATGGTCAATGTGTTTTGACTGATATAACCATTTTGAATTTACCATGCTACAAAAGTGACATGTAGAAACCCTACTTTGGAGGGCTGAGGGGCAAAGCAGTTGAGAAGGCGGCATACTTTGAAGTGTCAGCCTTTCCTGAGGTAAAGGTAAAATGCTTTCTTTGAGGTCATCCCCTAATCCCAGGGCTCTCGTTACAGACAAGGGCAGATTTCTGTGAGTTCAAGGCTAGCCAACCTTAAAATGAAACCCTGTCCAACATTTTTTAAAAAGATACTCTCACTCGGGAGGCAGAGGCAGGCGGATCTCTGTGAGTTCGAGACCAGCCTGGTCTACAAGAGCTAGTTCCAGGACAGGCTCCAAAACCACAGAGAAA
>NC_022012.1:38253582-38263533 GCF_000317375.1 Microtus ochrogaster
CAGAGAAACCCTGTCTCGAAAAACCAAAAAATAAATAAATAAATAAATAAATAAATAAATAAATAAATAAAAAGATACTCTCTTGTGGTGCTGAGCAGGTCTAACTTCCCGTCAGCAATGGAGTCAGAAGGGAAAACTGATAAAGTACTGAGTACTGTGTTGCTATTTACACTGGTAGACTAGGAATGCTAAACGCATTTTTGGCTTGTAATACTTTCCATTTATGATGGATTCACCTGGATGTAACCCCATCATAAGTTGAGGAACATCTCTACAGGAAAAAGTAGTAACCACGTCACTTGTCACAACCTGTGGCTTCAGACGTCACCTGAGGGCTGACTGTACTTACAACAGAATCTAGATGTCAACGAACGTGCACATAACCTCTTTAACAACTCCAAGGCCTTTCCCCCAAATAACTTGTGAACAAAGCAAACAAACTCCTTGTCTCATTTGTCTCCTTTCCTACAGTATCAGTCAGGACAGCCAACACCTTATACACACATCCTAGGCAAGTAGCATCTGTTTGGGAGGGGACTGAGCTTAACCTTGTCAAATTGGCATTAACAATCGTTTCACAGAAAAGGAAACTGAAGCGAATGTTGAATGACTTGCCCAGAACTGCTCGGTTGACAAGTTAGAAAATGGACTTCCTTGTTTTTCCCAGCAGACCACGGAAGAGGTCTGGGATCGCATCTAACTGCGAGGGCACAAAGCACCACGGACAGATTCCATTCCAGGTGGAGGAATCTCTTCGGGCTTCCGCGGAGGAAAGGGACAACTCCACGAGAAGGATATCTCCAAAGACCAGGCTCCCGCGGCCAGAGTCACAGACAGTGATGCCAGGAGGGAGGCAAAGGAACTTGGAAGCAGACGATCCAGAGGCCGGCGCGGCCCCGGGAGCGGCCCCATCATTACCCAGCGGCTCCTTCACCAGCTCCTTCTCGAAGAAAACGAATCGCCGCCACTGCAGGTAGGCCGCCATCTTGGCCGAGGGCCCCCGCCTCCGGAGCAACGTCACGTGAACAGCACAGGCGAGTCATGTGAGGGACATCCTCCGGGGGGCATGCGCACACAGTAGGCGGGGCCTGCTTCGCAAAGCTCTGGGGGTGAAGTTTGCTCGGTAGCGCCCTTGTGCTTTGATCTTGTTATGACTCGGAGGGTCCTTCATCTCCGCGTTGTTTTCCCCTTCCGGCGAGTGGTGGCGCGTTTCGAGGCCAGCATGCCCTCCACAGCGGGACCTTGTCTCGAAACTAAAATACTCAGCTGTGTTCGGTGTCGCTGTGCAAATGGAAATGTTTTGGGAAACTGTCTAATGCATCAGCTTTTTAATGTTGAATAGAGCTGAAATTAAATGCCGCCTTTTAAGAAGTGGTTAAAAAAAAGCCTGATCAAATTCAAAGCTTTTTTTTTGATATATAAAACTTTACAAATGGATCTATTCCATTAATAGGCAACTAACTAGACGGATAGTATGTGATTTATCTGCAATTCTCTTTAGTAAATACATCCCTGTATGTTAATCAGAAATCTTATTTCAACAAAGAAAGTTTTGAGTATGGTTTTGTTGTTGTGTTTTGGCAGGGGTGCGGGGGTGGGGTAGCGGACAAATCAATAAAATGCTCAGGCACTGATGGCTCTTGATGAAGGATGTCACACATTTTGAGTTGTAACTTGCTGTGCCTAATTGGGTTACATTTTAACCTGTCAGAAATATTTTAGGTCAGAAATGAAAGCAGGTATCCAAAACAGGTTTTTTAACTGTTGGAAAGGAAAAATAGCAGTTTGTGTCTGCCACTGACACTTTCTGAACCCACCTTGTGTTGTGTATTTGTGCATCTGTCGGAGTATGGAGCACCTAATACACTCAAAGCCTGTTCACTGAGATGGGAATTACTGATGAATCGGAATCTCCCAAGGCAGTGTTAACTTTCTCACCCTTTCTATAGAGGCAGGATGTAGGGCAGGGGACAGTAGCAAACACCAGGGGGTTACTGTTTTCAGAGCAGAGCGGTTAATAACTGGTAAGTCGAGGTATTCCGTGGCTGTTCTAGCACTGCTGACTAAACCAGCCGTGAAGAGACAACTCTGTGTCCTGTTGGTGTGCCAGGGAGAACCAGAAAAGCCCTGTGAGGAGTGTGACCACGTCAGCTGTGACAGCTTGTTCACCAGGATTGATCCAGCTGACTTAGTTGTCTAAGTCTCTCATTCCATGTGTGGCCCTCCTACAGTACGTTTAGTTGAAGGCCCTGACCTCCCAGGTCACAGGAGAACCATTTCTCAGTTTATGCACACGCGTAGCTGAGCTACCTACTAGACCAAACGTACTCGTGAGAAGTATTGTGGTTCCAGGACAGCTAGGGCCTCACAGTGAGACTCTGCCTTAAAACAAACCAAACAGAAGAGAGCAGCCCACGGAAAGCACGCCTGCCTGTGCTCCTGCTCCTGCCCAGGGCAGAAGTCTCTCTTTCCCATGTCTGGATCCGGCCCTGCCAGTGCCTTTAGGGTCCTATAGGGAAGTGACACCAAGGCAAAGGTGGCCCTGCCAGCGTGACTTACAGCACCTCGTTATACCCACTACTTTGCTTTCCACTTCTTCACAAATATAATTTCAGCACTCCCCATTCCTGGCACTGTACTAAATCCCCAAATGGTAAATGAGCAAAATGTGACCTTTGACCACCAACCACCCTAGGGAAGAGGCTTTAAAAAACAACTGACTAGAGCCAGGGTTGGTGGCTCATGCCCGTAGTTTGGAAGGCTAGGGCAGGAAGATCGCCATGAGTTCAAGGCTAGCCTAAGAGACTCTGTCTCAAAACAAAAGAAGAATCAGCAGTAAGCAGCCCTCAATTTCATGTAGCAAATTATACCTAACAGTGTTTTTTGCTTTTCATAGAGTCTTGTAGCACCCAGCTGCAAAAAGAGGTATGATTATCCTGGGGGAGAAGTGATGCTCTGGCCAAAAACATCAAAGTTATCTCAAAGTGAAACATGAGTTCTTGGTTTTCCTGATCTTTAATTAGACAGTTTTCTGGGGCATGAGGCTAAGGCATACTTGTCAGAACACACACCAGGGTTAGTCCCTCAGTTCTGCTTTTCTAACCTAGGATCGTCGGTCAGGTGAAGAAGACAAACAGGTCGTGTACAGATTCCCGTACAGTTTTGAATACTGAGAACTCTGGTTATGAAGGAGTTCAAGAATCATACAAACTTTAATTTTTTTTATTATATTATTTTGTGTATGGGTATTCTGTCTGCATGTATGTGTACTGTGTTCCTGACCACAAAAGCCAGAAGAATGTGCTAGATCTCCTAAATATGGATTTACAGACAGTTGTGAGCCACTATGTGGGTGCTGGGACTCAAACCCAGGTTTTCTTGAAAAGAAGTCACTTCTGACCTCTAAGGTCACAAGAAACACATGTGGTGCATGAACATATATGCAAGAAAAACATTCATATACACAAAATGAAATAAATAAATCTAAAAATATTTTTAAACAGTTTAAAAGGCTAGAGATCGGATGGGCAGTGGTGGCTCACACCTTTAATCTTAGCACTTGGGAGGCAAAGGCAGGTTGATCTCTGTGAGTTAAAGACCAGCCTGGTCTGCAATAGCTAATTCCGGGACAGGATCCAAAGCTACAGAGAAAACCAAACAAACAAACAAAAGGTTAGAGGTGTATCTTTGTGGTGGAACTCGTATCTTGTATGGAACTAGCACTAGTTTCAACCCCTAATGCTGGAGCTAGGAAATGAATTTAGAGAAGTCAATATAATTCCACCAGATGGTGGTGGTGCACGCCTCTAATCCCAGCACTCTGGAGGCAGAGGCAGGGAGAGCAATGTGAGTTCAAGGCCAGCCTGGTCTACAGAGTGAGTCCTAGGAGAGCCAGGACTGTTATACAGAGAAACACTGTCTCGAAAAACCAAGAAAAGTCCTGGTGGTGGTGGCACACACCTTTAGTCCCATCACTTGGGAGGCAGAGGCAGGCAAATTTCTGTGAGTTTGAGGTTAGTCTAGTCTACAAAGTCAGTTCCAGGACAGTCAGAGCTACACAGAGAGACTGTATCAAAAAAGCAAAAAAACAGGGCGGTGGTGGTGCACGCCTTTAATCCCAGCACTCGGGAGGCAGAGGCAGGTGGATCTCTGTGAGTTCGAGACCAGCCTGGTCTACAGAGCTAGTTCCAGGACAGGCTCCAAAGCCACAGAGAAACCCTGTCTCGAAAAAAAACAAAAAAAAAAAAAAAAAAAAAAAAAAAACAAAGAAAAAAAACCCACATAAAAAAACAAGAAAGAAAGCCTGGCAGTGGTGGCACACGCCTTTAATCCCAGCACTCGGGGGGCAGAGGCAGAGGCAGGCAGATCTCTGTGAGTTCGAGACCAGCCTGGTCTACAAGAGCTAGTTCCAGGACAGGCTCCAAAGCCACAGAGAAACCCTGTCTCGAAAAAAAACAAAAAAACAAAAAAACAAACAAAAAAAAAAAAGAGCAGTGGTTCTCAACCTTCCTAATGCTGTGACCCTTAATACAGTTTCTAATGTTATGGTGACCTCATCTATAAAATTATTTCATTGCTACTTTATAACTGTAATTTTGCTACTGTTAGATTTTGTAATGTAAATATCTGGCATGCAGAATATATGCTATGTGACCCCTGTGGGATTACACCCCACAGGTTGAAAACCATTAGGCCAGCAAAATGACTCGGCAATGAAGAGCTCTTATTTTTTTCAGAAGATCCAGGTTTGGTTCCCAGAGCCAATGGAGCAGCTAATGGCTGTCTGTAAATCTAGTTCTAGAACCTATGATCTGACACCATCTTCTGGCCTCCTAAGGAACTGCACATTCATTGCACATACATACATACATACATTCAAACATACATGCCAGCAAAACTTCCTATACATATGTTACACCCAGATCACAGAGTCCCCCAAAAATGAACTAGAAGACTGAGTCCCATACGTAAAAGCAAAGAGCCTTTATTCTTATTCAGGTTTGAATTCAGACTCTTGTGTGTCCAACATATTGGAGTGATTGGCATTGGCGAGCCTCGAGGTCAGTTGGGGTTGGGTTTTTATAATAGCAAAGGTTGGGGTGAGAGATTTCTAAGATTCAGGACCCCTGATTGGCTGACATTTGTCTAGGGGTGTCCTGGTGAACAGTGATAGGTGTGTGCTGGCAGGTGATCCTATCTACAATGGTTGGTACATTAGGAATTTCCTTTGGATGGTCTGTTCCTGGGTGGTGCCTGGGTGGTCCCAGTTTGTGGTCTTTCTTGGAACAAGGGTAAACTAATGAGACTCAGGCCTCTTTTGAGCTTATCATGGCTGGGTCCTATAATATATGAAATAAATATAAATAAAAATTTTTAAAATGAAAAAATAAATATGTAAGAAAGAAAAGAAACTAAGCCAAAATAACCCCCCTGGCCTCCCGCCGAAGAGGGAAAAAAAAGCCAGAATAGTGGCACATACCCATTTACAATCTTAGCACTTCGGAGGTGGAGACGTGAAGAAACAGAATTTAAAAACAACCTCAAGCCTGGCAGTGGTGGTGCACGCCTTTAATCCTTGCACTCGGGAGAAACAGGCACTGGGATCTCTGCTGAGTTCAAGGTCAGCCTGGTCTACAGAGTGAGTTCCAGGACGGGCTGAAGAAATAAAACCTCTACTATGATCAGGCTGAGCTAGAACTTCCTTAAAAGACTTTAGAAGAGCTGGAGAGCTCACTAGCATTTAAGAACATTTATTGCTCTTGAAGAAGACCCAAGTTCTGTTTTCAGAGCCCAAATGATGACTCACAGCCATTCAGCCATTCATAACTGCAATTCCAGTTCCACGGGATCTGGATCTGATCTCTTCTGCTTTTTTTTTTTTTTTTTGGTCTTTCAATACAGGGTTTCTCAGTAGCTATGGAGTATAACTGGTACTCGCGCTGTAAACCAGGCTGGCCACTGGCCTCGAATTCACGGAGATCTGCCTGCCTCTGCATCCTGAGTGCTGGGATTAAAGGAACACCACCACCCAATCACACCTCTTCTTATTTCGTCCTTGGGTACCGTACATACATGATACACACATGATACACAGGCATGCAGGTAAATTCTCACACACATAAAAAAAACGGAATAAACCTTTTTCCCCCATTAAAAAAGTGAAGCCGGGGGTGGGGGGGCAGTGATGGCGCCCACCTTTAATTCAGGAGGCAGAGGCAGATCATCCCGATCCGCAAAGCAAAATGCAAGAAGGTTGCAATTTTACACAGAGAAATACTGTCTGATGGGGGAAGGGGTGATGGCAATTGGCATATATAATTTTAGCATTTGGGAATGTCAGAAAACGTCCATGAATAGTCTTGTAACCTCTGTTACTCCAACACGTGGGTGGTTCTTTGTTACCGGAAATCGTCGCGGGTCCGCTAGCCAATGAAAAGAAGGAGATTGGTCCAAAGGGCGGAGTTTTGACTGGGAAGGCGGAGCGGAGGGATGCGCGGGCGCTTTCGGTCCAAGAACGGAGAGTGAGTGTAGCGACTGAGCTGCTGGTGACGCATTCCTTGTTTTTTTGTGGTTGCTGAGCACGGATTTTGCTTGATATAAACGGTAAAGTAATCCTTTGGCTCCCTTCTTCATCCGGTGCCACTTTAGCAGGCTGCCGCAGGGCCGGCGCTCACAGCCTTAGGCGCCCGGTACACGCACGTCCCGTGGCCTCCTGAGCGCCAGCCCCTCGGCTGCGGAACTCCCCTCGCACCCGCCCGTCCTCCCCGTCCCTGCCAGCTTGCCCGGAGTGCCAACTCTTTACCGGGCACGCACGGTTCCGCACTCGCCCCACTCAGGAGGCCCAGGCCTCGGGCCTCAGGCTAGGGCTGGAAAAGCCGGGAAAAGTCCGGCTCGCGTACACGGGGGCCGGGGTCAGAAGGAAACTAGCGCTCCCAGCCGGACTCCTCCCTACCTCGCCCCACAACACTCCAGAGCCATTCCGCACTGAGCCTGAGGCTCTCTTTCTCATCAAAATTGTTTGTGTAGGGGCTGGAGAGATGGCTCAGTGGATAAGAGCATTGCCTGCTCTTCCTGAAAGACCCTCTGAGAGTGTCTTTCAGTCTGGGGAGACCCTTCCCAAGGAACAGCTAGACCACTTGTGCGGATGCAAACAGCAAGAGGTTTATTCAGATACACAGGTACCTGGGGCGTCCAAGTCTCTCGGAGGACTGGCGGGCTGTCAGGCTGGGGTAGCGGGTTTTTATAGGGTAAAGGGAGCAGAAGCGCGGTTACAGAAGCGAGATGCATAGTTACAGGGTTTTCATTGGTCAGTTTGAATATGGCCGAGTTCAAGTCAGGACAAGGTCCCTGGTTCCCCAGAATTCAGATATGGGCTGCCTTGGCTCTTGTCTAGGGCAGACAGGGTGTCTTTCTTTGTTCCTCCCCCCGGCCCAGCCATAGGTGTCTCTATCTCGTTTTGGCAGCTTCTAAACTGCCCTTTGTTAAAACCCTGAATATTCAGTACAAGCCTTGCAAAATGGTGTTACCGGTGCTAAGTTGTTTAACAAGCTGGGGGGGGGCAACCACATGGTGGCTCTCAACCATCTGTAATGAGGTCTGGTGCCCTCTTCTGGCCTACAGACAGAATATTGTATGCATAATAAATAAATAAATAAATAAGTAAATAAATAAATAAGTAAATAAATAAATAAAAATTGTGTAGTTTAAATTCTGCTCTGAAATACAGGGCAGTCAAACTTGGGACCACAAAAACCAGAGCAGAGTTCCAGGGCCTTCTTTGTCGCCACAACTGTGACATCTGCTGACCAAACATGGTTATTACATCATAAAATATCGTGCCTGCTGGTCAATTAAGATTATTACACCTACAACAATCTTACAAAGATTTTAACAGAGGTAAATTATTTGATAATTTTAAATAATTAAATAAAATTTTCGTGCCAATAGCGTCTAACATCACCATTCACGCAATTAGAGACCTCATTTCTGCTATGGATGCAGTGCTACGAGAGAGATGCCGCCTAGCTGGGATGAATACATTTCTAGATATAATTGTTATTAATCCGGTAATTCATATCTTATCCTTTAAAAAGTGGTTTGATAACAGTGCTAAAAATAGGAATCTGACTAAGATGGTACAGACTTTGTAATATGTCAATGAGAAATTGACTGATAAAGTACAGGCAATTGAAAAAGGTTATGACAAATTACTAGAAAGAATTAGGAATTTAGAAAGTCATTTGCATGCTGTACAGATAGTCACTCAGGAAGACAAGGCAGCCTTGAGAGAGAAGTTAAAAACTTTAGACACGTATATGAATGATCAAAACAAGAATCTAGGGCTGGAGAGATGGCTCAGCGGGTAAGAGCATTGACGGTGTCCTGAGTTCAATTACCAGCAACCACATGGTGGCTCACCAACTGTAATGAGATTTGGCGCCCTTTTCTGGCTTGCAGGCATACATGCAGACAGAACACTGTATACATAATAAATAAGCAAGTTGGGGCTGGAGAGATGGCTCAGCGGTTAAGAGCATTGCCTGCTCTTCAAAGGTCCTGAGTTCAATTCCCAGCAACCACATGGTGGCTCATAACCATCTATAATGAGATCTGGTGCCCTCCTCTGGCGTGTGGGCATACATGGAGGCAGAATGCTGTATACATAATAATAAATCTTAAAAAGAAAAAACACCCATACACATAAAAAAAAAGCCAAGCATGGTAGTGCACCCCTTTAATCCCAGCACTTGAGAGACTCGAAAAATCAAAAAAAAAAAACCAAACAAACAAACAAAAAAACAAAAACAAAAAAAAGAGAGAGATATTAAGGAAGCAATGGATTCTTTTATTTTTCGAGACAGGGTTTCTCTGTGGCTTTGTAGCCTGTCCTGGAACTAGCTCTGTAGACCAGGCTGGTCTCGAACTCACAGAGATCCGCCTGCGCAATGGATTCTAATGGTAGACATTGAGCATATGTGAGAGAGTTTTTAAATGCTTGATCTTCTAGGAATAGGATCACCCCAAATGACTGGAAGCAATTAGTCTCAGCACTATTAAAATATGGTCGTTAGTTACAGTGTGAAAGCTATAACAGTGGGAAAGAAGCTAAGGCCCTTGAACAGGGTAAGATTAGAGGTTTTGAGGCTTCCCAAGATCAGATACTTGGTGAGGGCCCCCATGCTGATGTGGGTAGTCAAGCTACATTTCACATCACACCTTGTCCTTATGCCGTACAGCAGGGTTCAAGATTTGTTGACCTCAGAATGGAAACAATATTTGTTAGATTGGGGACAGTGTTTTGCTTTTGTTTCCACAGGTGAAAAAAAGCTACAAATACGATCAAAATTAATAAAGGTTTGGTTTGATTGATTATGAGAAGTGATAATTCATAACCGATGTGGTGGTTCGACCTGTTGAAAAGAAAAACTCACCCAATCAGGTTCAGGGCAGGGTTCTGTTTTTCTTTCCAGGAAAATAAAAACATCCATCTTGAGGAATTTAAAAACCTTTGGACAAATAAGCATCTAAAAAAGGGAGAACTATCCAAAAAAAATTACCAAGAAAAGGAATGATCTGGCCTAATGGTATAATATACTATCAGCAGGGTAAAAATTCATATACCTTTCAAAATATTTGTTTTGCTGGTCTCTACAGTCATGTTATCAGGTGGTCTTTATGTAGTCCTGACTCACTTCAAAACTAAACCTGGATTTAGTTTTAGTGTTGGATTGTGGCTCTCTCCTCCTCTAAATCTAAGCCTGTTGTTAAAAGAAAAATTCAGAGGTTCTGTCTCATAGCAGAAGAGCCACCTGGTGTGGGACAGAAGAAAACCAAAATGTAGGGACTGTTGTTGTCAGGACACTTATGTCCCCCAAATTCTCTTTCTCACCATACTTATTTTTGATTCTTTTTTTTTTGTTTGTTTGTTTGGTTGGTTTTTTTTTTTTTTTT
>NC_022012.1:38265063-38266449 GCF_000317375.1 Microtus ochrogaster
CTGGAACTAGCTCTGTAGACCAGGCTGGTCTCGAACTCACAGAGATCCGCCTGCCTCTGCCTCCCAAGTGCTGGGATTAAAGGTGTGCACCACCACCGCCCGGCTTGCTTACAATATTTTTGTATATTGATACAGAAGTAAAATTATTTTTGTCATGTTTTATATGTTTCTACTTCTGTTAAAGATATTTTATATATTGATGCAAATTAAGGATATTTTTGTCATATTGCACTAAACATTTCTACCTCTGATTAAGATATTTTTGTATATTGTCAAATGAGGTCATTGTCCTTACTGTACATCTGTGTACAGATTACTTTATAATGTGAAGCTTTAGTCTTTAAGCTATGTAGGTTATTAAGAATTACAGGTTAATAGTCTCCCAGGTTTGTCATAATTATAATTTTTTGGTTAGGTTCTCCAGACAAACAAAGTTGTATTCTGTGTAGATAGGTAATCTTCAAACACTTCAAAGACCTACAGAATAGGGCATTTAAATGTTTTAATAACTGAGAATTCTGTTGATGTGAGGCACAACTGCTCCTGGCAGCACAGATCTACTCCCGAGAGAATGATGGGCATAGGAGACACTCCACATGGAGCTTGTTTTCTCCTTGCAAAACTGGCCTATTGGGCAAAGAACTGCCCTTGCTTTGTTGCTGACAGTAAGCACACTGTCCAATCTGGACAAGCAGGATACAAGGGAAAGTGACTGCTGAACCTTGCCAAGATAGGGGGGACAGTCTTTCAAATTTTCCTGCTTCTGAAAATGGTCTGTTAGATATTGTAGGCCTAAAGCTAAAGTTGTAGGCCCCAATGCTACAGAGGAACACTGGGTGATTGTCCAGGCAGCTAGCTGTTTCATTTCTTGCATCTTCAGAAGTTGTTTGCTTGCACTTCCTGCTTACTCAGGTGATATTTTCCTTCTCAGGTTTGTGATGGGTTTGAAGATTAGGTAGTTACTGTTACAGTCCTCTTATCTTAGCTAGACCATATTAGGCACAACACAGACTTTCCAGAATAGGACAGCTATTGGAGTAATCTCTGTAATTTACCATTTTTTAGTGTTTCTTGCTTGATGTTCTTCTTCTTGTTGTTTCATTTTTTTATGCTATTATCACTTCTTCTGCACAATACTTGATAGGCCTTATTGTAAATAGTTTCATGTTATTTAAAAATAACCTTCTTAACTAGAAATAAAGGGGAAGTGTTGTGGGATTTTGATCCAGCCAATGACTTTTGTGGGGAGGGCAGCAAGCCCTAAGGTGTGGGTTTTTTTAAATTTTATTTTATTTTTTTGGTTTTTCGAGACAGGGTTTCTCTGTGGCTTTGGAGCCTGTCCTGGAACTAGCTCTTGTAGACCAGGCTGGTCTCAAACTCACAGAG
>NC_022012.1:38267104-38308787 GCF_000317375.1 Microtus ochrogaster
TCAAAACAGGGTTTCTCTGTGACCTGGAACTCACTCTGGAGACCACTATCTGGAACCCGGAGATCTTCCTGCCTCTGTCTCCCAAGTGCTAGGAATAAAGTCATGTGCCACCACCACCCAGCAGGAGGTTGCTTCTTTATTCTGGCCCAGTGAGAGAGTGGCAAGGGTGGGGTCTGATGTCATGAGGCTGTGAGTTCTGATTGCTCCCCATTATGGTCTACCACCTTCAAGGTCCCAGGGACGAACCCAATCAACTCCCACAAGATTCATCCTGGGGAGCCCATGAACATATTGGGATTATTTACAGAGCATGGTGAAGGGCCGCTTACAAGATCCTGGGCATCCCAAAGCTGCAGCATGGCAAAGTCTCACCTAGCCGGATGGTGACTGCCCCCCATCCCCATGGATGGAGTTCACTTCCACTAAGTTCACACTGGATGCCTGAGAACTGCTGAGACCCAGACGAACACAATTAGGGCAGAATGGCAGACAGCTGTATGGAGGGCATCAGGTGCCATCTCAGGAGACTGTCCAGTGACTCTCCCTAAGCCCTCGTCCTCTGAGGGAGCCTCTTTGCTGGGGATTTACACATTCCCACTTTTGCAAACAATGTTTCCAAGCTCGGGTTGTCCTTGTGACTGTAAACAACCTAAACCTACATGAATGTGCCTTGCTCTTGTAACTGTTTGCAGATTGAACTCAGGTGAACTTTGCATATATAACACTGCTTAACCCTCAGAAAATAAACTACCTGGTGCTCTGAATAAAGTTGGCTATGGCATGAGACTTCAATCTGCCTCATTTTTAGGCTCTGCTCTCCCAGGTTCCCCTGCCAGCTAGGGCTTTAACAAGGAAGCTAAGGAGGACTAGCTTGAAGCTATCATTAGATACATAATTTCTTTATCCTGAACTACAACAAATAAAAAGAATCAAATGCCTGAAAATATAAGTGTAAGCAGAGGCTGAAGAGATGGTCCAGCCATGAAGAGCACTGACTGTTCTTCCAAAGGACCAGGCTTGTCTTGAATTCTCCAAGGTCCACCTTCTTCTGCCTCCTGATATTGTTTTTGCATTCTTTTTTTTTTGTGTGCTCTTCTAGTTTTCTTCAATAACTATGGGGTAATTTTTTCTCTCTTCTAAAAGAAGAAAATGAAAATCTGGTTTCTGTTCTGTTGAAAATAGCTTCTCTCAGCTGGGTACTGATGATACAGGCCTTTAATCCCAGCACTCAAGAGGCAGAGGCAGGTGGATCTCTGTGAGTTTGAGGACAGCCAGGCATACACAGAGAAACCTGGTGCTAGCACACACTGAAATTGCACAAATAGAACATACCATTTGCAATTAGGAATGTGAGTTGCCAGCTCTCTAGAAGCTGCCTACTGACTTCTTTGAAACACTATCTTTCCTTAAGGGAAAGCACAGCCCTCCCTTCCATAACCATTTGTTTTTAAATTTTGTATAAATTAAACACGTATGCTTTGGCTGGGTAGCCTAGTTAGGTCTTAAACTCTAGATCCCACCTCATTCTGCTAACTCTCAGGAGTCCTGGTCTGTACAAGCTGCTTCCTTCCATTTGTGTCTGCTGTAATCTTGTCACTTTCGGCCCTACCCTTGCATAACAGTGATGTTCTTTTCTTCGGATTTCTGCTTAGTGCCAGAGAAAGGGCTATATGAATAAGTTCTGGATTGGAACAGTGAGTTCATCAGCCAAGGTCAATCCAGATCAGGTGTTTTTACTTGAAAATTTTCCATCGTTCTACACTTGGTCTTGTGAAATTCTGTTCTTTTCTGGCTAAAGAACAAAACAGGTGGCTCCCTAGAGCACTCACACCTGCTACAGCTCCCAAGGGGACAGAGATGGAGGCCGAGGACTGTGATGGCAATAGCACTGTTTCCATCGAGGGTGTTCTGGGGCACCAGTCCTCGGAACAGGAAACAGCCTCCAGGTCAGCAACAACTGGTAGGTTAAAAAGTACAAGGAACCATTGGACATAGTTGATTGAAACTTCTGTGGGCAATGCTAAGTTATAACTATTTCTGGAGAGCACTTAGAACACTGCCCATCACAGGCTCAGTAAGTGTTAAACGCAAAGTCTTTGCCCAAAACAACTGGAATTAGTCTGCTGCCTCTTTGACCAAAGTGGAGTTATTATTGAGAAACAAAATATTTTTTCCATGCAACTATACAATTGGGTAGAGCCAGGAGGACTGAGTTCAAGGCCAACCTACATGAGACCCTGTCTCAAAAACAAACTAGGTGGTGGTGGCAGCACAGGCCTTTAATCCCAGTACTCTGGAGGCAGAGGCAGGCGGATCTCTGAGTTTGAAGCCAGCCTGGTCTACACAGGGAGTTCTGGGACAGACAGGACTGTTTCACAGAGAAACCCTGTCTTGAGCCTCCCCGCCCCCCCCCAAAAAATAGAAACAAGCAAAAATAGAAAATTAGAAGCACATACTCATAATCCCAGCACTTAAGAGGCAGAATTTTAGGCAAATAGGTTGCCTCAAATTCATGGTCAGTAGCAAAACTTCTACATAGTGAGGGCCTGTCCATTACAGACTAGCACTATGTAGTATGGACCTTGTTTAAAAAACAAAATAGGGTGTGATGACAGACATTTAATCCAGCACAGGGAATGCAGAGGAGAGGCAGGCAGATCTCTGAGTTTGAGGGTAGCCTGGTCTACAGAGCAAATTCTAGGACTGCCAGGGCTACACAGAGAAACACCAAAGAAAAACAATAACAGAACATGAAGGTGCAGGGCAAAAAGAAAGAACAGGGTGCACTAGAAAGATGTCCGGTGGGTGAGCATGCTTCCTACACAAGTGTGAAGACCTGAGTTCAGATGAAAATGCATAAAAAAGAATTTAAAAGCAAAACAAAGCCCCCATGCACCTACAACCAAGTACTGTTGAGGTTGGAGACAGGACAGTCCCCTGGGGCTTGGGCACTAGCCTAACTCCATGTTTCATAAGAAACCTGGTCTTAAAAAATGAGACAGAAATTGATAAAGCAGGACTCCTGATATCCTTTCTGGTCAGTCTCTGTGCACACATCCCATGTATGTGGTAGAAGTGACTACTCATATCCATCACTGGCAAACAACCCCCACATTATGCAATGTTCTACAGTAGTAACAATGAGGTGAATCCCACCAACATGGAAAAGTCTCTGAGTTGAAAAATAGTGCCAGGCAGTGGTAGCTCATGCCTTTAATCCCAGCATTCAGGAGGGAGCGGGGCAGGTGGATCTCCGAATTTGAGACCAGCTGGTCTACAGATCCAGTTCTAGGACAGCCAAAGCTACACAGTGAAATCTCCTTACTTATACTACTGACGAGAGTGGGAGGTTGTGGTTGATGTCAAGGGATTTACTTTTATCTAGAAAACTTTCCAAGATTGCATCTCTGTGTTTAGTGTGATTACACTGTTACAACTTTAAGAAAAGGTCTAAGGTCTCTTTGTTTCTATTTTTTATATCACCTGAATACTGTTTATTTATTTATTGAATGGTGCTGTTGAAGGAATCCAGAGCTTCAAGTGTGCCTGGCAAGAGCTGTATCCTGACCTACTTTCCCAGCCTCAAACCATTCCTAAAAAGAAATAGACTGCCCTATAGCAATACCAAGGGTTTCCCTAACACAGACACCAGACTCTCAGCTCTTAAGCATCATGAAACCGTAGAGAGAACAGACAAGGCTCAGGTTTTACCGAGTCTGGCAATGACAGAATTGGCACAAGGGTTCTATTTCTAGAACCGAAGGAAAACAAACCAAAGAGTCACAGCATGAAAAAGACCTGCGCAGACACCGGTACTAATTTAGTGAGGAGAGCCAACCTTTAAGCAAAGATCTCTGTATTTCTAATTTCTTTATTTTTGTTTTTTCGAGATAGGGTTTCTCTGTTTAATAGCTCTGGCTGTCCTGGAACTCACTTTGTAAGACCAACCAAGCTGGCCTTTAACTCACAGAGATTGATCTCTGCCTCCCGAGTGCTGGGATTAAAGGCATGTGCCACCATCGCCCAGTCGTATTTCTATTTGTTTTTTAAATTTATTTACTTTTATGTGATTGGTGTTTTGCCCGCATGTATGTCTGTGTGTATCAATTCTTGGAGTCAGTTGTTAGTTGCCGTGTGGATGCTAGGAATTGAACCCGGGACCTCTGAAGAGCAGTCAGTGCTCTTAACTGCTGAGCCATCTCTCCAGCCCTTGTATTTCTAATTACACCTGAATACTGGTTTTTTGGATAGATGCTGTAAAGTCTGTGCACTCTCCAAGGACCACATTTTCATGGGACCATAACTAGAAAGGGAAATGAGGAGAGAAAAATCTGGGGAGATGGGTACATTAGAACCTTAATCCTACGACCCCATGAGTTAAACCGAAAGGAAAATACAAGACTTAATGGAACAGGAATACCCAGAAGGATGATGTAGATGATGTAGTCAACTAAATCCCTGTTTTAGTTTGGAATATCGTCTCTCCTACTAATGGGGTTCAGTGTTAAAGCCAAGTTCTGTCACAAACACGATTTATCTCCGGCCCATCAGCGAACATCATTTTTGTGGCTTAGGTTTCCTCAATGAAACTGGAAGGTTGGAGTAAAGCAGCGGTCCCCTGGTGTCTAGCCAAAGCCCAGGGCAGTTTAGAGCCCCCAACGCACGCGCCTCTTCCGCATCGCCGCAGCGAGTGCAGCGCAGTTCCAGTCCTTCGCGCGGACGCCCCGGGTGACCCCAAGAGGACCGAACCCTCCGCCAGCACCGGCTCGCACGCAGGGTTCCGCGGGCCACCCCACCGAAGAGTCTAGCACTGGGGCTGGCACACTGCCCGTGAGGAGCGACCCGGCCGCGAACCGTGACGTGGTCCAATCAGCGGCCGGCGCCGGCGGTTTTGTTCCAACTGGTACTGAGGCCCCGCGGCCGCCTCGGGGGCGGGATCAGGCAGGGGGCGGGCCTCCCACGTGGACCAATGGAGACACGCGCCGGGCCGCAGGGGTGGGGCCAGGTGTGCGGCGCAGGGCCGGGCAGCGGAGGCGCCAATGAGCGTGCGCCGCGTCCGGGGCCGGCTGGTGCGCGAGACGCCGCGGAGAGGTTGGTGGCTACTGTAACAGTTTGCAAACGGAGGGGAGTTGTGAAGGGCTTGGGGTTAGGGTCGTGCTGTTGGCCGTGTTGATACGTCCGCGCCGCGTTGATCCTGGAGCGAGGGACACAGGAGCTGAAGGCCAGAGGGAGTGGGGGTGAGGATGGAGCAGCATCCGGGCCGCGGCTCCTAGGGGAGGCAGCGTGCTAGCTTCGGGGGCGGGCCGGTAGCGGGAGTGAGGGCCGTACGGATACCGGTGCCTTCGGCCCTGCAGTTCCGTCGCTGGGCTGGCCCCTCGCTCTCGGGGTGGGCCGAATCCATTTCCGGGAGTGGGATCTTCTACCTTCGTCAGGTGAGGTTTAGGTGAACACTCGCGGCCGGTAACCTTAGCCCGAACGCGTCAGCGTGGGCAGCGGGTCCCAGGAGTGGGATGGACAAGGAGGGTGGGTCGGGCAGTACTCAAGGGATGCTGAGGAGGGGACATGCCCTTCCATGCCAGCCATCCCCAACGTCATCACCTTCCAGTTCCTGTGCAGGTTCAGCCTGGCTTTCCCTACCACCAGGGGAGCTCCAGGTGTGAGGTAGTTGAGCAGGTTTCGAGGGTCCCTGGCCCAGTTCCAGGTGTGTGACAGCGCGCACAGTCCTGTGGTGCGCCAGTTACTTGCCTTTGCATGGACGGAAAGAAGGTCAAGTCTCCTTCCTATTTGTCTGTCTAATGATGTCGTGGATCTAAGCATCGGGGCCCTTTTGCCTAGGCCCAAATGTGGGACACTCGGGAGGATGTGTAGAATGACTGAAACTCCTCGGAAGGGGAGGGGAGGAGTCCACGCTGCCCTGCCTTTAGCCTCAAGTGCCACAGATAGGAATCTTAGAGCTTGTCTGTTCTGGGATGTGGTTTTCCTTCTTCACTCGGCATCCAGTTACAAGTGTTTTTCCTTCTCTGCAAGGTTCACGATGGCAGCCACAGTAAGAAGGCAGAGGCCAAGGAGGCTACCCTGCTGGGCCTTGGTGGCTGTCCTGTTGGCGGACCTGTTGGCACTGAGCGGTATGTACCTGGGATCAAAAGAAGAGGGCCTGAGGTGCCCACTCGAGTGTGTAGGGTTGCCAGAGCTAGGCTCTTTTCTTTGTCTTTGCCATCTTTCTGTCTAGATCATAGACTGCTTTATTTGATTTAACCCAGGAAGGTGTGGGAAGCAGAGAGCTAAACAGATAAGTGTATTTTTCTATTTTCCCTTCAGATACATTGGCTGTGATGTCTGTGGACCTGGGCAGTGAATCCATGAAGGTGGCCATTGTCAAGCCTGGAGTGCCCATGGAGATTGTATTGAACAAGTAAGGACAGATCTGTGTCGAGGGTGTGTGTTGTAATTTGTAGTGTCTAAAACAGACGTGGGTGGCTGAGCCCACTGTGAGCTCTTGAGGCTCCTAGGTTCATACTGTGCTGCAGGAAGCTAGGCTAATGATGCTTTTTTTTTTTTTTTTTTTTTTTTAGGGAATCTCGGAGGAAAACTCCAGTGACTGTGACCTTGAAAGAAAATGAAAGGTTTTTAGGTGACAGTGCAGCAGGCATGGTGAGTAGCAGCCCCACCGCCGGTTGGCTCTTCTGGAGGCTGGTCTCTTGTCTATTTCTATGATGTAAGAGGCAGGCTAAGCTGGGATTGGGCCTAAGAACCTGCTGGGTCTTCTTTCAGGCCATCAAGAACCCAAAGGCTACGCTCCGTTATTTTCAGCACCTCTTAGGAAAGCAGGCAGATAACCCTCATGTGGCCCTTTATCGGGACCGTTTCCCAGAACACGAGCTAAACATTGACCCACAGAGGCAGACTGTGCGCTTCCAGATCAGTCCGTGAGTGTCTAGTGGGGGAAGGTGGGCTCAGTAGCCCTCTTGGGCTCTTACTGGCATGTGTTCATGACTAGTGGTCTTGCTCAACTCCTCTCTCCAGGGAGCTGCAGTTCTCCCCTGAGGAGGTGCTGGGCATGGTTCTCAACTACTCCCGGTCCTTGGCTGAAGATTTTGCAGGTGAGTATCAAGGTGGGGTCAGTGGCAGCGAGGTCCCCAAAATCTGCACTGACTGTCAAGTAGGGACACTTTTATCTCTTAGTGAAAGTTGGCCTCTTGCGTGAAGATACATTTGGCTGTCACAAACAGGAGATGAGCTATGGGCATCTAGTATGTAGAGGGCAAGGAGGCCAGTAAACACCCTCATGTACAAGATCAGCCCCAGCCAGAGAGAATTCCCTGCCTCAGAGACCGTTGCACTAAGTCTGGAAACCCTGGTCTGAGGTTTGGAGTTGCTGAGAGCCTGATCTTTTGTCTTCTGTAGAACAACCCATTAAGGATGCGGTGATCACCGTGCCAGCCTTTTTCAACCAGGCCGAGCGCCGAGCCGTGCTGCAGGCTGCTCGAATGGCTGGACTCAAAGTGCTACAGCTCATCAATGACAACACTGCCACTGCCCTCAGCTATGGTGTCTTCCGCCGGAAAGATATCAATTCCACTGCACAGGTGAGCCAAGGAGGCCTCCTGAGCACTGGATACACAGGATGCTCAGCTGAGCATAGAGGGTCCTCGACCTGCTTTGCATCTCATTTGCATGGCCTTCCCTTGGCAAAGTGTGGCAGTCGCCGCCTTTCAGTCCCCGTTTTAGTTGGTCGGCTTTATGGTAAAAGGCGATAGTTCTTTGTTTTCAGGCAGGGGGACAGGCAGCCTGCGTTTGATAAAGTTCCCGTGACAGTGCCCTTGGTGTCTCCACAGAATGTCATGTTCTATGACATGGGCTCAGGCAGCACTGTGTGCACCATTGTCACCTACCAAACAGTGAAGACTAAGGAGGCTGGGATGCAACCACAGCTGCAGATCCGGGGTGTGGGGTAAGTTACTAAGACTTTAGGGTTTGCTTTCTGCCTGGATCTCAGGTGATTTTCTTCTGCTCCCCGAAGGAACACACTTCCTGGATATAACATCCGCTGCCTGCCGTGGGAGGCGGCTGCTCTCAAAGAGGAAGTGGAAGCAAGAGAGAGAAGGGGACACTTTAGGGAGTTTGAAAAGCAGGGAGCTTCCTGCTGAATGTGTTCTAAGGAAACCCACGAGAGTGCATGCGAGGTTGAGTGTCAGGTGCAACCTGCTTCTCGGCTTTCTTGACATATTGAGGTTATCTGTATCACTGTCATTATCTGTCTTTCTTCTTACTGAGGTTGAACTTAGGGTCTCACATGTGCTACATAGGCATTCTGCTACCAAACTGTATATTCCTGGAATTTACTGTGTTGTCCAGGTTTGTCAAAAACTTCTGATAGTCCTGCGTCTGTCTCTTGACCTACAGAATTTAAAAAACAAAATAATAATAATAATAATAAACCATTCCTAAAGAAGGCTTAGTGGTGTAATCCTGGCACCGGGAGGTGGAGGCAGGAGGTTCAGAAACTGAAAATCACCTTTAGCTATTTATGGTGTCCTGGCCAACCTAGAATTTATGAAAAACACAAAGCCTCTCTCCTAGAACCCCCTTTTTCAGCTCCTCGCTGTTCAGCTAGTGCTTATGGGCCCTGGTCTCCATCCACAGCACCACTGAAGAGAGGAATAATAAATTAAATACCGATATGATAGCAATCCATTTCTTCAGTGCCCTCTCTGCCTCTTTGAGCCCTGTCTCCTGTACCTGAGCTCTTTTACTCTTTTTTGGAGGTGCTCTCACTACATGGCTCTAGCTGTTTGGAATCTCTATGCAAACCAGGCTGGCCCTGAACTCACGGAGCTCTGCCTGCCTCTGCCTCCATCTCTCAAGTGCTTGGCTTGAAGACAATGAGCCATGATGCCTGGTTCCTATTATTATTATTATTATTTTATTTTGCTCCTTTTATTCTTACATTCCCCCCTATTTCCTGCCTTGGGATCTTTAGCAAAACTATTCTGTATAGAATGTTCTTCACTCTTATTATTATTATTGTTGTTGTTTTTAACTTTTATTTTTGGTTTTTCAAGACAGGGTTTTTCTGTGTAACAGTTGTTGACTGTCTTGGAACTCCTTTTGTAGACCAGGAACTCTACTCAGAGATTGCCTGCCTCTGTTTCTAGTGTTCTAGGATTAAAGGCATGTGCTACCACTGCTGGCCAGTCTTTTCACTCTCTTCTCTACCTAATCAACTCCAGCTCTTCTTGAGGTTCCAGTTCCAGTGTACTGGATCAAGGAAGGTTCCCCTGACTGTTCTGAGTAGTGCAGACTTCCTGTGTGTTCCACTAGCTTCATCTGCCTTTCTTCATTCATTTTGAGACAAGGTTTCACTATTTAGTCCTGGCTATCCTGGGAAGTCTGTGCATAGAGCAAAATAGCCTCAAACTCACAGAAATCTACCTCTGCTTCCCTAATGCTGGGTGCTTTTTTTTTTCTTCTTTTTTTTTTCTGTTTTTGGTTTTTCGAGATAGGTTTTCTCTGTAGCTTTGGAGCCTGTCCTGGAACTAGCTCTTGTAGACCAGGCTAGCCTTGAACTCAGAGATTCTCCTACCTCTGTCACCCAAGTGCTGGGATTAAAGGTGTATGCCACCACTGCCTGGCTATGGTGCTTCTTTTTTAAAACGTGTGTATGTTTTCACATTTGGGAGGTTATTCATATTTTGATTATGAACTCCTTGACTTCAGGCCCCTCTCCTGCTTCTTTTCCCACCTACATTCAAATAGTTGATACTCAGCACCCTGACTGAACAGGCAGATGAGCTACTCTGAGCTGCTATTTGTGCTGTTGAGAGCCTGCAGGCTCGGTGCTGTTGTCTCTTGTGCCAGTGGGAGGACCCTCTACGTTCTTACACTTTACCTTCTCCCTTTCTTGAACAGGTTTGATCGCACTCTGGGTGGCTTAGAGATGGAGCTTCGGCTGCGAGAACACCTGGCTAGGCTCTTCAATGAGCAACGCAAGGGCCAGAAAGCCAAGGATGTTCGAGAAAACCCACGTGCCATGGCCAAACTGCTTCGGGAAGCCAATCGTCTTAAAACTGTCTTGAGTGCCAATGCAGACCACATGGCACAGGTGCCCGCATGGGAGCCTAGCGGAGTGCAGGCCTGGGGCTCTTCTCCACGAGGGTGTTGGGCCTTTCTTCTTGAATTTTGTCATCTTTTGCCCAGAAGCAGGATCTGGTCAGAACCTCTCAACAGGTTCTTCTTCCCACAGATTGAGGGCTTGATGGATGACGTGGACTTCAAGGCGAAAGTAACTCGAGTGGAGTTCGAGGAGTTGTGTGCAGACTTGTTTGAAAGAGTGCCTGGGCCTGTGCAGCAGGCCCTCCAGAGTGCCGAGATGAGCTTGGTGAGTGCCTGAGGGAGGCAGAGGTGCCTGCTGAGCATGTGAGGGACCTGCAGGGTGTCAGAGGGAAGGGCCAGTTCTGAGCCGGCCATTCACTCCTGCATCTCGCCTTCCCCTTCTGCAGGATGAAATTGAGCAAGTGATCCTGGTGGGTGGGGCCACTCGTGTTCCCAAAGTTCAAGAGGTGCTGCTGAAGGCTGTGGGCAAGTGAGTACTGTGTGGGAGCGAGGCATGGAGTCTAGTTCTGCCTAGCTGTAGGCTGGGGACAGCCCCTCCCGGGCGGATAATGCTAAGGCTTGTGTCTCCTAGGGAGGAACTAGGAAAGAATATTAATGCAGATGAAGCAGCCGCCATGGGGGCTGTGTACCAGGCAGCGGCACTCAGCAAAGCCTTCAAGGTGAAGCCGTTCGTTGTGCGTGATGCTGTCATCTACCCCATCCTGGTAAGCTTGGCCATGGGGTCTGCTCCCATTGCTTCTCCAAGTGAGATCTCTGTTCACCTCACCCTGCCCCTTTTCTTAATACCGAGAGATCTCATGCCCTCACTCCTACCCACAGAATCTTCCCTGGCTCTCCATTGTACCTTCTCTTTCCTGTTGTGTAGGTGGAGTTCACAAGGGAGGTGGAGGAGGAGCCTGGGGTTCGAAGCCTGAAGCACAATAAACGTGTGCTCTTCTCCCGGATGGGGCCCTACCCTCAGCGCAAAGTCATCACCTTTAACCGCTACAGCCATGATTTCAACTTTCACATCAACTACGGTGACCTGGGCTTCCTGGGGCCTGAGGATCTTCGGTGAGGGGCGGGGGCAGGATGGCGCAGGGAGTGTGGGAGGTGTGCCTATTGGAAGACTGACCTGAGGAGGGGAGGAGAGTGCGGGGCTTAGAGGGCTGAAGGTGGATTAGGGTCAGGGTTGGAGAGAGGGTCCATCCTTCTGAGTGTCCTGTGTAGGGCCCCTGACATCTACTGCCAGCAGAGCATGTGTTTGGGGTTGGGGCAGGTGGGTCTCCTCAAACTCTTCTTTTCCTTCCCAACCAGGGTATTTGGCTCTCAGAATCTGACCACAGTGAAGCTAAAAGGTGTGGGAGAGAGCTTCAAGAAATATCCCGACTATGAGTCCAAAGGCATCAAGGCCCACTTTAACCTGGATGAGAGTGGGGTGCTCAGTTTAGACAGGGTGAGAGCAAAAGGGAACCCTTATCAGGGTGGGGATGGTGAACCCTGGCCCTCCCAGCCCTCCCAGAGAGGGTTCCATAGGATGGATAAGCACAAAACATTTTGGGAGCAGATCTAATGAGTCTTGGCTTTAAACACAGTGAAACAATGGGGCTCTTTGTGGTCAGCACGTGTTGGTGGTCGCTTTAACTTGATAAGAGGGACATACAGAACTTTTTTTTTTTGCTTTGTTTTGTTTTTCTAGACAGAGTTTCTCCAAATAGTTTTGGAGCCTGTCCTGGATTTTGCTTTGTAGACCAAACTCACAGAGATACACCTGCCTCTGCCTCCTGAGTGCTAGGATTAAAGGTGTGTGCTGCCACTGCCCAGCACAGATTTTTTTTTTTTTTAATAATCATGTGTTTTGCCTACATGTACATCTGTGCTAGTGCTCTTAACTGTTGAGCTATCTGTCCAACCCCCTTAATTTTTTTTTTTTTTTTTTTTTGGGTTCGAGACAGGGTTTCTCTGTAGCTTTAGAGCCTGTCCTGGAACTAGCTCTTGTAGCCCAGGCTGGCCTCGAACTCGCAGAGATAAATTATTTGAGTATATGTATATATGATTGAGCGTGGGGTAGAAGCAGAGGAAATGAGTTGGTTTTCTTCCTTTTACCTTTTGATGAGAGTAAGCACCCTTTACCTGCTAAGCCATTTTGCCAGCCCAGAAAAAAAATAAAATATGTATGGGTATTTTTCATGCACATGTCTGCATCATATGTGTGCCTGGTGCCCAAGGAGAACAGAAGAGGGTGTCAGATCCTCTGGAACTGGAGTGAGAGCCACCATGCCAGTGCTGGGAGTAAACCTGGGTTCTCTGGAAAATCAGCCATGTTGTTAGCTGCTGAGCCAGTTCTTCAGCCCCCCAGATGAGCCCATTTCTAAAGAGTAACTTTGAATTAATATCTTCTGGCACACTGGGAGACTGTGTTCTAGTAGAGACATGGACGGCTATAAGGAGAGCAGTGAGCCTGTCCCGAGAGTGCCGGCACTCACAGGGGTTGTGGCTATCCAGGAGTCCTAGAAGGTGGGACAGCAGTCCGCCACAGCTGCAAGTCATTTTTTATTCCTAGTGTATGCACAAGCAATGTGCTTGCGAGACAGTGTGGGTTGATATGCAGTTCTTTATTTTGAACCTGTTTCAAAATAGGTGGAGTCTGTATTTGAGACCTTGGTGGAGGACAACCCAGAGGAAGAATCTACTCTTACCAGTAAGATGCAAACGGGCTCCTGTCTGTGCATGCAAGTGTGCGTGAGCAAGCAAAAGTAAACATACATGTGTGCTTAGGGGAGGTGATGGCATTGATGTTGATGGGAAGTGGGTTCCCTGCTTGATTTTTCTCATAAACCTCTGGACTTCCTTCCTCCTAGAACTTGGCAACACCATTTCCAGCCTGTTTGGAGGTGGTACCTCATCAGATGCCAAAGAGAATGGTACTGATGCTGTACAGGTAAGGGTAGAGAAGCATGGGGAGTAGAGGGGGGGTTGGGTTGGATTAATGTAGACAGAAGCAGAATCTGGTGGTTTTCCAGTTTCCTGGACTTGAGAGGACCTCACTGGTCCCCATCTTTTCTCAGCCGGTGGCAGGTTGATCTACTCCTGCTTCCATAGACTTAGAGCTATTACCAGATCCCAAGGCTTAATTCTCATTCTTGCCTACCCTCCCTTTGCTAACCTATATTTCTGCAAATTCCAACAACCCCTGACTGCACACACAGGTACCATCTGCTTGTCCCCAAGCAAAGGAGCTGATATGGTCAAGGCTAAATATGGCCATAGGCTGAGTTAGTAGTATATATAACCTCTGGGGTTTCTGTAATTATCTCCCAGGAGGAAGAGGAGAGCCCTACTGAGGGAAGCAAGGAAGAACCTGGAGAGCAGACGGAGCTTAAGGAGGAAACTGAAGCCCCTGCGGAAGACACCTCTCAGCCTCCACCCCCTGAGCCCAAGGGTGCTGCAGCCCCTGAGGGAGAAAAGCCTGATGACAAAGGAAGTAGCGACAAGTCTGAGGCCCAGGTAAGCTCCCGCAGGGCAGACTGCCATCCAGGGGCTGATGAGTGAATGGCAGCTGCTTGGTTTATGCCCCATGGAGGAGGTGCAGCCAATTTTTGCCTAACATCACTACTCTTTCTACTTAGAAGCCTGAAGAGAAAGGACAGTCAGGGCCTGAGGGTGTCCCTCCAGCTCCTGAGGAAGAAAAAAAGCAGAAACCTGCCCGGAAGCAGAAAATGGTGGAGGAGATAGGTGTGGAGCTGGCTGTCTTGGACCTGCCAGACTTGCCAGAGGATGAGCTGGCCCGTTCAGTGCAGAAGTGAGTGCTGCGAAGATAAGCAGAATGTGGAAAGGTGATCCTGGAAGGGCGGGGCGTTCAAAGCCCACCTTATCCCTGTCTTGTTCATCCCACAGACTTGAGGACTTGACCCTCCGAGACCTAGCAAAGCAGGAAAGGGAGAAAGCCGCCAACAGCTTGGAAGCTTTTATCTTTGAGACGCAGGTTAGCAGGCAGGGGCAGCAAGCACACCCTGCTCCCGGAACTTGCACTTGGGGGCATGTGGCTCTGATCCTTGCCCCAAAGCTCACTCCATATATGGATTTGTGTTCTTTACTAGGACAAGCTCTACCAACCTGAGTACCAGGAAGTGTCCACTGAGGAGCAACGGGAGGAGATCTCTGGGAAACTCAGCGCTGCTTCTGCCTGGCTGGAGGATGAGGGATTTGGAGCCACCACTGTGGTGAGGGGTCCTCTAGGATGTGGTAGGCAGATGGGAGTGCTGGCCTCCCTCCTAGGACCAGAGTGAGAAGAGCTGGGGTGTCAGGCCATGAAGCAAGATGCAGGCCTGGGTCCAGGGTGCTCCTGCTACTACTTCAACTCTCCTTCTCCTCCTCATGTCCATCAGATGTTGAAGGAGAAGCTGACTGAGCTGAGAAAGCTGTGCCAGGGGTTGTTTTTTCGGGTGGAAGAGCGCAGGAAATGGCCGGAGCGCCTCTCAGCTCTGGACAATCTCCTGAACCACTCTAGCATCTTCCTGAAGTAAGTGCTCCTGCCTCCCTTCCTTGTGTGGTTCCCTCTCTGTCAGCTCCCTTCCTCTGGCCCGGGCCCTCTGCACTGGGCTGATCCGTCTTCTCTTTGGCTTCTAGGGGTGCCCGACTTCTCCCAGAGATGGACCAGATCTTCACTGAGGTGGAGATGACAACCTTAGAGAAAGTCATCAATGACACCTGGGTAATCACTCTGAATGTGTGACTGGACACTTTAGCTGGGACGCTGAGGGTGGCAGGGTGGTTTGCAGTCAGCAGGAGTTGCCTTAACTGGGTGAAAGTGACACCTGCCAAATCTCTGGCTAGTTCTGAGTCTTCTCTGGTCTCACCCACAGGCCTGGAAGAATGCAACTCTGGCCGAGCAGGCCAAGCTTCCTGCCACAGAGAAACCTGTGCTGCTTTCAAAAGACATTGAGGCCAAGATGATGGCCCTGGACCGTGAGGTGCAGTATCTGCTCAATAAGGCCAAGTTTACCAAACCCCGGCCACGGCCCAAGGATAAGAATGGCACACGGACAGAACCTCCCCTCAATGCCAGTGCTGGTGACCAGGGGGAGAAGGTCATTCCACCTGCAGGTGAGGGGAGACAGTGCTGGCTCCAGTGTACTGTGGGCAGAGAAAAGCCACCCATCTCACCTAGGGCTGCTGCTGCTAACTCTTGGTTTCCCTCTAGGTCAAACTGAAGAGGCAAAACCCATTTTAGAACCTGACAAAGAAGAGACTGGTGAGTTGGGAAAACTGGTTTGGAATGTGACATTTCTTAAGTCAGGCAAACTGGCAGGCATAGTCTGGTTCTGCTCAGCCCATGACTGTGGGTGACCTCTAGTTTTAAAAGTATTGTGTTTTTTCTTTGGAAGAAAAAAGGGCACAGACATGCTGGGGAGATGCTCAGTAGGTAAAGTGTTTAATTAAACAACGTGAGGATCAGAGTTCAAATCCTCAGCACCTATGTAAATGCCAGGCAGGCATATTGCCCACTTACCCAGAATATTGAGAAGGCAGTTGTATAGAGTAGGCTGGTTAGCTAATCCAGATGGATTGCTAGCTTTGGTTCAAGCTAGAGACTTGCTTCAGTATGTAAGGTAGGAAGTAGTGAGGGAGAAACACTGCATCACCCTTGGGCCTCCATATGCATGGGCAAAACTTTTTTTTTTAAAGTAAAGATTTGCTGGCCATGGCATGGTGTCCAGCACAGGACATGCAGATGCAGGCAGATATCTGAGTTTGAGGCCAGCCTGGCCTACATTAGTGAGTTTCATGGTAGCCAAAGCTGCTGAGAGATGGTTTAGCTGTTAAGAACACTTGTTGCTCTTGCAGAGGACCCAGCTTCATTTCCCAGCACCCACATGATGGTTCATAGTCATCTGTAACTCCAGTTCTAGGGGCTCCAGTGCTCTCCTGTCTTTTGCAGACATCAAGCATAGGTGTGGTGCACAGACATACATATTTGCAGGCAAACTACTCACACATAAAGTGAATATGTCTGATTTTTAAAATAAAAAAAAAATGTAGGGGGGAGGAGCTGGAGAGATGGCTCAGTGCTTAAGAGTTCTGGCTGCTCTTCCAGAGGATCCAGTTTGTATTTCCAGCACTTACGTGAGGGCTCACAGCTGTCTGTAGCTCTAGTTCTAGAGGACCCAGACCCTCTTCTGGCCTCCGAGGCACATGAAATACACAGGCATACATGTAGGCAAAACACCCATAAATAGTAAATAAAATTTTTTTAAAAAGTAGGCAGAGACCCTAAATGTGTCTCACAAGTGTTATAATATTTACCACCTGGGTTTGTATCCTCTGTGTTAGCATCTCACTTCTTCATGACTGATGTTTTTCTTCTACACTGCAGCTGCAGAGCCAGCAGACTCTGAGCCTCTGGAATTAGGAGGTCCTGGAGCAGGTAAGAATGAAGCACAGGGTACTGGGCAGCTTGTTAGGGTTGGAGGGAAAAAGAGGAACTGGCTGTTGAGCCTTATGCCCCCATCCTCTCTCCCCTGTCTTTCCCCACCACCCAACAGAATCTGAACAGAAAGAGCAGACAGCAGGACAGAAGCGGCCTTTGAAGAATGACGAACTATAACCCCACCTCCTGTCTCCCCACTTGCCTCCAGCTCCTTCTCCTACCACCTCTATTTATTAAACATCAGGGTTGGGGCCGGGTTTGCTCCTGCGGTTAGGGGCTCCAGTTCCTTCTCTTAGCTGGGACAGGAGTGTCTGTTTAGCAGTCTTTCTGGAATAGCTCCATGGCTGAAACCGGATCTATCTCTGTCCCCAGCTCCACCCTCTGGTCTCCTACTCTCTGGCTCTGTGTTTGGGAAAAATCACTATTATGTCTTAATTATTTGCCTGTGGGTAAGTGAGCTAGATAATGGCTGCCCGTAGTTGTTGGAGACCTGGTAGTGGGAAGGATGTTTTGGGACACTAAAGAATGCCCAGTCTTCTCTGAGCATCCTTTCATCCTCTCCTGTTCCACAAAATCAGTGTCCTGTCTGGGCCAGTGTCTGCAGAGCCTCAGTCACCACCTCTGGTTTCCGAGTGCCTCTTTTCTTTCCTGTGTCTTCTCTCTCCCTTGCCCTTCCTCCTTGGCTCTTTCTGTCCTTGCCTTCCCAGTACAGATTGGGCTATAGTCTTCTAGCCCAAAGCTTTTAGTCATCAGGACTGTGTAACTATATTCTCTGGTTCCTGTGTCCCCTAGTGGCCAGAGCAAACAGGGAGCAAGTAAGGGAATCCCCTGCTCAGGGGAAGGAGAGAGAATGTAAAAGCCCTGTCACCCCTTGGTTGGGCCCAGGAAGTATGTAGCACGGTTGGCAAGGATGCAAGTATCCTGCAGGCACTTGCAATCCTTATCCCCATCCTTATCCCCAGTTCCTGTGACACCTACCCCTTCTTTCATGTTCTTTCTCTCTTTCTCCTGGGCTGACCAAAAGACGTGCTATCTACTGTGAGCCCCTTTCCCGAGACTGAGGGACAGAGTGACCATGGTATGAATGTAAAAATGCCACCTCACTCTCAGGCAGGCTTTGTGGGTAAAGAAGTGGGGTCAGGACTCAGCTTCCCAGCGTACTTGCTAGGAGGGAACGCCCCTTACCCCTGTGCCCATGTCTAGAGTGCCTGTCCTCCAGTATTGCACCTGTAGCAGGGGCTGGGACTTCTCCACCGTGGGGCAAAGCAAACCTGGTATGTCAGTCATTTTGTCTTTTCTCCCCTGCCCTAACACCTTTTTTTTTTTTTTTTTTTTTTTTGCCACATTGGCAGAGGGCCCTAAAGGTCCTACACAGTCCCCCTCCCTGTATGTTTGAGTTCTTTCATTAGTAGTTCAGGCTGGTTGGACAGGTTTGAATTGAATTGTACTTTGTTCCATTGTTAATTGAGAAACTGTTTCAATAAAATATTCTTTTCTATAGATTGTATTGCTTCCTCTTCCACTCCCCCTTTTTTCCTTTTTTTTTTTTTTTAATTTTCAGGACAGGATTTCTTGTGTAACTCTGGCCATCTACAGATCTTGCCCAGTAGACCAAGCTGGCCTCGAACATAGAGCTCCACCTGCTTCTGACTCCCAAATACTGTTTAGTACTGTTTTTTCCCACCCTGAGACAGGGTTTCTCCGAAGCTTTGAAGCCTGTCCTGAAACTAGCTCTCGTAGACCAGGCTGGCCTACAGAGATCCGCCTGCCTCTGCCTGCTGAGTGCTGGGATTAAAGGCGTGCGCCACCACAGCCCGGGCCAAGCGCTGGTATCAGAGGTGCACGCTACCACTGCCTGGCAACATGCTTACGTTTCTGACACACTTGTGACTTGTGTGTATGTGTTGAGTGTTTTTATGGTGTTATGGTTGTTTAGGAGAATATCCCTGTTTTTACAGCAGTACAGTCCCAAATTGAAGTTTAATGATGCCAGCAACTAGCTTTCATGTCTTGGAAATGGGCATGTTTATGTATATTTATGCAGAGGAATTAGGTAAACTTCACAGTGTTAACATTTGTTGAGAAGTCTTGATTATTCTTGGAACTTTGGAGTGGGTTTGAAACTTCCCCCAAGTAATCTGTTTAGATCTGTTAATCAGTGGTAATTACAGGGGTGATACACAGACAAGGTGGGTGGGACTTAGTTGTCCCCATATCTCACATCTGTTAAAGAGAAGTTTTTGGTTTTTATTTAAATTATGTCTTAACATATTGAATAAAAGCCAAATTTTTAAAAATCATTTATGTGCATATATACATAGGTGTGAATGTCTCTGCATACCATGTGCTCATGCAGGTACTTGTGGAAGCCAGAAGAGGGTACTAGATCCCCTGGAGCTGAAGTTAGATTATTGTAAGCCACCCAGCCTAGATACAGTTATCCAAATTAAGGTTGTCTGGAAGAAAGTACTCCTAGATAGCACTCTTAACCACTGAGACACCCTTCTACCCCCAGTTAAAAATTATTTGTATATGTATGACTATGTATATACCTGAGCAGATGCCTGATGGACACAAAGGGGCCGGTTACAGGTGATATGAGCCATCCCACATGGATGCTAGAAACCAAATTCAGGTGCTCTGGAGTATGTTCTCTTAATTTCTAATCATCTCTGTCTTACAAGTGCTGGAATTACACATCTGAACTACTATGCCTAAGGAAATCTTCATTACACACACACACACACACACACACACACACACACACACAGGCTCCTGTATCAAATCTAGAGGCTGATATTCTAGTGTTCTAACATTGAGTTAACCTCCCCAACCCTAGAGCTTGCTTTTTGTTTCTTGATTCTTTTTTTTTAAGATTTTTTATTTATTATGTATACAACAGTCTGCCTCCCTGTATGCCAGAAGAGGGCGCCAGATCTCATCACAGATGGTTTTGAGCCACCATGTGGTTGCTGGGAATTGAACTCAGGACCTCGGGAAGAATAGTCAGTGCTCTTAACCTCTGAGCCATCTCTCCAGCCCTGTTTCTTGATTCTTTACTTAGCCCTGGCTGTCCTGGAACTTGTTTTGTAGACCAGGCTGGCCTCAAACTCAGATTCCCCTGCCTCTGCCTCCTGAGTGCTGGAATGAAAGGCGTGTACCTTGGAGCTTGGTTTTGAGGGAGCACAGGCCTTGGTTCTGTCATCTGCCTACGGGCACAGAGCCTGGTCTGCAGCAGGCCAGCTTAAAAGTTCAGCACCTGTAGAGTCCCATTTTATCTCCTCTTCCTCTCTGGCTTTCACTATTCTAAAAAGTTCTTTGCTCTCCAATATGGAGTGCTTAAAAAATCTCCAGCCATTTTCCTGCGGGATGGTGTAATCCCAAGATGCCCTACATTCAAGGCAGAAAGAGAGAGGAGAGGAGAGAGAAGTTAGTGGGCTCTTGTTTGCATTAGACGGGGTCTCACTATGTCTATCTGCCTGACCAGGAGCTCACTGTGTAGATGAGGCTGGCCTTGAACGTACAGAGATCCTCCTGTTTCTGACTTCCGAAGTGCTGTTGTGCTGGTTTTTGTTGTGTTTCACGTGTTTCAGGTTGCCTCAAACTTGCTGTTCAGTTCAGGATGACCTTGAACTCCTGATCCTCCTGCCTCAGTCCAAGTCCTGGTGTTGTAGATGAGTGTTACTGAAACTAGTTTACAAGAATTCCTTGTGCCGGGCGGTGGTGGCACACGCCTTTAATCCCAGAACTTGGGAGGCAGAGGCAGGCGGATCTATGTGAGTTCGAGACCAGCCTGGTCTACAGAGTTAGTTCCAGGACAGGCTCCAAAGCCACAGATAAACCCTGTCTTGAAAAACCAAAAAAAAAAAAAAAAAAAAAAAAGAATTCCTTGTAGACTGTCCATCCATCACAAAACTTTGAGTTGTTTCACTATTTATAGCCAACATAGATTCAATGCAAACAATTTATGATTTCTTTGCTTCTGCCTCAGCTTTTCCTTTTCCTTCTCTTCCTTCCTCCCTCCCTCCCTCTCTTTTGTTATTGTTTTGAGGTGGTTTCTCTGTAGCCCTGGCTGTCCTGAAACTCACTCTGTAGACCAACTCAGAGATCTGCCGGCTTCTGCCTGCTGAATCCTGCAATTAAAGGCATATGCCACCATGCTCAGTTTCCTCCAGTTGCCTAGTTTAGAAGCTGGTACTCGGGGAAACCTGTGCTAAGGTGACTCTTACGATGTAATTGTTCGGCTGGAATCTCCAGCTCACTCCTGCTTGATCTGCAAAGCCCATTCCTCTCTTTCTACACTCAGAGATACAGGGTACAGCCAGAGCTACACCATGCCGTGAAACAAAAAAGTCCTGGATTTTTGTTTGTTTGGTTTTGGGAGGGAGGCTGTGTTTTTTTGTTTGTTTTGAGATAGAGTCTCACTGTGTAGCTCTGACTGTCCTGGAACTCACTTTAGAGACCAGCTGGACTTGCACTCACAGAGCTCCGACTGTTTCTGCTGAGATTAAAGGTGCCTGTCATCATGCCTGGCGAAGAGTTTTGATTTATTAAGTAAAAACCACTATTGTGGGGACTTCTTTTTTTGTTTTGGTCCTGAGAAATTATGTCTCTGAAAACAAAAACAAAAACACCTCACACTGAACAATGAGTTCTGGGTTTCCAAAGAGGATTTATTTTGCAGTTATCTAACCTGCCTTTGCCCACCAATTGAACAGACAAGTGTATCTATCTTTGTTGTTGTTGTTGTTGTTTTGTTCGTTTTTTTTTTTTGTTTTGTTTTGTTTTTTTTCGAGATCTGATTTCTTTGTAGCTTTGGAGCCTGTCCTGGAACTAGCTCTTGTAGACCAGACTGGTCCTGAACTCAGAGATCCCCTTGCCTGTACCTCCTGACTGCTGGGACTAAAGGCGTGTGCTGCCACCGCCTGGCTCTCATCATTATTTCTAATGGATGCACTTTCTCTGTCCTTTTCTTCCATAATTGGGTCTTGCCAAGGTATCCATCTTCATCTTGAACTCATCCTGTAGCTCAGAGAGGCCCTGAATTCGTGAACTCCCGTGTGTTGAACTTACAGTTGGTCAAGGTCAGGTTTAACTTTCCTGCTCTCTCACGTTAATCATATGTGGAGCCCCTAAGGGATCTAAGGTTGGTCCCTGGTGTGAACTGGGAAGGCTGCTGTTAATCTGCTGTCTCCAAGTCAGGTTACAGGCCTGTCTGTAACCGTAGATACTTGAAGGCAGAGGCAGGAGGATCACCCAGAGTTCCAGGCCCGCTGGGTCTCTCACCTTGTCTCCACAAAGTCATGGCTCCCAGGATTAGAATGTGAGGTTGGGGATGGCTCAGACAGTAAAGAGCTTGAGCAAACCTACACTCCATCTCTAGCTCCCATGGGAAAAAGAAAAAGCCAGGTATGTTGCCTAGCCTAATCAGTGAGAGACCGGTCTCAAGGAAGTAGACAGCATTCTGGGGGAGGATGACACCTGCGACTCCCTTTCGCCGCCCCCATCCCTAATGTACATACATGACTATTAAAGGGATTTTAAAAGAACCCAAAGATAGGATTATCTATCTATCTATTATCTAATCTATCAATCTATCTTTCAGTTTTTTGAGGCAGGGTCCTGGAGCTCACTTTGTAGACCAGACTGGCCTCGAACTCCCGAGTACTGGTATTAAAGACGTACGCCACCACCGTCCAACAGGATTCTGTTTTTTAAGTACTAGGGCTATATTGTTTGTCTCTATTCCCATTTGCCTGACCACAACGTAGAATTCCAGTGCTGAAGATTGAATTTATTTCTAAGAGAAAATGCCAAGCCCCTACAAGCAGTGATTATTTTAGTTTTCTGAATGTGCACAGTAACCGGAGGCACTATGGAAACTGGTCGGTGGAACGAAATGGACATGTGGTGCTCAACCTGTAAGCGTCACTGTCCTTACGCAGGGAGCAGCGTGATAGGCAGAGTGATGCCTTCAACCCACAGCCGATAGCTTTCAGCCGCTAGGCGAAGCCGAGGCCCGCCCATCTCTGTGCGTGCGCACCGGCCTTCCTCGAGCCCCGCCCCCGTCCTTGTGGGGTTACCGCCTCCGCTCAGGTAGGGGTGGCAGGAGAGGGAGGGGCGTCGGTGAGGGCGGGACCGGAGGGCCAGCCTGGGGCCTTGGGGCTCCCCTGACTTCCGACTGCGGAGGCTGTCCCTGTGACTGCCCTTCCGGGATGGCGACAGTTCCAGGGGCCAGGGACAGCGGTCGTGGACGCCGCGCCCTCGTGGCTGCAGAGCTCGGTTACCGCGGCTCTCCTGCTCCTGTCCCCAGGACCCGCAGTTCCCAGCCTGGAGTCGGGTGTCCCGGGTGGCTTGAGGACACAGGGTGCAGCCCGTCCTGACAGGCCGAGCCTGGGCCGCCAAAGCAAGGGGCCTCCCGAGGCGACGTGCGGCTCCCTAGCGCCCACTCCATCAGCTCCAGCGGCCTCGCAGCCGATCCGAAAGCTGCGGTGACATGCTGCGGTGCCTACAGCCCCGCGGGACCGAAGCCTGACTGATGTCGAGGGTAATAGGGACCCAGAGGCAGCTCCGAGGGCTCTTACCCAGACCGGAACCATCAGCTCGCCTTCTACATGTCACTGTGGAGTGAACTGAGGGGTTTGCCTCCCCCCGCCAAAATTCTGCAACTATTACAGCTAGCTAGCTAGCTCCCTCTTATCTGCTGCTGTGCTTTGCACATTTCAGTGACCCAGGCGAGCCGCAGTGGGAAAATGAAATGGGAAATTCCAGAAATAAACCATTAATAGGCTTTAAGAACCTTATTATGGTGCATTGTTGTAATTTCTTACCGGGCCAAATTTATATATTTAAGTTTTATCATTATGTATATAAGGGAAGTGTATTCATTGTTCATGTATGAGGGGGTCATGGAATGGTTCCCGCGATAAGGGATCCACTACCTATTAGGGAAGTTATACCCCAGTGTGTACTAGGCACTGGGGCAGTCAGCTCTAGAAGGCTCGGAAGTGGGGTTTTTAGGGTACTGATCGGAAGAGACTGAGCATAAAACCAGTCTAGCGCCTTCCATGATGCCTGGCAACCCGGAAACCTCACTGAACCTGAGTGAATGAGAAAGTTCATTGACTAAGGGAGTAGGGCTCAGCTCAGCTCTCTCTGCTCATCCTACCCCTGCCTCCCCTGGGCTCAGGCAGACAAAAGTAATTAGGCTGAGCCTTTAATCACAGCTGATTTCACAGGCAAGAAGCCATGGAAAAGGAGGGAAAGGCAGAAGTCTTGGGGACAGGCTTGCCTCCCTCTGGGATCCCCCTCCTCCTCTCCCTGTTTGGCTCTCAGTAATCTACTGTTTTCTTGTCCCTCTCAGGACACTGGGTTCCCTAGTTGCTGCCCCAGGCTTAATGATTGTCCAGAAGGCGGCTATAAAGAGCCTGGGTGGAGGAGGGAGCAGAAAAACACAGCTCAGCAGATCTGGGCGCTAAGAGAGCAGCAAGCAGGAGCCGTCAAGAGGCTGTGATCAGAAGCACTGTGACTTGGCCTGCAGGGCCTGCTTTTTCAGCCATGGCAGCCCAAGGCTACGGCTATTACCGCACTGTCATCTTCGCAGCCATGTTCGGGGGCTACAGCCTGTACTACTTCAACCGCAAAACCTTCTCCTTCGTCATGCCATCTCTAGTGGAAGAGATTGCTCTGGACAAGGACGATTTGGGTGAGTCTTGGAGGGGTAGGGTAGTGGGCAGTGGCATACACTGTTTGGAGTGTGGTGTGTATAGCATGAAGTGTGTGCATGGGAAGTCAGTCAAGCATGTACCAAGTACAGAGGCTGAGCTCCTTGTGTGTGGTATGGGTGAAGGACTGGGGCTCGTTGCTTATCTGGTGTGTATGCCTGTGACCCTCATGTACCGGGGAGGCGCAATGTAGGGGGACTCTGAGCCTGGGGGTGCATGCTGTACCTGCAGGTTAGTGAGCACTACAAAGGTAGCACCCGTGATTTAAGCAGCCTGCTATGCTACCTCCAGGAGTAAGATCTTTCACTAGACCCCTTTCCTCCACGGTCAGACATGATGGGGCAATAGCACTTCTTGAGGCCTTTGGTTTGGCATTGGGGTGAGGTGGGAAATGCAAATGCTAGGGAGGAGCACATCACCCTTCTAGTTCGGACAGTTGCAGATAGAATTACCCAAGAGGTGGAGAAGTCCCAAGTCAGCCTACATGGTTCAGCAGGCAAAGTGTCCGACATACAGCACGGGTCCTTCTGTTCCTCCGGGAAGGAACCTGTTTTACCCTGCCAAGCACCTGTACACACCTGATCCCTTGCCTTCCTCCACCCGTCCTGTGCCTCTGCCCTGCCCCTAACCCCTCAGGTGTCCTGCTCCCTGCTCTCCTTCGCTGCAGGGCTCATCACCAGCAGCCAGTCGGCAGCCTATGCCATCAGCAAGTTTGTGAGTGGGGTGCTGTCTGATCAGATGAGTGCTCGCTGGCTCTTCTCCTCTGGGCTGCTCCTGGTCGGTCTGGTCAATGTCGTCTTCTCTTGGAGCTCCACAGTACCAGTCTTTGCTGCTCTCTGGTTTCTTAATGGCCTGGCACAGGGGCTGGGCTGGCCCCCTTGTGGGAAGATCCTGAGGAAGGTAAGTGCAGAGGGTACCTAGACAGGGTTTCTCTGTGTAGCCTTGGCTGTCCTGGAACTTGCTTTGTAGATCCGCCTGCCTCTGCCTTCCAAGTGCTGGGATTAAAGGCGTGTGCCACCACTGTCCAGCTGGGAGCACCCCTTCTTACACACCCCTTTCACCCCTAACCCATAGCAGGTTTCTTAGGAGGTCTCTGCCAGCTCCTGCTGCTTGTCAGGATATTTTAGGAGCATGAGAGTGGGGGGATCGGGTGGCAGATGAGGGTATTGGCTCTGCCAAGTAGAAGCACTCTTTCCCTCATCCCTGTAATGTGAGTCTCTAGGTCTGCTGCATTTGAGCTGTCTCAATGTAGACGTAGACCAGGCTCCTATTCTGCCCTCTTCTGTCTCTCAGTGGTTTGAGCCATCCCAGTTTGGCACTTGGTGGGCCGTGTTGTCAACCAGCATGAACCTGGCCGGAGGTTTGGGACCTATCTTGGCAACAATCCTTGCCCAGAGCTACAGCTGGCGCAGCACACTGGCTATGTCTGGGGCACTGTGTGTGGCTGTCTCCTTCCTCTGCCTGCTGCTCATCCACAATGAACCAGCTGATGTTGGACTCCGAAATCTGGACCCTACTCCCTCAAAGGGCAAAAAGGGTGAGCATCTAGCAAGCTGACTCCTAAGGCACCTTCATTCACCTTTTACTTGGCACAATTTTGTTAGGACTAGCCTAAGCCTTGCCCTGTGTTTGTCAATAGATGGAGGCAAAGGAATGGGTGGGGAAGTAAAGTTCTGTCCTTTAAAGGCAGAGCCAGGCTTCTCTGGCAGCACAGACCTCTCTGTTCTGGATAACACCTTACGTTCAAGAGGTTTGAGTGCTTTGTCTATCCATACCAATCTTCAGTTTCTCTTTCATTGCTAGGCTTTTGCAGCAAGGTAGAGGAGAGAAGAGCAGGGGTTTGAGGGTTACCCTTCATCAGTCCTGGTTGTGCCCACAGACTCTAGCCTTGCCGCTGGTAACGAATGGTTGTGGTAGTGTACCAGTGGGGGACAGGCCAGCAGGAGCAGAGCCCAAATCCTATTTCTTCTCTTCCTACATCCAGCTTCATCAAAGGAGGAGAGCACCCTACAGGATCTGCTGCTGTCCCCCTATCTGTGGGTGCTGTCCACTGGCTACCTTGTAGTTTTTGGAGTAAAGACCTGCTGTACAGACTGGGGCCAGTTCTTCCTCATCCAGGAGAGAGGGCAGTCCGCCCTAGTGGGTAAGATGAGGGTTTGAACAGGGAAGGGTGTGAAAAACAGGAGCTAACGCAGACAGGATATCTATGCTCTGCTTCCATTTATTCAGATTCCTTCCCTGAGGCTGGGCACCCTTGGAGATATCTCTGTATCTTGGGATAAGCCATTGTGGGATATCCTCAGTGAGGAAATGTTTCCTTCTTTTTCCTCCCATCTCCCTACAATTTTCCATGCAGGTAGTTCCTACATGAGCGCTCTGGAGGTTGGAGGCCTTGTGGGCAGCATTGCAGCTGGCTATCTGTCAGACCGGGCCATGGCTAAGGTGAGTTGCAGGAAAGACTATTAAGGAAGAGAGGCTTTTCGTCTTCCTTGCATGGCTGGGCTACCTAATGGAGAGATGGGAGTCCTGGCATGTGGGCTGGTTGGCACCAGCTGTGTGAGACAGGAGTGATTCCAGGCTTCTCCTGTCTGCTTGAGATGTGGAGAAAAGACTGGTGGGATAAGTTTTAACTGGTAGCAAAGAAACCAGACTCTCTCAGTAGGCTTCTTCTCTACCCCAAGGAAACTAGGGGGGAGCAGTGGACTAGGTGCAGCTCCCTAGCACGTGTCCCGTGCCTGCCCCAAGGTGGAGGAAGGGATGTTGTGGAATTTGGCCTCAGATCACCGAGCAGCTCCTACGGCCTCCCAGAGCTGTCTCGGGCCAAGAACTGTGACAGATTGCCAAAGACCTGTCAGCAATAGCCCTGTGTCAGAGTCCATGGGTGGCGGTGTTTCGCCTTGCACGGAGGGCCTGATACGGCTGGCACTGTGTCCGTAGGCAGGGCTGTCTGTGTATGGGAACCCTCGTCATGGCCTGTTGCTGTTCATGATGGCTGGCATGGCAGCATCCATGTTCCTCTTCCGGGTAACGGTGACCAGTGACTCACCCAAGGTAAATATTAAGAGCCTGGCAGGCTGTAAGGTACGAGGAGAGAAAGCAGGACGCTCTTCCCCGAACAGCTCCTTCTCCCTTTGCAGCTTATACCTTACTCTCTCTCTGGTACTTTGTTCCTCTCCACTCTGGGCCTGGTTTTCTTCTCTTTCCTCTGCTCTCTAGGATGCTGCTTTCTGGACTCCTGCTCTCCATCCTCTGGCTGAGCTCACAGGCTTTACGGAGCATGAGGTGCCTTAAAGATATCTCTGGTTTTTCTCCTGGTCTGTCTTATTTTTGTTTTCCCTGTCTTGCCCCTAACTCACCATGCTTGAACAAATTCTTAAATAGCCAGCATCCAACTCAGAGGGATGACTCTTAACTCCCCTAACCCTGTCCACCTAGGCCCTTGGGGCTGGCTCACTGCCATCTCTGTCATCAGCTGTACTGGGAGTGGGGTGAGGATGGCTAAGGACTATGGCTTGACTACGGGCTAAGTACATTTTTCTCCTTAAGCAATTGTGGGCAATAATTCTCAATGCTACCTCTCCCTGCCCTGGCAGATCTGGATCCTGGTGCTGGGAGCTGTGTTTGGTTTCTCTTCTTATGGTCCCATTGCCTTGTTTGGAGTCATAGCCAATGAGAGTGCACCTCCCAACTTGTGTGGCACCTCTCATGCTATTGTGGGCCTCATGGCGAATGGTAAGTAGTACTTTCTGGAATAGCTGCCTCCTGGCATTGCCTTGCTTAGGCCTGCTAGAGGTAGAACTGTCTACCTGCTTTAGCCTCACATGGGACTTATTCTTCTCTCTCCCCAACAGTGGGCGGATTTCTGGCTGGGTTGCCCTTCAGTACCATTGCCAAGCACTATAGCTGGAGCACCGCCTTCTGGGTGGCAGAAGTGATTTGTATAGCCAGCACAGTTGTCTTCTTCTTGCTTCGGAATATCCGCACCAAGATGGGCCGTGTACCCAAGAAGGCAGAGTGAAGAGAGTACTTACTATGGAGCATCCCCAACCTCAGCCTCCCTGGCAGGGCATAGAAAGGGAGAAGCTGCTCTAGTTAGCATGGAACCTTCGCCTTTCTGTGTCCACACTGTTCCTTGGACCTCCATGGTGCTACAAGTTATCAGTGGCTAATGAGATCCTAGCTCCCATTCTATGCTCTATTTAAATGTTTGTTTTTAGACTCCATCAGCTTCTGTTTCTACCTTCTAGCAGACAGAGAAACTCCTGCATTCAGGTGTCTCCTATACCCTTCTTCTTCTCCTAGGTCCTGTCCTGTCCCCATCTCCTAGTGAGGTAAATCTGTTTCTGCAGCTGCAGAACAGTAATGCCTGTGGTTTCTGGTGTACCCCAAGGCTTCTTGGCAGGGGGCAAAGTTATTGCCAATACCTCAGTCCCAAGGGAAGAGAGGAAGCCACCATTCTCATCAATACCCTGGGACAAAAGGGGGGAAATATAGTGGGCAAGCCGACTTGTTATAGATTTAATAAAACTAGATTTGATACTAAACAGTCAGTGGCTCATCCTTTCAAAGGGAGATATAAGCTGGACACAGCTTTCCTTGGGAAAGTATTTTTTTTTTTTTGTTTTTTTTTTTTTGTTTTTCGAGACAGGGTTTCTCTGTGGCTTTGGAGCCTGTCTTGGAACTAGCTCTGTAGACCAGGCTGGTCTCGAACTCACAGAGATCCGCCTGCCTCTGCCTCCCGAGTGCTGGGATTAAAGGCGTGTGCCACCATCGCCCAGCTTGGGAAAGTATTCTTATCAGTATCTGCTCTTTCCGCCCCCAAAGGGAAAGACTTTTCTCTGGAGTAAGACAGGAGAATAAGTGGAGCCTTTTAAGTACAAGCCCAGCATCACCTGGACACTGTATACTGTGGGGTTGCAGGCAGGTTAAATAACTTAACGGAGGGAAGTCAGAAAGCATGGATCCAAATCCAGCACGGGCCATCAGTAACTGGCTTGAGGACTTTGAAGCACAGCTATTCTGTACTTTGCTAAATTCTGACTGTAGTAGTGTGTACATCCTAGGGTTAGAGTGCATACTGAGATAAAACTTAGCTTGAATCTAAGTGCTAACAAGTACTCCATCACCCACCAGCACACTTCAGGCTCTTGGGAAATCAGTTCTGGAACTTCATCCAGGGCTCAGGAATCAAACTACTATGTCAGCTAATGAACATCAATTTATTTTGTTTTCTGCTAGGAGATAGGACCTCAGCTTTGCAGAATGCCCTTACCATTTCTGCCTTCCCCTCCCATGCCTTTCTCCCAAACCATACATACGCTAGGACAACAAACACTAGAACAAAGGAATGTTTATTAAAGCACTGCTAAGCCAGCATCCTCCATAAATAAATCTGTACAGAGTAGGGCGTAGGACTGTGGTATATACAGAAGGGCAGGGAACAAGACATTCTAGCCCAGGAGCCGTCCCTATCACCGGGCTCAGTGTTCTCCCACTTTCAAGTATATTAACAAGGCTACTGCAATAGGATCCTCACTGGAGTGGAAACAGCAAAGCCCTTCTGCAGCATGTCTCAGAATTTAGGGCGTTCATTCCAGGTTCAGCCTATGACCCAGGTCCAAAAGTGCCAGCCTTCTCTGCCACCTCTAGAGCTAGCTTCAGGTTTTGATCAAACAGCTCACATCTAGGCCAGACCCAGAAGACAAAAAATTGTGAGGTGTCAGACCCCGCCACAAAGGGTAGAGGGAGAATTAGTAGAAACTACTGAAGAACACGAAGCTCAAGGAAATCCCGTGTTCTCAAGATAAATAAAGCTGGCGACTGTTGGCCTTACCTAAAGGCAATACTTGGTCACACTTGAGAGACCACGTAAGGCTTTGACAGTATCTGGGGAATGGGACTACCTACCTGATAGGCATTTCCAACGAGTAGAATGGATTCTTGAGGGCAAAGTCTGAGTAAATTTCATAAATTTTTCGGAGAAGAGAATCTATTCCAGCTTGCCTAGGATCTGCCAGGACCACAAACTTGATCCCTGGAGAAAAGCAGGTCCGGTTACCCAAGAACAGAGAATGCAGCAAACGTCATCCTACATTTTGTGCAGCCCTTTCATTTCGTAAGACCCATAAACCCATTTTTATTTTGTCCTATTGCCACATCAAGCAGCTAACACAGGAGGCTAGAGATGAAGTGACTTCACTGTCACCAGGTGACCGAATGCCCAGACTTGGGATCTAAATGCCATTTTTTAGTCTTGGAATCCCTCAGCAGAAACAAGACAGGCAGAAGACAAAACTCTGGCAGTTCAGTTATCCGCAACAAGGAGTGAAGCAATGAGAAGCAGAATTGAAAGGCCATCTCTATTTGGCTTTCACATTTTATTTGGAACAACACATCTTCCAAAATGTGTGAAGCCTAACTGACGTGGATTTTATCCAAACTCAGATAACCAGGCTTGAGCACACTGGGTGACAAACAAAATCAGCCTCTGATTAAATATTGGTTTTGGATTCCCAAGACAAATGGATATATTTGTACAATTGTCCCTGGAAACCTGACACCATCCATGCCCTTATTTACCAGAGCTTTCTCTGGTCAATCCCTTGGTCAAATCCAACCATCCCTATAGGTGCCTACCTGTCAGTGTTTGGAAGCAGTGCAGTTTGAATGTGTCTGTCTCCAGCATCTCGATGCCTGAACTTCCCTGTTCCGGAGACAGCTGGGAGCCAATGGCAAAGAGCCTGTACGCGAGGGAGGTAAAGTTGGCAATGTACCAGGTGAGGTGAGGGAAAAGTGCTCCTCAAGATGAGGAGTTCACTACAGCCCAGGACAGACAGGAGAAAGAGTGTGAACTACCCAGCAGCAGTGTTCCCCTCAGATTTATTTAATTTTTATTTATTCTTTTATTTATGGTCTCAAGTCTGGTCACTCAGTCAGCTGCTGACAGTGAAGCCAGTTCATTTCTACGCCTCCTCTACAGGCCGCTTTATGTACCAGAAAGGACAAAGTAAAAATGGCTTACGGGAGTGTGTGAGGTTTTTGTATGTACGTGTGTATACCACGTGTGTGCCAGGTACCCACGGAGGCCAGGAGGCGGCATCAAATCCCTTGGAACTGGAGTTGCGGTTGTAAGCTATCATATGGATGTTGGTTCTCAACAAGAGCATCAAGCACTCGGTCATTTCTCCAGTCCCGACATGAGACATCTTACACTAAAAATGTTAGCTAAAGCCAACACGCTAGGGAACACATGCATATCTTCTTAGTTCATGGCTATGCCTAAGCCGACACACCTCACACGGCAGGTAGTCACAGAAGACTTTGAATGTCTACTTAATTCAATTACCGAGCCGAGCAGTGCTAGCGCACACCTTTATTCCCTACACTTGGGTGGCAGAGGTAGGCTGATCTCTGTGCATTGGGGGCCAGCCTGGTCTACAGAACAAGTTCCAGGCCAGCCAGGGTTACACAGAGAAACCATGTCTCGAAAAATCAAAGAAAAAAAAATCAACTCCCTTATGTTAAAGAAGCTAGGGCTAAGATTAGGAGGTGAGAAGCTGAGTTAAAACTACTTCAAACCTGGATATATTCTGTCAGTTATTTCTTCATGACACCAGAATTGAGCCACTTAGAGGTACAAAATGATTGTCAGTACAAAGAAAACACTTTAGGCATCCAAGAAAAAGCTGCTGGGGAGTAAAAGTTTAAGGGGGGCGGGGGGAGGACTTACGAGTGGAACATGGAAGCCAGCATGAGCTTTTCGTTAGAGGTAAGGCGGGGCCGACCGAATCGAATGGACACGGGGTAGTTCGCAGAGTTACCCAGATACTCCAGCACTTCTTTCCCGTCGGCCGTGTACTTGCCATTCACGTCCATGCCATTGATGGCCAGCACGGCATGGCCCACTGCAGAAGAGACCAAGGATCAGAGGCGCTCCGATCCACGCCCCCTTTCAGCCCGCCCAATCCTGCACCCACCCACAAGCCCACTTCCGCAGAGCCGGCCCCGCCCTCGAGCCGAGCCCAGCCCACCCCGGATGCCGTCTCGCTGGCCGAAGGCGACCAACACTCGCTCGTCGTGCAGTTTGAGGAGCAGGTCCAACGGGTAACTGAAAGTTTTCTCGGCTTCAGCCCGTGGCGAGTAGCTGTCCCACTGGTAAATCAGGCCGCCGGCTTTGTTAACCACGTACACACTGAAAATCGCCATCTCTGCGCTACCACTAAGGCGCTATACCATCCGGCCTCTTCCGGACCTTCCAGCTCCGGAACTGGCGTCAAAGCCCCGCCTCTGCTCTCCTCCCATCTGCCTGAAGCGCACGCGCAGACCAAGCCCCCATAGTTCGAAGAAACGAATTTCTGGGCACTGGTCTACTGTGTCTCAGAGTCGGAGAAGAACGTTAGTGTCTGTCGGGTGACCCTCAGCACAGCCCCGCATTCACAACCAGCGTCTGGGGGCGTGGCTTGCAGGCTGGAAGCCACGCCTCCCACCCCGATCTCGCAGGAGGGTGAGGCGGAGTTTGCAACTTGGCTCCACCTCTTGCCCCGGAAGTACTTTCGTGTGGCTGAGGTTTCTGGGACTGTTGGCGAGCCGGGCTTCCTTTTTTCCCGACATCTTAGGGAGGCTGCAGTGGTCGTCGCCACTCTCCGAACTTCATCATGGTGAGGCTCGCGGTTGTTGGGCGGCGGGGTTCAGAGGGCCGAGCGGTGCTGGGGAGCGGTGAAGGCGACGCTATACGGAGCGCTTTGGGATCTGCGTGGCTGCGTCTCAGGGCTGCTGCGGGCATTGCGTCCATGTGCTCCGGCGCCGCCGCCATGGGTCCGGGGAGATGCAGCCGTCGGGGCGACTGGGGCCGCGCTATGACCAGCCCGCACTCTCGCTTTCTTCCCCTAGCCGCCCAAGGATGACAAGAAGAAGAAAGATGCCGGAAAGTCGGCCAAAAAAGACAAAGACCCAGTAAATAAGTCCGGTGGCAAGGCCAAAAAGAAGGTACGGGGTAGCCATTTGTAATAGAGGATTCTGGGGGGGGGGCATCTTTCATGAACTTGTACTGTGGGGTTTTTTTTTTTTTCTTTAGATCTTGAATTTCTAGAAACGTAAAACATATTGTTGACTTTGCGCCTCTCTACTGATTCTTGGCCTTATTTCAAGAATTTGGTGGTACATACCCTTAAAACAGTGGTTCTCAACTATCTTAATGCTGAGGCGTTTAATAGTGTCTGATGACCCCAGCCATAAAATTATTTCCGCTACTACCTCTTAACTGCTTTTAGCTTTTCGAGACTGTTTTCTCTGTGTAGACCAGGCTGCCTCTGCCTCCTGAGTGCTGGTATCAATCCTGGCGTAATTTTGCTGCTGAATAAAATGTAAGTTTCTGATAGGTGACCCGTAGGTTGAGAACCACGGCGAACATTGTGTAAAGCCACAGCATTTGCAGAGCTGCTGTCCGGACTCTTTGTAAAGTCTTTACCTGATATGATATGATAACCAGGGGGTTTCTCACAGTTGGGATATTTGGGAAAAATGATTCTGCCGGGATTGCTGACTAGTGTTCTCTTGATTTTCTTATGAGCAGAAGTGGTCCAAAGGCAAAGTTCGGGACAAGCTCAACAATCTAGTCCTGTTTGACAAGGCTACATACGACAAACTCTGTAAGGAAGTGCCCAACTATAAACTTATTACTCCAGCCGTGGTCTCTGAGAGACTGAAGATTCGCGGTTCCTTGGCCAGGGCAGCTCTTCAGGAGCTCCTTAGTAAAGGTAAAAGATGATGTGCTTTGTTTGGGGGTTGGGTTGTCTTGTTAGTGATCTGTTTCTGCCGCCTAAGTGCTGGGATCAAAGATGTGTGTCACCGCCGTCTAAGCTTACTGCTGGTGTATAATATGGTTATTGACATGGTCTTGAATTCCTGACCTTTTCTGCTTCTCGGGTACTGGTAATACCACTATGCCCTATTAGAGAAACCGTGTCACTATAGCCCAGGAAAATTATTCTCCTGCCTCAGATGTTTTGGTTACAGTCATTTTTACTAAATACACTGATGGGGCTGGGTGCTGGAATAGAAGTGCGTGTCCTACAGAGAGACCCTTGTGCACTGACTCCTAGTTTGTAATCCCAACATTTAATGGTAAGACCGGAGAATCAGCCAGGAGCTCTCACGCCAGTTAACCTCTTAGGGGAGATCCTGCCTCAACAGAGTGGAAGAAAAGTGACTTCTCAACACACTAGCATTCTGATACCTCCACTCACACGCACTTAGTCCATAGTAATGGGGGGGGGGGCGGACAGGGTTTCTCTGTAGCTTTGGAGCCTGCCCTAGAACTTGGTCTATAGGCCAGACTGGCCTTGAACTCACACAGACCCACCTTTGTCACACCCAAGTGTTGGGATTAAAGGTGTGCCCTCACACACACAAAGTAAATCTTAAAAGCAGCTACACTGATTCACGCTTGTGACCCCAGCTCATTGAAGGTTGAAAGGATCCTAAGTTCCAGGCCCGCATAGGCTACGGAGTAAGACCCTCTTTTCAAATACCACTCTAAGAACTTAGGGTCTAATAAAAGTCGGGCGGTGGTGGCGCACGCCTTTAATCCCAGCACTCGGGAGGCAGAGGCAGGCGGATCTCTGTGAGTTCGAGGCCAGCCTGGTCTACAAAGCTAGTTCCAGGACAGGCTCCAAAGCCACAGAGAAACCCTGTCTCGAAAAACCAAAAAAAAAAAAAAAGAAGTCATGTCCTTGGTGCTGGAGAGATGAGTCAAAGCACTCTGTAAGAGCATCAGATGGCCTTCTCAGATCATCAGACACACATGTGCCATACATTCATGCAAAGTCCTTCAAACACAAAAAAATTAAGATCTTACCCTTTTTCCTCAGGGCTTATCAAGCTGGTTTCAAAGCACAGAGCCCAAGTAATTTACACCAGAAACACAAAGGGTGGAGATGCCCCAGCTGCTGGTGAGGATGCATGAACAGGTGAGAGAACCAAAGGGCTCTTGGCATTGAAATACTGCGTGCTCCCTCTGAGATACTGATTATGACTTTATCTCTCTTTATCCTTTTGCAGGTTTAATCAGCTGTACTTTTGGAAAAATAAAACTTTATTAAATCAAACCAGTGGGTGCTCTGTTTCCTAAGAAATACAACTGGAGAGGATCTGGCATTCGAAGTAGTAGTTGGAATGGGTTTGTTGGCTCTGAGGTCATAGGATTATCAGGCTAGGGCTCTTCAGCTTTTTCCCTTGTGTGACTGCTTGTTTCTTGTTGCGGCTTCAGTTTTGAATTGATGCCTGAAAGGAAATGAAGACTTAGCAAGATGAATAGAAAACATATAGGAGGTAGCTGATTAGAGTATGGACACATACCTGGACTGCCAACGGCGTCCATTATTCCAGACTCTGCCAAAAGAGGGCAGCCAGCCTGCACTGGTATCGGAATTGTGGTCAAAGTTGGCCCCAACTCGTTCTGGGGGGAGTTTCTTCAGTTTTTGTTTCTCTTCTGCAAATAGGAGATATGGTGACCTGACTACTTGAGTAGTTTTGTCTCCAAAAGCTAAGTTGCTGGTTCCCTTGACACATGCCACTATACTGCAACCAGTTCAGAAAAGTGGCATTGAGTGTGAAACTAGCTTGCTTACTTTCTTTAAGGAATTCTTCATAGGAAGGTCCTATTGGTAGGTTTCCAGAGCTGTGTTCCTCCTCTTGGATCATCCATGGGGGTGTGGCACCTACAACAAGCAAAGCCCTTTACTATGTGATGCGGCCCAGCCAGGGGTACTCAAAATCAAAAATCTGAGGTTTCTGGAGCTTGAGAGCTGGTGGCACACCAGCAGAGGGAGGCCTATCTCTTGAGTTTGAGGCCAGCCTGGTCTACAGAGTGAGTTCTCAGGCCCCAAAGCTATACAGAGAAACACTGTCTCCAACATTGGCACTTTGGGGAAGGCAGAGGCAGTGGAGGATGTAGACCTGACATTTACGAGTGTATGCTGAGCTCTCAAGGTGGTACGTTACAGTCCCACAAGATTATAGGAAGTGCCACCTCACCTAACAGCCAAGCACTGGGTATAGTTACTTTAAACATTGTTTTGGTTGGCTTTTTATTCCTTTTGGAGTTGGTTTCACTGTGTACTTCAAGCTGGCTTCAAAATCAAGGCCTTCCTGCCTTCGGCCTCCTAAGTGCTGGAGTTAAAGGTTCCTCTGTGGCTGTTAGTCTTGCTGCCTTGAGATCCTAGCACTGGGGAGGCAGCAGGAGTTCCAGGACAGGCTCCAAAGCTATAAAGAAACCTTGTGGGGGCTGGAGAGATAGCTCAGTGGTTATGAGCATTGCCTGCTCTTCCAAAGGTCCTGAGTTCAATTCCCAGCAACCACATGGTGGCTCACAACCATCTGTAATGAGGTCTGGCATACATAATAAATATTAAAAAAAAACAAAACCTTGTCCAGAAAAAAGTCACTGAAACAAGCTTGGTTCCAGCTAGCGTGACTGGCTGGTCATTAAACTCACAGGATCCACCTGTCTCCATCTAATGGTGTTAGGATCATACCTGGCTTTTTGTATAGGTGCTGGGGATTGGAAGCTGTGTCCTGCTGTACAGCAAGTACTCTTAAAAATGAGCTCTTTGCTCAATTCTAAGGCTTTATTTAAAAAGAAAATAGCAAACAGGTCAGATAAGGTATAAGGTATATTTGTCTAATTCTAGCACTTCAAAAAGTTTGGTAGGGACTGCACAGTGGTTAAGAACACTATTTTTGCTGCTCTTCCAGAGGTCATGAGTTGAATTCCCAGCAACCACATAGTGGCTCACAACCATCTGTAATGAGATCTGGTGCCCTCTTCTGGCATCCAGGCAAAACACTATACATAATTAAATCTTAAAAAAAAATTTGTGGCAGGAGCTCAAGGATTAACCTGTATCAAAACAGCTGGGCATGGTGATGCACACCTTCAACCTCAGCACTTAGGAGGCAGAAATAGGTGGATATCTTGAATTCCAAGCTATCCCCATTCATAGTTACAAATTGAGACCCAGTCTCAACAACAACCAAAAATCAAAACAAAGCACCCAAAATTGTCTTGCAGACATAGAAACATTGCTCAGAAACTTACCTGAGTGGATGTTACCAATGCCAGGTATATCCTGTGGTGAAAATAAGATACCAGATAAATCATGAGATACAATACTCAAAGCTGGAGACAGCAAACTTTAAGGAACACAGCTGACAAGGCTACCATTGTCACTGAACCGTCCCAAGGTGGGACTGAGGTAGGCAGGTAAAATTGCTCAACAAAGTTACACAGCAATTTGAGACACAGAAAGGAGTGCTAGGATTCAATGGCAGGGTGGTGGGGCGTAATTTCAGATAGCCTGTTCGAGTACCCAAATGTGGATACCCTGTATCAAGAGTAGATATTACCCTGAAAGGTTGCAATAGCGTCTAGGAACACTACCACAGAAGGATGTAGTAAGGGAAAACCAGCAGGAAGAGAAGATGGTTAGAATAGGTAGAAAAGCCAAGACAGCCGTCTTGGGAACTGAGGGGTCAATGACCCCTTCCGGTTTGCTTGTCCATTGTACCTGTACCTGATGGCCAATGAATGTTAGCTGCTGTCCAGTCTCCATCCAGTCAAGCTCTGGAACACGCTGCAGGTCCAAGTGGGATACCTGCTGTGAGCTGGAGGCTACATGGCTGAAAGACAGGGGAGCCAGGCTGGCAGATGAGGTCCTTGAGCAATGAGGACAGTAAACATTAGATCTGTTCCCATTTTGCAGCATCCAACAAAAGAGGATCCCTGACAACGTACCCGTTGGTTGCTTTCCAGTTTCCAGGCGCCGAAGAGCCCTCTTCTGGATCTGGCTCTGCCTGAGGCTGAGTTTGATTCAGGAAAAATAAATGTGTCTAAGGTGCTTAACAGCCTCCCTGGGCCATGAGCCCGCACTCCAGACCCCAAAATATTATGGAGGATACTGCCCATTTTACCAACTCCCAGCCCTGCCCACGTCTCCATTGAGGGGCCCTGCCCCCACAGAGAAGGGAATTGAGGCATATCGACTTGTGACCCATTAGCTCTATGAGAAGAGTTGACAGTTGGAATGCTGGACCAGGGTAAGCCAGGCATCAGTGGATTTGGATACTGCTCTGGGTCCGCCGAGGGAAACAAACCTCTAAGACAGATCGGACCACTTCCTGCCGACTCTGCTCTACTTCCCGGATCTGAGCTGCCATCTGTGGGAGAGAGAATGCTTAGGGTGGCTCCGGATCATGGGGAGAGCTCCTCTGCAGACGCCTTTCTTCCTACCTCTTTAATTGCCACATCCTCTTTCTCTTCATAGGAGTCCAAGGCCTTCACCATGGATTTCTTAAACCTAAAAATGAAGGAATTATAAAAATACTGGAAAGGGCCAGGTGGTGGTGCCGTACACCTTTAATCCTAGCACTTGGGAGGCAGATCTCTGAGTTCAAGGCCAGCCTGGTCTACAGAGTGAATTTCAAGACAGCTAGGACTATTACACAGAGAAACCATGTCTCAGACAAAAACAAAAACAAAACAAACTATAAAGAGATAAATTAGCCTAGAACTCCAGACCCACTGTTTTAAAGAACACTTCAGTAGACAGTTTTTAATTCTGAGGGGAAAAAACTGAGACAGTCTGATTGTGTAGCTTAACCTAGCACAGAACTCCCACCTCAGCCATCTGAGTGCTGAGATTACAGGGATGAACCATCAAGCTCTGTAATTTTGAAAATTTGCAACTCACAAAAACAAAACTGGTCAAATGGCCCCTGGGTACCTCAGAGACCAAAAGAGGGTATTGGATCCCTTGGAGCTGGTTGAGGTGCACAACTAGTGGGTGCTGAAAACTGAACTCCCGCTCTGCAAGAGTAGCAAGTTCTCTAACTGCTAAGCCATCGTCCCCGGGCCCTGCAGTGAGATACAGGCTGACAGTTTCTGATAGAAAACTACACTGCTCATCTCCCATTGTTTACTGGAAGGTACATGAACTGCCACTCTTGATCACTCAGCCTTTGTATCTAGACAATTCATAGAATATTTTCCTATTTAAATCCCTCCACTTTTTACATATAACTTCCTTTGGCCACAGTGAAAACTCATCCCCAACAACACATCTGTATTTGTTTTATATTATAATACTTAAAAAGTGGGGCTGGGGGCTGGAGAGAGATGGGTCAGTAGTTAAGAACACTGGCTGCTCTTACAAAGGGCCCAGGTTCAATTCTCAGCACCCACACGGCAGCTCACAACTGCCTGTTACTTCAATTCCAGGGGATCTGATACCTTTACATCAATGCACATAAAATAAAGTTAAATTAATCTTTTTTTAAAAGTGGGGCTGAAGAGATGCCTCGGTGGTTAAGAGCACAGGCTGCTCTTCTACAGAACTCAGGTGTGATTCCCAGCACCAACACAGTGTTTCAGGGAGACTGTAACTCCAGTTATAGGGGATGTAATGCCCTCTTGTATCTTTAGAGGGCATCAGGCACACACATGGTAAACAGACAAATGTGCTAGTAAAACCCATACACATAATTTGTTAGTTCATTTGTTTTTCGAGACAGGGTTTCTCAGTAGCTAAGGAGCCAGGCCTGGAACTTGCTCTGTAGACCAGGCTGGCCTCGAACTCAAAGAGATCTTTCCAGGCCTGCCTCTGCCTCCCGAGTGCTGGGATTACAGGTGTGTGCCACCACCTGACACACATTATCTTTTTTAAAAAATAACTCTTATTTTTCTTGTTAATACTTTTTTTAAAGATTGATTTATTACGTATACAGTGTTTTGTCTACATGTGTGCCTGCAGGCCAGAAGAGGGCACCAGATCTTACTACAGATGGTTGTGAGCCACCATGTGGTTTGCTGGGAATTGAACTTAGGACTTCTGGAATAGCAGGCAGTGCTCCTAACTGCTGAGCCATCTCTCCAGTCTCCATTATCTTTTTTAAACCATATAGTACTTTACTACTTTACCAGTAGACTTGCTTAGTTCTCAGCATTCATGCTGGGCAGCTGGCAACCACCTGTAACTCCAGGCCCAGGGGACTTGATACTTCTGCCTCCCTAAGCAGCGGCGCTCAAGTGCACACACCCAACGGACCAGACACACCTATACACACAAACACAAAATAATAATTTTTGAGACAGGATTTCTCTCTGTAGCCTTGGTTGTTCTGGAATTTGCTCTATAGACCAGGCTGGCCTCAAACTCAGAGATCTGCCTGCCTCTGCCTCCTGAGTGCTGGGATTAAAGGTGTGTGCCACCACTGCAAAGCCTTTTTTTTTTTCTTTTAATGACTCTTTAAAAAAAATACCGCTATTGGCTTAGAGAGATGGCTTGGGAAGTTAAGAGCACACACCATTCTTGCACACAAGCCAAGTTCAGTTTCCAGCACACACACACGTGGGGCTGCTCACAACTGCCTATAACTAAAGTTCCAGGAAACCATTTCCTCTGCCTCCAAGGACACCTGCATTCACACACCCTCCCTCCCCTCCCCTCGACATTATCAAAAATAAAGGCTGGAGAGATGGCTTAGAGGTTAAGAGCACTTGATGCTCTTGGAGCCTGGTTTGGGTTTTTAGTACCTATGTGGTGGCTCACCACTGTGTAACTCCAGTTCTAGGGCATCTAACATCGTCTTCTGGTCTCTGTGGGCACTGCATGTTCATAGCATACATACATACAATACAGGTCAGACACTCCTACACATGAAAGTAAGTCTTAACTAATACCATCATGAAAAAGTAGAGGCAAGAAGATCTTAAATTGAAGCCAGCATGTATTATATAGTGAGATCCTGTCTTAAAACAAGCCAGGCTATGCAATCCTCCTGTCTTAGCCTTCTTGGTGGGGATTACTGGTTTCCCATAAGCTGCATTTGTATCCTCTTTTACACCTTTTTTTTTTTTAACTTAGAAGAGTAAGTCAAACATGGTGACACACGCCTTTAGTCCCAGCACTTGGCAGATCTCTGTGAGTTCAAGGCCAGCCTGATCTACAGAGTGAGTTCCAGGACTACATAAAGAAACACTGTCTCCTAAAAGAAAAAGGAAGGAAGGAAGGAAGGAAGGAAGGAAGGAAGGAAGGAAGGAAGGAAGGAAGGAAGGAAAAAAGAAAGGGAAGAATGTACTCATCATTGCCCTCAATAAGTTTCTATGTATCTTCATTCACTATCCAACGATCCCATGCAGGAGGCTGGAGAGATGGCTCAGAGGTTGGAAGCACTAGCTGCTCTTCAGAGACTTAGGTTTAAAGAAACACACAGCAGCTTACAACCATCTGTGATTCCAGTCCCAGAGGACCAGATGCCCTCTTCTAGCCTCTGAGGCAGCCATCCTCTCGTCTCAGCCTTCCAAACAGCAGGGAGGCTGGGCCTAAAGCACATCTTCTGTGTGTGCACATTCAATGCAGAACTTGGCCGGGTGGCGGGGGGG
>NC_022012.1:38308887-38313741 GCF_000317375.1 Microtus ochrogaster
GGGGGGGCGACATACTAACAAAAAGTGCTATGAAAACACTAGATAACAATGAAGTCGCTGCTGGACTTCCCAAACTTTTACTTACTTTGGGTGTGTTGAGAGAGACCCTCCTGATGCAGCTGGGTATTGGAACTAGGAATGTGCACTAACAGAGTTGAGTCTGAACTTCCCAAATGTGTCCTTGTTTTGAGACAAGGTCTCATTCTATAGCCCAGGCTGGCTTTGAACTCTCAAGAATCCACTCTCAGTTTCCCTAGTCCTGGATACAGACGCTCCTTTGGAGCTTTCCACTTCGAAGCAGTTTCTGTGCCTGACAAACATCTGGAGTGTTCACTTTGCTACTTCATCTCTTACACCAGGTGACTTACCGCGCATAATCCTGGGGGGAGATCAGAAACTTCTCTTTCATCTGAGCGTTGGCCTTGTTCTCCCACCAGAATTTGTTGGTGGCTTTCTTATGCTCTGGGCTGAGAACGGAGAGGAAGAGTAATCTTAGCAAGGCAGTAAGATAGTAAAATAGTACAGGCTATCAGAGCACTAGGTAAGTAATGCAGACTGGCATCTGGGCTGCTTCTTTGGAGAGGTAGACAAAAGAACATTATTTATTACCAACCTCTTCAAGATCTCAATCTCGGGATTCCTTTCCTCCAATAGAGTGAGATGGAGGGAGGGAGGGATGCGGCTTTTCTAACAAGAGGGCGGTAGTGGATGCTAAGAGCCCCTAAGCTGCAAGCTTGGCAAGGTAATTCAATCTACCCCAATTAAGTCACAAAAGCGACCTTCCTCTCCTCAGTTCCAACTTTCCCTCCCACCGTGTGGACATCTCTGCGTGTGTACGGGGGAGGCGGGTGTTCCCCAGATGTCACCTGGCCAGATGTTCCAGCAGACCCCCGTGCAGCACTGTCAGGTTTCCGTGGCTCAGGTGTTTTCGCACTTCGCGGCCACAGCACGGACACCAACAGCACCGATCGTGCTCGGGGACATAGCGCTCTATCTGGGCGGCACGGACGGCCTTGCGGGCGGCTTCCACCTGCAGGACAGAAGCCAGCTAGGACCCTGAAACCACAGCTGCGGGCCCTCGAGCCCGGCCCGCATCCCTGGCCTCCTCCAGCCTCGCTTCCGCACCTGCGGTAAAAGCCGCTCCAGAGCCCCCTTCAACTGCCGCTGGTGCTTGCGGCTGTAGACGTGTCCGCGACCACAGAAGAAAGTTTGGCGACACAGAGGACATCGCTGCGGTGGCGCCATCGACCCAGGACCCGCTATCACCTCCACCACCGGCCGGTTTGTCACCACCCACTGACCCCTGACCTTCCGGGGCGGGACGGGGCGGGGCTAACCCGGGAGCTCTGGGCTCCCTCTAGAGGTTGTAGGCGATACTGCAACTCGTTCTGCGGCTGCGCAGAGTATTCACTACCCTGCCCCTCCCACGTGCACCCAGAAAACCGAGCCGAATCAGTGGCATCCTAGATGTCCTGGGGCTAGTGAAAGAACTCCGGGACAGGAACCACTTCAGTTAGGACTTCGGACTATCACAGGGCGCACACTGTGTCCCCGAGCTTTGTGTTAACGACCCTACTGAGGTTGACGATTTGTAGTTTGGCATTATTGTTATTTTATACGTGAGAAAGATGTGGCTGGGAAGAATGAGGACCTCTGAGGAAGGCTGCAGAGGTGTTAGCTTCGGAGTCAGCATCAGCATCCAGTTTCCCTGAATTCTGCCGGAGAACACTTGATCCGAGTGATTGTGATCTAGTTACAGCCCTTCCACAGGAGTGTTGATTTTCTGGTGGTAATTACTTCTTAATCTTTAAAAGTGCTCCGAAGTAGAACAGTCTTTGTAAGCCACTTCTCCCAGCATTGGCTTGGTAGTCTAATTCCTTGATCTCTAATGCTTAAAGTGAATCCTTCTCTAACAACCTCGCAACAATTCTCATAATGTCGGGGGGGTTCTTACTCAGCAGGTAAGAGCACCAACTGCTCTTCTAGAAGACTCTGGTTATATTCCCAGCACCCACATGGCAGCTCACATCCGTCTGTAACTCCAGTCCAGGACACCCTCACACAGACGTATATGCAGGCAAACACCAACGAATATCAAATAAAAATAAATTTAAAAGGTGGGGGGAAAAAAAAGAATTCGCGTATGTCATATGCCACCCTAGGAACGTGTTTCCTCGTTTTTCCAAAGCTGCTCAAAGTAGTCTGCACAGTCTGCCCAATTACTATGAGCTTCCTGGAGCTCTGCAGTCTGGTTTGTGAAAGTATTTGCCTGCTAGTCGCCACCACCACGTGTACCTTTCCCACTTGAACTAGGTTTGTGAAACAGACTGTAACCCCCCACCCAATATTACTCTAGATTGAAATAGCTGTATCTAGTCCCCTGGAGAAGCAGGCAGTCAAGCTCCGCCTTACAGGGGGAAAGAAAAAAAAACAACCCTAAGCTTGCCCCAAAATAAAGCCACAGAATCCCACCAATCCCTGAGCTTCCCCGAAGATCGGGCCACCAAGGAAAGCACACACACACACACACACACACACACACACACACACACCATATAAAGCAGCCTCCATCTCACGCAGCAGGGGCAGCCGCCATCTTGTAACCTTTCCCAATGAACCTCTTGTGTGAGGTTTGTTGTGCAGAGTGACTTTGTGGTATTCCTTGGCTCCCGACTGCCAGATTACCTTTCCCTTCAGAGCTGCAACACTTGCACTGGTGAAATCTTTCCCCTTCCTGTAACACCTAACAGTGACCTATCTCCCGGGAATGAAACCACCAAGCTAGAGCCAGAAGGCACACTCTCTTTAACTCAGTCCCACAGCCACTCTGCAACGAACTGTCTTATCCACCGGACGCCTGAGTGGTTTAAAACCAGCCTCCATTTGTATTCACACAGCGTATCTCCTTCACATCCTTTTTGTTTTGTTTTTATTTTTTCGAGACAGGGTTTCTCTGTGTAATAGTCCTGGCTGTCCTGGAACTCACAGAGATCCACCTGCCTCTGCCTCCCGAGTGCTGGGATTAAAGGTGTGTGCCACCACCACCTGGCTTTCACATTCTTTCTTTTCTTGCTTGGAGTCAGGTAAAATTTGTTTTGTTTTGTTTTGTGTTTATTTTTTATTTTTTTATTTTTATTTTTTTTACTAATATTACACATGCTTCTGGGTGAATTTTTATTCACCTATGGGTTGATTACCAACAGAACTGGGCTGGGCAACATGTTTGCGACTCTATGTTGCCCTGTCCATAGCTAGTCTCTGTCTTTTCCCACCACAGTCGTTTTTACTGTCGGAAGTACAGATGTCCTCAAGGCCTCTTCTGGTCTGGCCTGTGCAGAGAACTCATCCGGGCTGGAGGAACAGGCTTCTGCACACAGCCCCATCTCTCCATCCTGTGGCCATAGCCTCCCCCTAGCTCTCACAAAGCCTTCTCTCTTCCTGTCTCTTTCCCAGGAGGTCACAGCCACAGGTGAGGCGACCCACTCACAAAGGTTCCTTGGCCCAGATGAGTCACATCCTGGGTCAAGCCATTAAGTCGCTCCCTTATACTCAAACAATGGAACCTGTGGAGTCGCTGCCGATGATTCATCCCCTGCTCAGTCCCGCTGCATGAGGGCTCTCTTCTTCCTAGGCTTGACTTTCATTATCAGGTAAATTCTGGGCTCTAAGAGGAGGAAGGAAGGAAGAGAAATGAAGCTCCCCTGACATAATATACATCCCTCACTCCTTGATACATTTCTGTCTGGTAGAATTATTCTTATTTTTCTGTGTTTATTTTTTAAAACAGGACCTGGTAGCATAGCTCAGTCTTGCTGGGTTGTTGAGAATGACCTTCAATTCCTGACCATCCTGCCTCCACTCAAATGCTGGGATTGCAGCTGAGCATCACTCTGTCCACCAACTATGTAAAATCTGACTGGTTTCCAAGTATTTGGTTTCTTTTTGCTTCATTTACCCTCTGCAGTCACCCTTAGGAAGTCTCCAAAACAATTTTCCGGATTAGTTTAGTAGCTGAGGATTAAATTGCCCTCAGAATAAGCCCAAGCCTCCCCTGCACTCCATTCAGAGCTCCCTACCAAGTGATTCCCAACTCCCTTGGCTCGTCCTCTTCTGCCCACTGGCCTCCATCTTTCTTCCAGGCAATATATTCACTAGTCCGGTTGCTCCGGTGCACTTCAGCGTCTCTCATCTCTGTCCCCCAGTTTCCTGTGTCTGGAACTGACTTCCTTCCATTTCCATGTCCTCTATTCTCTCCATCCTGAAAGGCTCTGAAGTCTGACCTGCAGTGTGATTGCAGTGAAGCGGCCATATGTGGCACACAGCAAGCTCCCAAATGTTTACTGAACGAATGCCAGCCATTTTGTGACCCTTCCATAGTTGTGTCTGTGAATTCATTCACTCATGGTTCCGGGAATGGAACCAGGGTCCTCACATAAACTATGCCAGTACCCACAACAGAGATAACTTCACCAACCCCAGAATTATTTTTTTCTCTCCATTTCTCTCAGCAGGCTGTGCAGTGTGCTCCAGCTTCCCAGATTTGTGATCTGTCGCCAATGCTGAGGTGATACTGATGTCCGAGTCATTTCTACTCCTGTAAGTGACCCTTCACCCTTGCCATGCATGGTGGCACATGCTTTAAATCCCATTCAGGAGGCAGAGAGAAGCAGGTGAATCTCTGTGAGTTCGAGGCCAGCCTGGTCTACAGAGTGAGTTCCAGGACAGCCAGAGCTACATAGAGAAACCCTGTCTTGAAAAACAAAACAAAAGCCGGGCGGTGGTGGCGCACGCCTTTAATCCCAGCACTCGGGAGGCAGAGGCAGGCGGATCTCTGTGAGTTTGAGGCCAGCCTGG
>NC_022012.1:38313841-38319079 GCF_000317375.1 Microtus ochrogaster
AAAAAAAAAAAAAAAAAAAAAAGAAAACAAAACAAAGCAAAACAACAGCAACAACGAATAAAATAAATAAAATAAAACCAAAATAATCCTTCACCCATATTCCTGTAAGTAACCCCTATAAAACTCTGGTTCACCAAGCTTGACTTCTATGGTATCTGCGCTTTGATCTGTTGTGGGCTCCCTATCTTAAGATGAGTGTGCTGTGTCTCCCCAGGAAAAGTCTTATCACACTCACTAACCCCTTTAAGACAACCAGCATGGATGGCCTCAAATTCAGTGATCTCTTCCCTCAGCTTCTTCCTAGAATTACAGACATGTCTAGCTTCTCTCTCTCTCCTAAAAGTATTTATTGATTTTTAGGCATGAGAGTGTTTTGTCTCTACACGTAGATGTTTACCACGTGTCCACCGGCGCCCTCAGAGGCCAGAAAAAGACATTGGATCCTCTGGAACTGGAGCTACAGAGGGTTGTGAGTCACCAAGAGGGTTCTGAGAACTGAACCTGGACCTTCTACCATGGCAGCAAGTGTGCTTAACCACTGAACCATCAGTCCAGCTTGAGTGCGTTCTCTCTCTTTGTCTCTGTCTCTCCCCTTCCCCTTCCACCCAGATCTTGCTTTGTTACCGAAGCTGGCCTCTTAATTCAGGATCCTCCTGTTTCAGCCTTTGAATGCTGGAATTGTGTTACCTGTCAGGTCAGCTTTCAATTTCTGATTTTTATTTTATGTGAATTGCTTCTCTGCTGCTGAAGCAGTAAATCCTAGTGCTCCTAATTAAAAAGTAAAGGGCAAGTTTATTTAGGGATTAGTCACTCCCAGGCAAGATCCGGGTCACACAGTAGGAGGTCCAGTCACACAGTAGGAGGTCCATGAAGTTCCTAGGCTGAGCTGGGTTAGGAGGTTTTTGTTGGAGAGGGACAGGAGGCAGTGCTGTGCTTGCCGGGAACCTCCAGCCTAAGGTGTGTATGAGTTTTGCCTGCATGTATGTCTGTGCGTTATGTGCAAGCCTAGTGACCCTGGAGGCCGGAACAGGGCACCAGTTCTCCTGGACCTGGAGTTACAGATGGTGTGAGCCACACAAATGGGTGCAGGGAATTGAACCCAGGTCCTCTGGAAGAGCACCCAGTTGCTGGGTGGTGGTGGTGTACGCCTTTAATCCCAGCACTCGGGAGGCAGAGGCCAGCCTGGCCAGCCTGGTCTACAGAGCGAGTTCCAGGACAGGCAAAAAAAAAAAAAAAAAAGGAGCACCCAGTAGTACTCTCTGTCTGTTTTTTGAGACAGGGTTTCTCTGTAGCCCTGGCAGTCCTAGAACTCCTCTGTAGACCAGACAGGCCTCGGACTCACTGAGATCTGTCTGCCTCTGGATTAAAGGTGTGTGCCACCACCACCCAGTAAAGCATTTCCTTTCTTCCTTCCTTCCTTCTTTCCTTCCTTCCTTCCTTCCTTCCTTCCTTCCTTCCTTCCTTCCTTCCTTCCTATTTTATTTTGTGTGTATTAATGTTTTACCTGCATGTATGTCTGTGTACCACATGCATACTTGGTGTCTGGGGAAGTGGTAAGCCTCCATGTAGGTGGTAGGTATTGAACCTGGGTCCTTTGCAACAACAGCAAGTACTCTTAACCCCTGAGCCAACTCTCCAGCCCCCAACAGATCTGTTTTGTTTCGTTTTATTTTGTTTTGAAAGCAGGGTTTCTCTGTGAAACAACCCTGGTTGTCCTGGAGCTCACTCTGTAGACCAGGCTGGCCTCGAACTCAGAGATCTACCTGCCTCTCCCTCCTGAGTGCTGGGATTAAAGATGCGCTCCACCACACCCAGTTTGCCAGTAAGTAGTACTCTTAACCACTGAGTCCTTCCTCCATTCCCCACAAAAGGAAATTTATTTTTCTTTTGATACTGAACAGCAGCATGAAGCACAGCTCCCAATTAGCCCTGGCATCATGAGACAAACAATTCATCCTCTAAGGTGCACGGTATTGGTGAATGAGGAAGTTCCCTGCGTTAGGTACAGTCAGTACATTTCCAGTTTATAGGAGGGAATCCTTTTTTCTGGACATAGCCCATGCACACCTATAACCCGTGCTTTCCCATCTCCTCCCTGCTCCATCCCAGCCCTTACCTATACCTCCTTGGAGCATGAGCTGATCCGACTGAGCAGGGTTAACTTTGGGCACTTGTAGAAATGAATTAACTCTTAACTGGAAAACCCTCAGTGCTCCTGTCAGAAGCCTTCTCCAGCTCCTGCAGCCAGAGCTAATTGCTCCTTGCTTGACACTTCCTGGGAATATACAGACGCTGCTTGCAGCAGAAGTGACTATTTGTAGCCAACAGGGGGTCCTTATAACCTAACAGACCCCATGCTAGGCTCTGGCGATTTGGACAGGAGTATCACTCACTCCTTTGTGGTGTTCACCCTGGTTGCCGGGACACTGAGAAGGAGCCCCTGTGGGGTGGAGGCTGTATGTTCTATCTTGCTTAGCTTGGTGGCTCTACCTCCTCAGCCTTAGGCCAGGGCTAGAGAAGACACTTTACTCCTCTGACATGAATCATACTGACAGGAAGCTACCACACATGTAACTTTTTTTTTTTTTTCGAGACAGGGTTTCTCTGTGGCTTTGGAGCCTGTCCTGGAACTAGCTCTGTAGACCAGGCTGGTCTCGAACTCACAGAGATGCACCTGCCTCTGCCTCCCGAGTGCTGGGATTAAAGGCGTGCGCCACCACTGCTCGGCCACACATGTAACTTTTAAAAGTTTGTTTCAGAGCCAGGTACAGTACTTCATGCCTAGAACCCTAGCATGCCCTAGGTGTAGGCTAGAGAACCAGGAGGTGAAGGCAATTAGCAACAATACAGGGAGTCCTACAGGAGACCATGTCTCAATAGAGGAAATAAAAACAAATCTCATAGTCACGGGGGTGGGGGGGGGAAGGTGGCGCATGCCTTTAATCCCAGCACTCGGGAGACAGAGGCAGGTGCATCTCTGTGAGTTCGAGGCCAGCCTGGTCTATAGAGCGAGTTCCAGGATGCCCAGGGCTGTTATATAGAGAAACCTTGTCTTGGGAAACCAAACCCAAACCCAATCAACTAAACACACACATACAAACAAGCCAGCAGAGATAGCACCCACTCTGTAAGGTAGGGGGGTGTATTAAATCTAGAAGCACACATACAATGACATCTGATCTGATTCAGCATCCCAGTCATCAGTGCACCAGACTATATGACCTTTCCATGATCTTATTTAGTTCTCAAATCAAATATCCACTTTATTTCATTATCCTCATTTTACATATTGAGTAAACAGCTTTGAAATATTAAGAAAGCTTATGCCCAATGCATAGCTCAATTCAGGGCAGGTTATCTACTGAGACAGCCAAGAGGGGTGTCAAAGACAGAATAAAAACATTGCTAAGCAACATGTAGATCCAAGCCATCAGTAGGAGCCATCTATCCAAGACTAAAAGTAGATCCAAGCCCTGATTAGTTCATCAGCCTCCTGAAATAGTGACGTTACAGTGAACAGTAAAACAGCTCCCCTTTATTTAGCTCCCACTAAGAACCAGGTTTACACAGAATCAGCTGACCCAAACTAGTGAGAGATCACTGACTCCAGACTGACAACTGGGGAGCCTGCATAGGACTGAACTAGACTCCCTGAATACAGTGGTGTGGCTTGGGTAGTGTATGAGGACACTGGCAGTGGATCAGTATCTAACTCGAATGCAGGAACTGACTTTGTGGAGCCCATTCTCTATGGAGAGATACCTTGCTCAGCCCAGGCATGGGTTGGGGGGGTAAGGGTGGGACCTTGATCCTGCCTCAGCAAGGTGGTGGGACAGGCTTAGTTGACTTCCCAGGAGAGGCCTTACCTTCTCTTAAGGAGCAGATGGGGAGGGGAGAGGAGTGGGAGGAGAGGAGGGAGGGGGAACTGAGATTGGTATTTAGAAAATAAATAGATAAATAAACAAGTAAATAAAATTAATTATAAAGAAAAAGACCCAGGTTTTGTGCTAGGCACAGTACTGCATCCCATTCCTTTCCCAGGCTAAGAAAGAGGCCTCATTTTCCAAAGTAGGCTCTAGAATGAGGAAGTAGGATGTTGTAATAAGAGCCGCTTGTTCGTTTCCCAGCTGCGCAGACTCCTAAAATAAACACACAGAAACTGTATTAATTAAATTACTGCTTGGCCAATTACTTAAGCATATTGCTAGCTAGCTCTTACATCTAGAATTAACCCATCTCCATTATTTTATATTTTATCACAAAGCTTATGGCCTACCAGCAAGGTTTCACCATGTTTGTCTCTGGCAGGGCTACATGGCTTCTCCCTTGACTCTGCCTCCTTTCTCCCAGCAGTCAGTTTAGTTTTTTCCACCTACCTTTATTCCCTGTGCAGGCCCAAAACAGTTTTCTTTATTAACCAATGGTATTCACAGCATACAAAGGGAAATCCCATATTACTTCTCCTTTTCTGTTTAAATAAAAAAGGAAAGCCGGGCGATGGTGGCTCATGCCTTTAATCCCAGCACTCGGGAGGCAGAAGCAGGCGGATCTCTGTGAGTTCGAGATCAGCCTGGTCTACAGAGCTAGTTCCAGGACAGGCTCCAAAGCCACAGAGAAACCCTGTCTCGAAAAACCAAAAAAAAAAAAAAAAAAAAAAAAAAAAAAGGAAGGTTTTAACTTTAACATAGTAAAATTACATATAACAAAACAGGTATCAAGCAAGAATTACAGTTACAATATTTATATCTATCTTTTATTATAACTAAGGAAAACTATAACTATAAGTTCTTCAACTCCATCTAAGACTCCAGAAGGATATAATATTACCTAAGTAAACAGTAAGTACATTGTAAGCAACTTCCAAAACTCTAGAATAGACAGAGACATCTTGCTGCCTGGACAATCACCCAGAATTCTTCTGTACCATTGGGACATCCATCTTCAGCCTACGGGCCCATAGTATCTAGCAGACTTTTCCATAAAGCAGGAAATTTCAAAGACAGATCTGCCTATATTGGCAGTTTGTCAGTCACTTTCTTCTGTGTCCTGCACAATGTCTGGCTGACTCTTTCATGAAGCAGGAACCCCAAAGGATTGTCTTACCTTTAGGCAATTCAGCAGTCATTTTTCTGTGGATCCTGCATGTCCAGTTCATCAGGCAGTCCAGGCAAGAGCAGTTTCTTGGCCAAATGGCTAACCAACTCCATAAGGAGCCTTTTCGATGCCCATCTTCCTCTT
>NC_022012.1:38319546-38322929 GCF_000317375.1 Microtus ochrogaster
CTCTGTAGACCAGGCTGGTCTCGAACTCACAGAGATCCGCCTGCCTCTGCCTCCCAAGTGCTGGGATTAAAGGCGTGCTCCACCACCGCCCGGCTCTGGCACTTTAAAAAACATTTTTATTGGGGCTGGAGAAATGACTTAGTTGTTACGAGCACTTCCTGCTTTTCCAGAAGACCAGGATGTGATTCCCAGCACCCACCCTGAGTGACTTACCACCTCCCATCATTTTAGTTCCAGCGGGATTCAACACCTCTGGCCCCTGGAGGCATTTGCACAAATGTGCACACATACACATAAATTAAAAATAAAAGCATTGTATGTGTTGATGTGTTATGTGCATACCTGCCATAGCACGCAGGTGGAGCTGGGGCCAACTTCAGAGGGAGTCGCCTCATCTTCGATTACGGAATCAGGCTGTGTAGTAAGGTCTTTTGCCCATAGGCTACTCCTAGGCCCTATTCTTTTTCCTTATGTTCTGGCTCCTACCTGTTGCCCTCAGACTTGAGGGGGCGGGGGGGGGGGACAGTCAGTTTGCTCTACCCTTAAGCAGCTAGGAAGGCCACACCTGAGACTTGTATCTTCCAGGACTGTTATGTTGCGGGTGTCCTGCCTTGTCCTGATGTCATTGAGAGACCACAGCAGGAGCAAAGGGGACTCAGTTCCAAATTCTCACTCCTTCCCGATTGGCTCACCACCTCCTGGCTTGTTCATCTGAATGAGCACATTTTGATTTGGCATTCAGAGAAGAGACCAAATGTCAACAACATGAAGGTTTGAATCTGTGAGTTTCTCAAGACATACTGTCCTCCCATCTCTTCCAGTACCTTCTGGTCCTAGAGAAAAATCCTTCCACGGCCCCATCAATACTAGGTCTGTCTTAGTCCCAGCTGCAGCAGATGTCTGGGGAAAGAGTAAAGGCGGGGATAAGGTGGAAGTAACATAAAACTGGATCAGGCTGAGCTTTTTGATATTGTGTGAAGAATCTAGATTTATTTATTTATTTATTATTTTTTGGTTTTTCGAGACAGGGTTCTCTGTGGCTTTGGAGCCTGTCCTGGAACTAGCTCTGTAGACCAGGCTGGTCTCGAACTCATAGAGATCTGCCTGCCTCTGCTTCCCAAGTGCTGGGATTAAAGGCGTGCGCCACCATCGCCCGGCTAAGAATCTAGATTTAATATGGAAAAAGCATCAACATTTTTTTTTAATATTTATTTATTATGTATACAATATTCTGTCTGCATGTATGCCTGAAAGCCAGAAGAGGGCACCAGACCTCATTACATCTCTCCAGCCCCAACATTTTGGTTTTTTTAATATTTATTTATTTATTATGTATACGACATCCTTCTCTATGTCCACCTGTAGGCCAGGAGAGGGCACCAGTCCCCATTACAGATGGTTGTGAGCCACCATGTGGTTGCTGGGAATTGAATTCAGGACCTTTGGAAGAGCAGGCAATGCTCTTAACCTCTGAGCCATCTCTCCAGCCCCAGTCTACTGCATTTTTGTTTGTTCTGTATAAGCAGAATTTTCTCTCAAGCAAATGAAAGAGAGGCTCCATTGGATTGTGGTGAAAGGGAATCTGGGCCCATGAATCATCTTCTGGACTTGAGCCACTTTGTAGACCAAGAACCCCTGGAAGAAGGGATGATCAAGTTCTCCTGAGGAAGGACTTTGATAAAATACATAAAGTTTTGCTGTTAGCCTTTCTCCAGTTCTTCCCCAGAAGGACCTACAGCCTTTTACAAGGATAACCACACACTGGGGAAAAGGAAACAATCAGACTCTCCAGGGTCTATTGGAGGACACCGGTTCTGAATTGAGGCTGATTCCCATAGATCCCAAGAGGCACTGTGGCTCTCTAGTTAAAGTAGGGGCTTATGGAGGTCAGATGATTAATAGAGGTTTGGCTAAAATCCAACTCACTGTAGGTCCAGTGGGTCCCCCAAACTCCTGTGGTTATTCCCTCAGTCCCAGAATGTATAATTGAGATAGATATACTTAGAAGTCAGCAGGATTCTCATATTGTTTCCCTGAACTGTGGAGTGAGGGCTATTATGGTTGGAAAGGCTAAACGGAAACCTTTAGAGTTGTCACTGCCAAGGAAAAGTGAATCAAGAACAGTGTCTCGCTGGATGGTGGTGGGTGCACACCTTTAATCTCAGCATTCAGGAGGCAGAGGAATTAGTGCCACTATCAAGGACATGAAAAACGCAGGGGTGGAGGCTCCCTTTAACTCTCCTACCTGGCCAGTGCAGAAGACAGATGGATCATGGGAAAATGACAGTGGACTATGGAAAACCCAACCAGACAGTGACACCAATTACAGCTGCTGTACCAGATGTAGTGTTCTACTTTGAGCAGGTTAACACATCTCGTGGTACATGGTATGCAGCTGTTAATCTAGAAAATGCCTTTTTCTTGGTACTGATTCATAAGGACCACCAGAAGCAATTTGCTTTCAGCTAAGCAACATGCCTTTACAGTTCTCCCTTGGGGATACAGTAACTCTATAGCTCTGCATCATAACTTAGCTTGAAGAGGTCTTGGTCATTTGTCTCTTCCACAAACTATCCCTTTGCTTCTCTATATAACAACATTGTGCTGATTGGACCAAGTGCGTAGGATGGAGCAATCATTTAGACTTGTTGGTTACACTTACTTGCATTAGATTTTAAGTTTCCTTTGGTCACCTTCTAACTATAGACCTAAAAGATACTTTTCATTGTGCTGAAAAGTTTGTCATGACATGACATTTCTGACATGAGTACCCTGCCGTTCCTACAAGACAAATTTCAGTACAGATTATAAACAGTAAATGCTAATGTATCCAAAATTTATGTTTTCACAAGCTCAAAGAATTCTTGTAAGTTCAAGGGAGCTGACTGGTAGGATTCACCTCAAACAGGTCAGATGTACCCCTCCCTCAATTACCCTAAGAGCCCAAGCCTCCCCACCTTCCCCTGGTCCTGACACCCTTCCCCTCAATCACCAGGACCTTAAGAAAAAAAAATTTCCCTAAACTTAACCTTGTCCTCTGTTCTGCCAGCACCTCCCCAGGTCCAAGAGACACTGGACAGTTCCACAGAGCCTGGACAGCAGTGAAGCAACCAGCTACCCCAGGATGTGGCCAGCACCCCAGCTTCCTTAGACACCCCCAAGATTTCAATGCCCACAAATCAGCAGGAAGCAGTCTTGAGAACCCAGTACTCCATCCCTGTCCCACCCGCTATTCCCTTTAATTTCCCCACCTTTCAAAATGAGAAAAAGGCCGGGTGGTGGTGGCGCACGCCTTTAATCCCAGCACTTGGGAGGCAGAGGCAGGAGGAACTCTGTGAGTTCGAGGCCAGCCTGGTCTACAAAGGGAGTTCCAGGACAGGCTC
>NC_022012.1:38323335-38331383 GCF_000317375.1 Microtus ochrogaster
GGGAGGCAGAGGCAGGCGGATCTCTGGGAGTTCGAGACCAGCCTGGTCTACAGAGCAAGTTCCAGGACAGACTCCAAAGCCACAGAGAACCCTGTCTCGAAAAACAAAACAAAACAAAAAAAAAAAGAAACAAGCTCCAGGGGCTGGTGAGATGGCTCAGTCATTAAGAGCACTGACTGCTCCTCCAGAGGACCCGGGTTCAATTCCCAGCACCCACATGGTAGCTCACAGCTGTCTGTAACTCCAGTTCAAGAGAATCTGAGATTGCCATACCAATGTGTATGAAATAAAGTTGTTGGTTTTTTTTTTTTTAAAAAAAAAAACAAGCTCCACCCACTCCCCCATTTCTCTTCCCAGCTATTCTTCTGAAGTCAAGCAGGCCTTTGCCTCTCCCTCTCTCGGTCTCCCTTCCCTCCCTTCTACCCTCCTCTCAATAAACTCCGCGTTCAAACTCTGTTCCTATGGCATACCTGTCACCCACCCGCCGCAAAGGTCTCTTGCACGGTCCTCACTCTCCATGGAACCCGCCAGGGTCCCACTCTTTCTTTAAATCATAACACCTGGCTCCTCCCACCACCAAGCAAGAAGCACAGTGTTTTGTGACCCTACTTAGATTCTGGAGACAGCACGTTCCTCTCCTGTGGGTTATTCCAGCCCACACGTCAAACGGTGCAGAAAGCCGTGAGCTTCGAGTGGAGCCTGGAACAGAAGGCTCCTCCACAGGTCCAGGCTGCTGTGCAAGCTGCTATACTGCTTGGATCATATGATTACGTAGACCTGAGGGTACTTGAGGTCTCCGTGGCAGATAGGGATGCTGTTTGGAGCCTTTGGCAGGCTCCTGTAGATGAACTACAGAAGAGACCACAGGGATTTTGGAGCAAGGGTCTACCATCATCTGCAGACAACTAGACTCCTCTTGAGAGGCAGCTTTTGGCTGGCTACTGGGCCTTGATGAAAACTTAATGTTTGACAGTGGGTCACCAAGTTACCACGCAACCCGAGTTGCCCATCATGAGCTGGGTGTTATCTAACCCACCAAGTCATAAAGTATGACGTGCACAGCAGCAATCTCCTATCAAATAGAAGTGGTATACATACATGATCAGGCATGGGCCGGTCCTGAAGGCACAAGAAAGTTACATGAAAAAGCTGCCCAAATGACGGGTTTCTACACCTATTACAATGCCATCTGCTGCCAAGCATGCAGTTAGAGCCTTCTGGAGTGTGCTGTGATCGGTAGACTGAGGAAGAGAAGGCCTTCTTTCTGCCTGGCTTACTGATGTCTCTGCAGGAACCACCCGGAAGTGGACAGCTATGGCATTACAACCCCTTTCTAAGATACCAGTAGACAGAACTTTGAACAGTACATTTTATTTGGAAGGAGAAATGGCCAGATGTACAACTGACTTATTATTCATGGTCTATAGCCACTGGACTGGCTGGATGGTCAGGGACTTGAAATGTCCTATGTAAATGCTCATCAAAAGGCCACCAGCAGGAAGGAATTCAGTAATCAAGCAGATAGGATGATGCATTTTGTGGCTCTTTCCCCAACCATTCCTGTCATTGCCCAATGGGCCCATGAACAAAGGGGCCATGATGGCAGAGATGGGGGTTATGCATGGACCTGACAATACGGATTGACACTAACCTTGCTGCAGCTGAGAGCCAGATGTGCCAAGAGCAGAGACAAACACTGAGTACCAGATCTGGCATCACTCCCTGGAGTAACTAGCCAGGGACCAATTGGTAGGTTGACTGCATTGGACCACCTTCTCCATAGAAAGGACAACACTTTGTCTTTACTCTGGTTATGGATTTGCCTTTCCTGCATGTAATGCTTCTGCCCAAACCACCATCCACCGACTTACAGAATGTTTTATCCACCATCGTGATATTGCTCCTGACAAAGGAACTCACTTCACAGTCAGAGAAGTCTTAACAGCAGGCCCACAATGAATTCACCATGTTCCTCACCATCCTGAAGTAGCTGGCCTGACAGAAGATGGAATGGCCTCTTGAAGACAGAGTTACTGCACCAATTAGATGGCAGCAGCCTGGAGAGCTAAGGCAGGCTTCTCAAGGTGGTATATGCTCGGAATCAGCGACCAATATATGGCACGGTTTCTCCCATAGCAAAGACCCACAGGTCCAGGAGCCAAAGAGTAGAAAAAGGAATAGTTCCACTCACTATCACCCCTAGTGACCCACTACGAATTTCTTTTCCTTTCTGTTTCCTTCCTTAAATTCTGCTGGCCTAGTTTTTTTTTCCTGATGAGGGAACGCACCTGCCAGGAGATAACAAACATTCCAATGATCTGGAAGCTCAGATTTCCTCCTGGCCACTTAGGGCTTCTGATGCCCTCCAGTCAACAAGCCAAGAAAGGAATAAGTGTTAGGAGGGGTTGATCCAGATTGCCCTGGGGAAACTGGATTGAGTCCAAGAGATCTTTAGGGCGTCTTCCGGTGCCGTGACGTCCTGTGATTAGAGTCAATAGGAAACGACAGCCTAATTCAGGCGGATGACAAAGGGCACAGACCCTTCAGGAATGAAGGTGTGGGTCTCTCCTCCAGGAAGAGAGCACAGACCTACTTAGGTGCTCACTGAGGGCAGAGGAATTACAGAATGGATAGGAGAGGAAGTAGCTATAAACCAGCCAAGGTCACATGACCAGTTGCAGAAACAAGATGACAAGTGCTTGTCATATTTTGTTAAGTATGTTTGCACAGGTATTAGTGCTTTCTTTCAATTTATCATGTAATGTAACATCAACTAAGAGACTATCAGTGGGGGCTGGAGAGATGGCTCAGTGGTTAAGAGCATTGCCTGCTCTTCCAAAGGTCCTGAGTTCAATTCCCAGCAACCACATGGTGGCTCACAACCATCTGTAAAAGAGGTCTGCGACCTCTTCTAGCCTTCAGGCATACAGACAGAATACTGTATACATAATAAATAAATAAATATTTAAAAAAAAAGAGACTATCAGTGGTTGTATTCACTTTTGCGATACTAAAAGGGACATTGCCACCTATTTCAAAATGTAAAATGTATTCGCTGTTGTGTGAGGGAAGAGTTGTGTCTACCGTGTTAAGAATGATTATGACCTAGCGGACAATGAGAACTACTGAGAACTCAAGAACAAGGGCTGGAGAGATGGCTCAGAGGTTAAGAGCATTGCCTGCTCTTCCAAAGGTCCTGAGTTCAATTCCCAGCAACTACATGGTGGCTCACAACCATCTGTAATGGGGTTTGGTGCCCTCTTCTGGCCTGCAGGCATACACACAGACAGAATATTGTATACCTAATAAATAAATAAATTTAAAAAAAAAAACAATGGCAATGGGTTTTTGATCCTACTGCACATACTGGCTTTGGGGGAGCCTAGGCAGTTTGGATGTTCCCTTACTAGACCTGAATGGAGGTGGGCAGTCCTTGGACTTCCCACAGGTCAGGGAACCCTGACTGCTCTTCAAGCTGATGAGGGAGAGGGACTTGATCGGGGGAGGGGGAGGGAAATGGGAGGCGGTGGCGGGGAGGAGGCAGAAATCCTTAATAAATAAAATTTAAAAAAAAAATATATCCCCACATGATAAAATAAATAAATAAATATTTAAAAAAGAATGATTATGACCTGGTTAAACACATGCCTTAGCCACTGTACACGGGATAGTTATGCCAGGCACGATTATGGCATGGTTATTGTTTTCATTTGGAAACTAAACATGACTTAAGGAGATATGGTTGTGTCAGGCTGACAAGGGGTGGACTTGTGATAGCTGCTCTTGGGTGTCATCTTGACTCCACCTGGAATTAACTAAAACCCAAATGGCTGGGTTCACCCATGAGGGATTTTTTTTTTTTTTGACAGTGTTTCTCTGTAATAGTCCTGGCTGTCCTGGAACTTGTTTTGTAGGCCAGGCTAGTGTCGAACTCAGATCCCCAAGTGCAGGGATTAAAGGCGTGTGCCACCACCACCCAGCCTCTTTGTCTTTTCACTGACTGAAGGTTTCAAACAGAAGTCAGCTATGGTGAGGTCTGAAGTCCCAGCGGCCAAAGCAAGCAGGTCTTGGTTCAAGGCCAGCCTGCCTACACACACGATGCCATCTCAAACAAGCCTGGTAATCTGTTCCCTAAGCACTTGTCCCTCCCTTGCAGCTGAGGCAGGGCCTGTCTCTTGTTCTCAGCTTAGAACCAGCAGCTGCTTGCCAGCTGCCAGCTGAAGGAGCAGGTGGCACTGCCAGGGCTGACTGCTACAAACCAGCATCTCCCAAGATGATCGTCACGCTCCACGAACCTGAAGAGAGTTGAACATTTTCCTCCTTTGAAGGAAAAGCAGCATCTTTCCTTTGTGCCTATCAGGCAACTGCCTCATCGCCTCAGGGGCATCCTCCAGTTTCCAGAACTCCTATTTTCTCTCTTTCAGTTTTTTTTTTTTTTGAGACAGTGTTTATCTGTGTGAAGCCCCTGCTGTCCTGGAACTCATTCTGTAGACTAGGCTGGCCTAGAACCCAGAGATCCACCTGCCTCTGCTTCCCGAGTGCTATTAAAGGCACGTGCCTCCACTACCCAGCAGAACCCCTATTCTCATTCTTGGAGCTGAATTCCACTTCCCACTTGGACCCATCTGCTTGGCCTCATCCGTAGAGATCACACAGACACACACACACACACACAGGTGTTGCTAAAGGGAACTTTAATAGGGCATGGCTGATTCTTCTTTGAGGTCAAAGAGGAAGGGCATCACATCTGTAAGAGAGTTTAGAGGAGCTTACAACCTTGACCTGCTCTCCCCTGGGTCTGCTACGCTGTCCCGCAGAGCTCAAGGCTCCAATGCTACCACTTCTGAAGCCTTTCTGCTTGCTATGGAAGAGTCGTCTCTGCACAGAACCCCCTGTACTTCTTACCCAGCCCGTATTGACTTCCCAGCATGCTGACCTGTCAGCAGCGCCAGCTGCAACCATGGTTTCCCAACCTACAGCTTAGTTCCACTCTTGTGGGAGGTCTCAGAGGGCCTCAACCACTCCTCGTCTCCCTGCTTCCTACAGATGTCTCTCGAGTGGGAGCCTGGCGGGTACATCTAGCCTAGGGTCTGGGCCTCAGGTCCCCCACCCTTGGGCCCACCCATGACAAGGCTTCACACCTGGCTGGCTCATGCACTGTTGGATATTTTCCAGCCGTGTGGAAGCCAAGGTTCGTGTCTCCTCCGCAAAGCGGCGGTGTCCCTCCTCAGTCAATTTCCAGAGGCAGGATCGAGGCCGTGTGTGGACCTCACACTGCATACTGACCGGTACCTTCTCAAAGCTGTCTCGGAAACAGAGATTGTGACGGATTGTGTTCTTCCAGCCTTCTGGAGCTGTCCGGAAAAAGGGGAAGTGCTTTCTGTGGACAGGGAGGAAAAGTAGGAAGGGTGTGGTTCCTCTGAAAGATTCTAGGCCTTGTTCTCCCCCTGGGCCAGGAGCCTCAGAACTTCCTAGCAGGGTGAAGTGGGGCAGGCTGGTCTGGAACCTTTGCTAGCAGAGCCACGATCCCGGGAATCGCTTATGACCCTTTCTTTTCCTTGGTCTTTTTGAGAGAGTCTTAATGTAGCCCAGATTGACACCGAACCCTCTGGGTAGCTGAGGATGACCATAAACTCCTGGTCCACCTTCTACCTCTACCTCCTAAGTGCTGGGACTACAGGCCTGTGCCACCATGTGCCACCATGCTCGGCTGAGAATTTTCTTCTCCTAAACCCACTTTACTGTCCCCAACCCCAGGTTCGTTTTTGCCCATCCCTCAAGGGTTGAGGATTTTGATATCAAACTATGAGAGAACCAACATGCAAGTTCTCTGCCTAAAATCAGGGAAGACCTTCCCCCATACTCACTCGGACATGAATATCAAAGCTGAGTGTTAGCCAGGTGCGATATCGCGCCTTTAATCCCAGCATTTAGGAGGCAGAGGCAGGTGGAGCTCTGGTTTTGAGGCTAACTTGGTCTACATAGTAATTTCTAGGACAGTCAGGGCTACACAGAGAAACACTGTCACTTGGGAGACAGGCAAGTAGATCTCCGAGTTCAAGCCTACTCTAGTTTATATCATGAGACCCAGGTCAATCAGAGCTACAAAGCAAGACTTTATCTCAAAAAATGAGGCCCTAATTTCAACTTCAACTACCACGCACATGCATACACGCACGCACACACGCACATATGCACACTAAAAGCAAATTCTCAGTGAGGCTTTCTTGACCCCAGGGGGTACAGGGTTCTGTGCCAGCCAGGACAGTCTAAGGGCAGTAGGTGGAAGATGTTGTTGGGAATATTGGGTTTTATTCTGGCTAATCTTTGGAGGCAGCGTGGGAGAAGCTGCAGTTTGGCCCAGGTGGACTGATATCTGAGGGAAGGCTGAGTTTTTAAGAGGCGGAAGGGGGTGGGAGTGCTCACGTTCCTGAACATGGGATAGGCATGCATTTGCCTGGGAAAGAAAACCAGGAGGGTACATATATGCTCAGGCCCAGATGGGGAAACTGAGTCAGCAGCCCAGGGCCAGGTTGGAAATTATTAGACCCTGACCCTCCCCCTTTCCCTCCTCACAGGCCTCCTGGGCACATACCGAATGAAGCTGTAGATCTGCTGTACGTTGATGCCACAGGGGGCGCTGTTTCTGAGTGCCAGGGCAATTAGATGGAAGTAATTGAGAGGGGGACGGAACCAGAGCCTCCCCTCTGGGCTGATAGCTTGTCCAAGCCTCCTGCGACTCTGGAGGGGGCCCCTTGTGGGAAGGGATGGGAGAGCCACAGAGGAGCTGTCATCCTGGTCCTTGGCCTCCTCCTCTTCTGTAAGCTAGAGGGGCACAGAGTAGGATCTGGTCCTGACTCCTTGGCCTCCGCTCCAGAATACAGTGGCAGACGAGGGAGCAGTCTAGCATCCACCATCTGGGCTTCTCCCCAACCCAAGGGCACAGAGCAGTTCTCAAGGTGTTCATCCTTTTCTGGCCCTCAGACACCCAACTGCCGTGCCCACTCATCCGTACCTCCTCCCAGGCGCTAGAAGAGGCAATGTGCTTCTGCTTCTTCTTCCGCTTGTGAGGAGGGGATGGATGGCTGGCAGACGGCAACTGCAGCGGTGCCCCTGAAGCCTCGGAGCAGCTGGCTTCTTCCTCCTTCAAGACCCTTTTAGGTCTCCTGACCTCCAGCTTGCCGGGAGGATACACAATGTTTGGGTCCACCCACATCCACAGATTGGGCTTAATGTCTGGACCTGTGCAGAGGAAAAAGGGACTTACCATAGCTTTGGGGAGCAGGATAACCCCAGCTCAGGAAACAAAACCATGTCCAGAGAGCTCACCACTTACCATCTTTATCAGGGTAGCGTATTTTTTCCAAAGGCAGTGTTGGTGGATTAACTATCTGGAGTCTGTATTTCGCAACTGGCAAAGAAAGAGAGAAAGTCAAGACATAGTACAATTTTCACCGTTACCCCATGATCTGGGCACTTGAATGTTTCTGGGGGCAGTGTGGGCTAGCCGGGGTAGTATGAAGCTTAGAGACTGGTAGTCCCTTCACCTCCGACGTTCAGAATCTCTGCATTTTTCTCTCACTCTGCATACACTATCCCTGAACAACCTCATACACGCCTATGGATGGGTTACCATTCATAAATCCAGGCTCCCAAATCTACCTACATACCAAACTTCTCTGCTAGTCTCTAAAGTAGAGCTGTGGACTGGGTGTTGTTACTTGGGTTATTGACAAGTACTTCAAACTCAGTATCTCCCCTCTTCCCTACTCTTCTCTCCCCCTTCCGCGCCTTTCCTCCTGACATGGGGTCCTGTTATAAGTCACAGGCTGGCCTCAAAGTCTTTATCCCCTGCCCGAGTCTCCCAGGATTACAGGCATACTACTATGGCCAATATCAAGCTTAACATATCTAAAATTAAATGACATTTTCTTGGGCTGTCAAGATAGTTTATCAGGGCCGGGCGGTGGTGGCGCACGCCTTTAATCCCAGCACTCGGGAGGCAGAGGCAGGCGGATCTCTGTGAGTTCGAGGCCAGCCTGGTCTAC
>NC_022012.1:38331993-38333742 GCF_000317375.1 Microtus ochrogaster
AAAAAAAAACAAAAACAAAACAAAACCACAGAGAAACCCTGTCTCGAAAAACCAAAAAAAAAAAAAAGAGAGAGAGAGAGAGTTAAGTTCCAGGACAAGCAGACAAGCAGGGTTGTACAGAGAAACCCTATCTCAACACACCTTCCCCTCACCCCCCAAAAAAGGAATTGGTTTAGGGCTGGAGAGATGGTTTAGTGGTTAAGAGCACTGTCTGTTCTTCCAAAAAACCTGGGTTCAATTCTCAGCACCTACATGGCAGCTCACAACTGTCTCTAACCTTTGTGCAGACATACATGCAGGCAAAACACCAATGCACATACAATAAATTTAAAAAGACCTTTTAAAGAGTTGGTTCTCTTCTTCCTACCACGTGGGCTCTGGTGACCAAACTCAGGTCATCTGGCACGATAGCCTTCACCTGCTAAGACATCTCGTCTACCTTTCTTGGTTTTATTGTGGGTGGCCCGTGTGTAGTGTAGAGCATGTGTATGTCTGGACACCTGTGTATGCATGTGCGTATGTGGGGGATGGGAAACACGTACAAGTGCCCTGGAGGTCCATAGACCTGTCTGTGTGTGAATGTATGTTGTAGAGCTGTGTCTGAGAGTACATGAGTCTGTACGGGGTGTATGTGCAGGCGCCTGCATGCATGTGTGCATGCCCCTGCATGTGTGCATGTGGAGGCCAGGATTCCAATGTCCTCCTCTATCAGGCTCCCACCTTGGGCTCATGTGTCATGGTACGTGTGCATCATAAGACAATTTGAAGGGGCTGGTTCTCTTTCCACTATATGGGACTGAGGTGGCAGGCACCGCTACCTGCTGAGCATCAGGCCGCCCCTTGTGCTTGTTTCTCACTGAACCAGAAGTTCCCCTTTTTGGGTTAGGCTGGCTGGCTAGTGCGCTCATGGGATACACCTGACTCCACTCCTAAATGCTAGGGTTCAGGCACAAACACCCATGGCTAGCTTTTGAGGCAGGTGCTGGGGATTTGAACTTAGAATCTCACATACAGAGTTACGTGCTCTTAGCCACTGAACCATCTCCCTGGCTCCCTTGTTTTTGTTACAGAAAACAAAGACTTTGGGTTGAGGTTGTAGTTCATCAGTGAAGCCGAAGCCCTTGTCTGAGATGCACAAGCCTGGGTTCAATCTCCAACACCACAAAATAAGATTTTTTTTTTGGTTGTTTGAGACAGGGTTTCTCTGTGTAACAGCTCTGGCTGTTTTGGAACCAGCTCTTCTTGTAGATCAGGCTAGCCTCAAACTCAATGAGATTCTCCTGCCTCTGCCTCCTGAGTGCTGGGATTAAAGGCATACTCCACCACTGCCCAGTGACAAAATATTTTTTTAAAGATTGTTTTGAGATGGGGTCTCATTAAGTAGTCCTGGCTGGCCTATAACTTGCTATATTGACCAGGCTGGCCTTGAACTCACAGACCCGTTTGTCTGTGACTTCCAAGTGTAATACAATATTCAGTTAAGCATTTTAAAATGCTTAAGGTTTTCCTGCCATCATTCCTCAGTAAGTATCCAATTGATATATTTGGATTGCTTTGTGTTAAAATAGTTGATTTAGCCAGTGTAGTGGAGCATACCTTTGATCCCAGTACTTGGGAGACTTAGGCAGTCTCAAAGTCAGCCTGGTTTATTTTACATAATGAATTCTAGATGCCCTTCAATGGAAGAATGGATGAAGAAAGTATGGAATGTATACATATTAGAGTACTACTCAGCAGTAAAAAACAAGG
>NC_022012.1:38334254-38340751 GCF_000317375.1 Microtus ochrogaster
AGAAGGAGGGGGAGCACGAGCAAGGAACTCAGGACCGCAAGGGGTGCACCCACACACGGAGACAATGGGGATGTTCTCTTGGGAACTCACCAAGGCCAGCTGGCCTGGGTCTGAAAAAGCCTGGGATAAAACCGGACTCGCTGAGCATAGCGGACAATGAGGACTACTGAGAACTCAAGAACAATGGCAATGGGTCTCTGATCCTACTGCACGCACTGGCTTTGTGGGAGCCTAGGCAGTCTGGATGCTCACCTTACTAGAAATGGATGGAGGTGGGGGTTCCTTGGACTTCCCACAGGGCAAGGAACCCAGATTGCTCTTCGGGCTGAGGGGGGAGGGGAACTTGATTGGGAGAGGGGGAGGGAAATGGGAGGCGGTGGTGGGAAAGAGACAGAAATCTTTAATAAATAAATAAATTAAAAAAAAATCTTTTGAAGTAAAAAAAAAAGAGTTAATAAGAAGCCTGAGATAATGGGCCAATCAGTTTATAACAAAAAAAATAAAAAAAGGAAAAGAATTCCAGGACAGCCAGAGAGACATAGTGAGACCCTGACTTGAAAAAAATCAAAACAAGCAAAACAAAGAATATTTGATTTAATAATCTATAGATTTTTATCTTGAGATGAGGATAGAATTTCAACTACTGAGGTGGCACAAAAATATATTTCTGCCATTTTGTTCTACGTTTATGAAAAGTACAATTAAAAGATCAAAGTATCAGTCAACTCTTAAAACTGTTGAAGATACTCTACATAAATTCTGTAGTATCAAAGATTCGACCAAAATTTAATTTTCTATGTGAAAATAAGCATGTTTGAGGCTGAAGAGATGGCTCAGTGGTTAAGAGCACTCACTGACTATTCTTCCAGAAGACCCGGGTTCAATTCCCAGCCCCCACAGGGCAACTCACAACTGTCTGTTACTCTAGTCCTAGGGGATCTGACATCTACACACCAACACACATAAAATATATTAAAAATAATAAGCACATTCATCTCATTTGTATGTAAATCTGTTTGTAGCTTTAATAATGGGAAAATTATGTGTGTTTTAAAGAGCCGTTTTAAAATGTTTCCCAGCCGGGCGGTGGTGGCACACACCTTTAATCCCAGCACTCGGGAGGTAGAAGCAGGCGGATCTCTGTGAGTTCGAGGCCAGCCTGGTCTAGAAGAGCTAGTTCCAGGACAGGAACCAAAAAGCTATGGAGAAACCCTGTCTCGAAAAATCCAAAAAAAAAAAAAAAAAAATGTTTCCCATCCATTTATTATCAGCACATGTTTGATTTGCATACCAACTATACAGACCTATATACCTGGCTTTGTTTAGAGACAGGGTCTCTATGTAGCCCTGACTGCCATGGAACTCTGTATGTAGACTAGTTAGAGATTTGCCTGTACTGTGCTTACATACCTAAACACTTAGGATCCCATAAGAATGTCTTAGGTGAGGCTGGGCGTGACCAGAACTTATCTGATGTGTATGAGTGCTCGCATGTATCTATGTGCACCACTTGCACGTTGGTGGTGTCCAGGGAGGCCTGAAGAGGGTGTCCCCTCACTTGGAGTTATAGATGCTTGTGACATTGTAGATGCAAGAGCAGTAAGCTCTCTTAAATGCTAGGCCATCTTTCTAGGCCCTGAAACTTTTAAAACTTTTCTTATCTATCATCCCTTTGGACTCAAGACTTTGTTCGTTGTGTTTGTTTGAGACAGGGCTTAACAACCGTAGCTGTCATGGAACTCACTCTGTAGACCAGGCTGGCCTCCCGAGTGCTGGGATTAAAGGTATAGCCACCATATCATTAGGTTATTGTTTGAAAAGAGACAGTGTGCTTACTGGACAACTCGGGAGTTAGAAAGGGTACTCTCATTTCCTTTCTTTGCTAATGTTCCTAACAACTTTAGGTCAGGTTGGTGAGGGCATACACGTGTAATCCCAGCCTGTGGGAGTCTGAGGTGGAAGGATTCCATCTGGAATGCAAAACATCATACAGCAACTTTGTGCGATATCAGAACCTACGTGATGGTTCGGCGAGTCAAAGAGCTTTCTGCCTGGCCTGCCAGCCTGAGTTTAGACTCTGAGACCCACATGATAGGACAAAAGAACTGACCCCGACAGCAAGGACTGATGTCCACACGTGCACGAACAGCAGCGTGCAAGCTCACATACAAACACATACAGAAATAAATGTTTAAAATGTAACATAAAAAAACATGGAATCACTCTGGAGGCAGAGGTAGGCAGATCTCGTGGAATTCGAGGTCAGCCTGGTCTACAGAGTAAGTTCCAGGACAGGCTCCAAACAACACAGAGAAGCCCTGTCTTGAAAAACCAAAAATAAATAAATAAATAGTAAATATACAGCCTACTAAAGCAAGGAGTGGTGGTTCATGCCTATGTGTGGTGAGAGCCAGAGGATCCAGGCCAGAACTAGCAACGCACAGAGTTTGAGTTAGCCTGGGCTAAGTGAAAGACCTATTTCAAGTTGCTTTGTAAGTGGAAACAGTAACTTAGTGATTTAAACAATAAACAAAACCTTTGTATATTTACTTACTCATCTGTTTCTTTTATATGTGTGGGGGGTGGGGTCAAGGCCACTTTCTCACCTGAGTTCCAGTAATTAAACTCAGGTTAAAACCCCTGCCCGCCCCACCCATCCTTTTGAGACAGGTTCTGTGGAGCCTGGGATGCTCTGGAACTTGAGATTTTCTCACCTCAGCATCCACAGGTGTGTGCCACCACTGTAACTTTTTTTTTTAAAGCCCTGGTGTCCTCGAATTTACTATTGAGACCAGACCGACCATGAACTCTTAAGAGATTTGCCTACCTCTGCCTCCCAAGTGCTGGGAATAAAGGCATGTGCCACCATGCCTAGCTCTGTAGACTCTTTTGACTTGCATGTGAGTTCCGGGACAGGCTCCAAAGCTACAGAGAAACCCTGTCTCAAAAAAAAAAAAAAAAAAAAAAAAAGGTCGTGGGAAGATGTGAATAGCAGCTTGCACCTGTAATCCCAGCACTAGGGAGGCTGAGTTGGGATCTCAAGTTGGGGACTATCTGTAGAGCAGAACCCTGTCTCAAAAGAAACCAAAAACGACATTTTCACACACACACACAATGTTTTTGATCAGATTTACCCCATTACCCTGTGTTGACCACCCCTATTCCTCCCTCCGTTTCTTTTTTTGGGGGGGGGGCACCGCTGGTCTCAAGGCCAAGGAGCCCTTGAACTCCTGGAGAAGCCAAGGATGACCTTGAGCTCTGGACTCTCCCACCTCTATCCCCCCACCTCAATTCTTGAAACAAATTCTCACCAGGGTTCCTGTACAACACCACCACTGTTTGATTCTTCTGGGGTGGTTATCTCTTTCTCCTCAGTCTCTACACTGGAATACCTCAAGGCTTCAGCCTTGCTCCAACTATTCTTACTCCTTGAATTCCAAACTTATACCAAAAATCTCGAAATTTGTGTCACCAATCCACCCCCTCCCCAGAACCCCAGGCCCTGACATTTAATCACCTGCACACTCACTGTTGTTTCTCCTTGGATAAATAAGACCAAGTCAGGGACCCAGCCAAGGCTACATGGTGAGACCCTGTCTCAAAACAAAATGCAAAACCTTCCCAGAAACAAAGACAAGGGCCTTGCACAAGCCACCTTTAGGATGACCTAAAATCGCTGGGCACAATCACTCCTGTGCTACTGAGGCATATGACATTTATATATGGAAGTGGAGCTGGTGGATGTGACTAACGGGGGGAAAAGGTAGTGTTAACCCAACGATTTTGCCAGACAAGGCACAAAAAAAAGCACTTTGAACACAAGAGTAATTACCTCAAACTACTGAACTTAAGGTCTGGTCCAAGGAGGAGGAAAAATTTAGAGAACAAACTGGCCCACCCCCCCCCCCTTCTGCGATGTTTTTTGTTGTTGGTGGTGTTGTTGGTTTTTTTTTTTTTTTTTTTTTTTGTTTTTTCGAGACAGGGTTTCTCTGTGGCTTTGGAGCCTGTCCTGGAACTAGCTCTGTAGACCAGGCTGGTATCGAACTCACAGAGATCCGCCTGCCTCTGCCTCCAGAGTGCTGGGATTAAAGGCGTGCGCCACCACTGCCCGGCCCCTTCAGCGATGTTAAATCTATTTGGTACTACGGACAACACAAGTAGGGGTGGCCCACACGAAGAGCCCCGGAGGTAGGTCAACGGTTAAGGCTTGAGGCAAAGTCTGGTAGTGGTGGCGCACACCTTTAATCCCAGCCCTCGGGAGGCAGAGGCAGGCGGATCTCTGTGAGTTCGAGGCCAACCTGGTCTACAAGAGCTAGTTCCAGGACATGTTCCAAACAATACAGTGAAACCCTGTCTCAAAAACAAAAAACACAGGGACTCAAAACAAAAGCAAATAGCAACAACCAAGCAAAAGAGAGGCAAGGATATTTCCCCAAAGAGAACTGTAACTGTTTTACATCTAAAAATAAAGCCTTCAGTATGCCTAAAAACAGAGAGAGAGAGAGAGAGAGAGAGAGAGAGAGAGAGAGAGAGAGATATCACACCACCCACGAGACCCTCCCCCACAGCCCCACTCACGTTCCTGTAAGTACTTGGGCAGGTGCGACGTGGTGAAGGACAAAAAACACTCATTGGCCATGTCCCAGTCCAGCAAGCCCGGCACTTGGCCATGGAGGCTGGCCCAGAAGTCCTGGTCCTGGAGTCTGGGGTCCACTTTAAAGAATAGGGGACTCGGGCCGGCACCGGGGTGGAGGCTCGCCTGAGTGGAAGGTGCTTCCTCAAACACCTGGGGCAATTGAGCAGGCGAGCGGCAGCCGAGCAGCCCCTCCAGACACTCCCAATTGCCCCAGGTTTCACCGGGCCCGCTCCCGATCACCAGGCTCTCCTCCGCCTGTGGACGCGCTCAGCTGACAGAGTGCCTACCTAAGCAGTTCCAAGACCCTCACCGCCTAAAACCAGATTTCGTGCTACAAACCCACAACCACACTCGGTAGAAAGCACAAACTACTTTGCGGGTTAGTCCTGGATTTCTAGAAACGCTGGCTCAAGGGGCTGGCGGTTGGGGGTGGGTGGGTTAGGGAGTGGAGGGGGTGGGAAGAGTTAAAATGCGGGGGCGTGGAGGGGCAGGCTGAAGGTGCTAGACCAGCAGGCCTCAAAGAAAAATAACAAAGCAGGGCGTGGCTACTGCAGACCTTTAATCCCAATACTCAGAAGGCAGAGGCAGGCGGATCCCTGTGAGTTCTAGGCCAACCTGGTCTACAGAGTGAGTTCCAGGACAGCCAGGGCTACACAGAGAAAACTTCTCTGGAAAAAAAAAACAAAAACAAAAAAGAAACAAAAAACCAAAATTTATATTTCATAAAAGTCTTATACAGTTTATCGAATATTATAACCCTAATAGGTGGTGGAGCAGAGATTAAATTACATAGCAATTTTACTTTTTCATGTTTTTTATTGATATTTATTGAGCTCTACATTTTTCTCTGCTATCCTCCCTGCCCCTCCCCTCCCCCTTTCAGCCATCCCCCAAGGTCCTCATGCTCCCAATTTACTCAGGAGATCTTGTCTTTTTATACTTCCCATGTAGATTAGATCTATGTAAGTCTCTCTTAGTGTCCACATTGTTGTCTAAATTCTCTGGGATTGTGGTTTGTAGGCTGGTTTTCTTTGCTTTATGTTTAAAAAACACTTATGAGTGAATACATGTGATAATTGTCTTTCTGTGTCTGGGTTACTTCACTCAAAATAATGTTTTCTAGCTCCATCCATTTTCTTTTTTGTTGTTGTTGTTGTTTTTTTTGTTTTTCGAGACAGGGTTTCTCTGTGGTTTTGGAGCCTGTCCTGAAACTAGCTCTTGTAGACCAGGCTGGTCTCGAACTCACAGAGATCCGCCTGCCTCTTCCTCCCAAGTGCTGGAATTAAAGGCGTGCGCCACCACCGCCCGGCTCCATCCATTTTCTTGCAAAATTCAAGCTGTCGTTATTTTTTTCTGCTGTGTATACTCCATTGTGTAAAAATACCACATTTTCCTTATCCATTCTTCGGTCGAGGGGCATTCAGGTTGTTTCCAGGTTCTGGCTATGACAAAGTTGCTATGAACAGAGTTGAGCATATGTCCTTGTGGCACAATTGAGCATCCTTTGGATATATACCCAAAAGAGGTATTCCTGGGTTTTGAGGGAGGTTGTTTCCTAATTTTCTGAGAAATCGCCACACTGACATCCAAAGGGGCTATACGAGCTTGCATGCCCACCAGCAATGCAGAAGTGTTCCCTTTCCCCTACAACCTCTCCAGCATAAGTTGTCATCAGTGTTTTTCATCTTGGCCATTTTTGCATGTGTAAACTCAGAGTTGTTTTGAGTTTTCTTTCTCTGATGACTAAGGATGTTGAACATTTCCTAAAGTGTCTTTCAGCCATTTTAGATTCCTCTGTTTAGGTCTGTACTCCATTTCTTTATTGGATTATGTGATCTTTTGGTGTCCAATTTCTTTTTTT
>NC_022012.1:38341781-38346810 GCF_000317375.1 Microtus ochrogaster
CGTAGCTTTTTGGTTCCTGTCCTGGAACTAGCTCTTGTAGGCCAGGCTGGCCTTGAACTCACAGAGATCCGCCTGCCTCTGCCTCCCGAGTGCTGGGAACTCTGTACTATGTAAAACCCTGATCCTCTTTCATCTAGCGCCCAAGGGCCAGGATTATAGGCACACATCATCATGTTCAGCTCATTATAGTTAATTTTATATTTTATTGCGTTTTATTTATTTTATGTGTGTATATATGCATGTGAGAATCCATGGTGCTGGTGTGGAGGTCAGGGGCAACCTGGGGGACTTGGTTCTGTCTTTCCACCATTTGGGTCCCAGGGATCAAACTCAGATTGTCAAATTTGGTGGCAAGCCTTTCTTGACACTGGGTCATCTTACTAGTCCTCATTATGTAATTTTCTTTCTTTCTTTTTTTTTTTTTTGTTTGTTTGTTTGTTTGAGACAGGGTCTCACTATGTAGCTCTGGCTCTCCAGGAATTCATGCTATAGGCCAGGCTGGCCTCAGACTCAAAGAAGAGATCCATCTGCCTCTGTTTCCAGTGATGTATTTTTTTTATTATTGGTGAACTGATTTATACTGGGTATAGAACCCAGGGCCTTAAGTATGCCAGACAATTGCCCTGCCACTGGGTTACATCTACAGCTCTTAAAGGTGTGTGTGTGTGTGTGTGTGTGTGTGTGTGTGTGTGTGTGTAGTTTGTTTTTGGAATCTGTAGACCAGGTTGGCCTTGAACTCACAGAGATCTGCCTTCTCTGCCCCCAAATTCTGGGATTAAAAGTGTGTGCCACCACTGCCCAGCTATAATTTTTATGAATTATTTAAGTTGTTTGTTGACAGCATACCCGGTCACCCAGACACTTTAGTCAGTATCTCCTAAACACAGAGATATTAGTTTATGTACACAAAATTCAGGAGTCACAATTTTTTGAGACAGGGTTTCTCTGTAACTTTGGAGCCTGTCCTGGAACTCACTCTTGTAGACCAGGCTGGCCTTGAACTCACAGAGATCCGCCTGCCTCTGCCTCCCAAGTGCTGGGATTAAAGGCTAAAAGGTGTGCACCACCACTGCCCAGCTCGAGTGGCAATTTTTTATATTTACTTATTTACTGAGACAGGGTATGTAGCTCTGGCTGTCTTGTAACTCATTAGGTAGATCAGGCTGGCTGTGAACTTACCTCTCAAGTGTTGGTATTGAATTTCTTAAAGATCTGTTTTATTTACGAATGAGTGTGTATTTCCATGTGTCTGTGTGAGGTTATATGCATGTGTGTGGCTCCCTTGAAGGCTACAAGGGGGTATTTCTCCTAGTCCTAGGAGCTAGAGTTACAGGCTAATCGTGGGGTGCAGGTATTGAGATCTGAACTCCTATTGTCATGTTTGAACTGTTGGACCCTAGAGTCCAATCACAGAGGAGGAGTCTCCCCAAGAGACCATCTCTCACACCACAGCTGATGTAAAAGCATGAGGATTTTATTAATTCTGTCATGACAGGGTCTTTCGGCATTAGAGAAGTCAGAAAGACCCCGAATAGCTGGTACAGGCTACTTTTAAAGGAAAAAGCCACAAAAAGAGGAAGGGGTCTCTGGGGGTTGTTCTTTGACTATTATGATTGGCTTATTCAAAAGGGCTATTACCAATAATTGGCTGGAGAGCAGTTGCCAGATCAGATGAGGTAAAAGGAAATATCTGAGGGTCACTTTGACCCCTTTCCCGGGGGCTGAGTCACCACCACCATCACTACCACAACCCACCACCACCACCACTACCTCCACCACCACAATCACCACTACCACCTCCACTACCACAACCCACAGGGAAAAATAAACAGCAACAAACTTAACAGTAGTAAATCCTATGTCGTGTGTGTTGGTTGTTGCTAGACTTGGTTGCACAGTGGAATCTCTTAGTGAGGACTGTCTTCACTCTGAGCCTGGTGTGAACCAGAGCCCCTTACATGGAGCTTGTATGTGCTTGCCTGCACAGTGCTCCTGCTACCATACAGGAAGCCTAGCACCAAAACATCCTCTCTTCAGGACGCATTCTCTGTGACCAGCCTAACCTCTGGCTCTAACACAGTCAGGTCCATATGAAGTAAGGGAGGGCTCTGCTTTCACTCCGCATTCCTCTCCCGGAATTCCCATCATTTAGCACACTTCGTATTTATCTATTATTTAACTTTGTGTGTGTGTGTGTGTGTGTGTGTGTGTGCGCGCGCGTGCACATGTGCCATGTGGGTCTATGTGCTGTATACCTACAAGCCAAGGCCACCCTGCTCCTTTAAGACAGAGTCTCACACAGAACCTTATGCTTGATGTTTATCTAACCCAGCTGGCCAGCAAGTTCCCAGGATCTCTCTGCCCCAACACTGAAGCTACAGGCATATGAAGTCATAGCAAGCTTTTTTCTTTTCTTCTTTTTGAGGTAGGGTCTCACTGTGTAGCCCTGATTGGCCTGGAACTCACTGTGTAGATGAGGCTGGCCTCAAACTTATAGAGATCTGCCTGCTCTGCCTCCTAAGTGCTGACGTCATGCTTTGTTTTGTTTGAAGGTCAATGCTGAAGATTCAGTCTCAGGTCTTTAAGTCTGCAGATCAAATCTTCTCAGCCACCAACCCATCTCCCCAAGCTAGTTTTTCTTTCTTTCTTTTTTTTTTTTTTTTGGTTTTTCGAGACAGGGTTTCTCTGTAGCTTTGGAGCCTGTCCTGGCACTAGCTCTTGTAGACCAGGCTGGCCTCGAACTCACAGATATCTGCCTGCCTCTGCCTCCCAAGTGCTGGGATTAAAGGCGTGCGCCACCACTGCCCGGCTTAGTGTCTTAGTTTTTCTTTCTTTACAATGAAGTAGCTTGTAGCACAGGCTGGGATTATACTATGTAGCTGAGATAACTGTCTTCATGTTCCTATTGCTGTGATGAACACGTTGACCAAAAGCCAAGGGGAGGGAAGGGTTTGTTTGGCTTACATATCCAGAGTCACGGTCTATTGAGGGAAACCACAGCAGGAACTCAAACCAGACAAAAACCTGAAGGCGAGAGCTGATGCCGAGGCCGTGCCATTTACTGAGTTGCTCCTCAGGGCTTTCTCAGCCTGCTTTCTTATAGAACTCAGAATTGCTAGGGATGGCACCACCCACAGTGGGCTAGGCCCTCCCACATCTATCACTAAGAAAATGCCCTGCAAGCTTCACTGAAGTCTGATTTATGGAGACAATTTCTCAGTTGAGGTTCATTCTTCTCAGATGACTATAGCTCAGTGGTGCTCAACCTTCCTACTGCTGCGACCCTTTAATATAGTTCCTCATGTCGTGGTGATTCCCAGTCACAAATTATTTCCATTACTACTTAATGCCGGGCGGTGGTTGTGCACTTCTTTAATCCCAGCACTTGGGAGGCAGAGGCAGGTGGATCTCTGGGAATTCAAAGCCAGCCTGGTCTACAGAGCAAGTTCCAGGACAGGTTCCAAAGATACAGATAAACCCTGTCTGGAAAAACAAAACAAAACAAAAATATTACTACTTCATAGCTGTAATTTTGTTACTGTTATAAATTGCAATGTAGATATCTGTTTTCTGATGGCCTTAGGCAACTCTGTGAAAGGATGGTTTGATCCCCAAAGGGGTCATGGCCCACAGGTTGAGAACCACTGCTCTAGTTTGTCAAGCTGACAGAAAATTAGCCAGCACAATAACCTTCAGGGTGACCTTAAGATCTAACTCAGCCACCCAGTGCTGGGATCACAGGCCTGTGCCACCATACCTGCTCTATTTTTGAGACAGCATCTCACTGTGTAATCCAGGCTGGCCTCAAGCTCACAGAGACATACTTGCCCCTGTCTCCCAAGTGCTGAGATTAAAGCTGTATGGTATACCATGCCTGGCTTTTTTTTTTGAGACAGGGTCTCCCCCAACTGGGATGGATTTGAATTTCATACCCTCTGCTTCTCCCTCCAGACTGCTGGGATTACAGGCATTGCCTCCAATGCCAAACCTGTATTGTGTATGTGCACGGTCACATTTGGTGACCCCTGTGTTGTCTGGCCAGAAAATTCTACTGGACACATAGAAATGTTTTTTTTGTTGTTGTTGTTTGTTTTTTCTCTTGCAGACCAGGCTGGCCTCAAACTCACAGAGATCCTCCTGCCTCTGCCTCCCAAGTGATGACATTAAAGGTGTGTGCCACTACCTCCTGGTATATAGAAATGTGTCTTATGCCTTGCATCTGGCACATAGAAATGAATAGTGTCTGTGGAAAAACAATACTGCTGTCCTTCTCCTGGGCTCTGGCGTTAATCTTAAAAGACCATGATTCCAGTACTGGATAGATGGCTCAGTGGTTAAGAGCACTGGTTAAGAGGTTAAGAGGAGGGCTGGAGAGATGGCTCAGCGGTTAAGAGCATTGCCTGCTCTTCCAAAGGTCCTGAGTTCAATTCCAGCAGCCACATGGTGGCTCACAACCATCTGTAATGAGGCCTGCAGGAAGAATATTGTACACATAATAAAACAAATAAATAAATATTTAAAAAAAAAGAGAGGTTAAGAGGAGGGCTGGGTTAAGAGGAGGGCTGGAGAGATGGCTCAGTGGTTAAGAGCATTGCCTGCTCTTCCAAAGGTCCTGAGTTCAATTCCTGGCAACCACATAGTTGCTCTGTAATGAGGTCTGGTGCCCTCTTCTGGCTTGCAGACATACACACAGACAGATATTGTATACATAATAAATAAATAAGTATTTAAAAAAAAGAGGTTAAGAGGACTTCTAGAGGTCCTGAGTTAAATTCACAGCAACCACATGGTGGCTCACTACCATTTATAGTGAGATCTGGCGCCATCTCTTGGTCTGCACGCATACACACAGGCAAAAACATTGTATATATAAATAAATCTTTAAAAAAATAAACTGGGCGGTGGTGGCACACGCTTTTAATCCCAGCACTTGGGAAGCAGAGGCAGGCAGATCTTTGTGAGTTCGAGGCCAGCCTGGTCTACAAGAGCTAGTTCCAGGACAGGCTCCAAAGCTACAGAGAAACCCTGT
>NC_022012.1:38347125-38348265 GCF_000317375.1 Microtus ochrogaster
TAGACCAGGCTGGTCTCGAACTCACAGAGATCCGCCTGCCTCTGCCTCCCGAGTGCTGGGATTAAAGGCGTGCGCCACCACCGCCCGGCTTATTTATTTATTGTACACTGGTATTTTGCTTGTGTATATTCTCTGTGAAAGTGTCAGATTCCCCAGAACTAGAATTACAGACAGGTGTGAACTGTCATGTGGGTGCTGGGAATTGAACTCAGGTCCTCTGGAAGAGCAATTAGTGTTCTTAACAACTGAGTCATTTCTCCAGCCCCCTCCACTTGTAATCAAAGCTGGGGATGCTAAAGCAGAGGATCCTACAAGGTTGAGGTCAGCCTGAGATACAAAGTAAAACCCTGTCCTACATCCTATCCTCCCCTCACACAAATAATAAACCCCACAGGAGTGTTCCAGCGTTTCTGCTGCCCTGTGAATCCTTTCTGATGGGTTTCAAAGTATTTTTGGTATGTTCCCACTCCTCATTCTCTTCAGGGTATAGTGATTCACTCATTCATTTACAAGGTATTTCTTTGTTTTGAAATTTTTTTAAAGATATATTTATTATGTATACAACATTCTGCCTTCATGTATGCCTGCATGCCAGAGGAGGGCGCCAGATCTCATTACAGATGGTTGTGAGCCACTATGTGGTTGCTGGAAATTGAACTCAGGACCTCTGGAAGAGCAGCCGGTGCTCTTAACCTGTGAGCCATCTCTCCAGCCCCTTTTGTTTTAAATTTAAAAAAAAAAAAAAAGATTGATTTAACATTGGACAGAGTGGTTCACACATTTAATCCCAGCACTGGAGGTCTCTGGAGTTTGAGCTGGGTTACACATTGAGACCCTGTCCAAAAAAAAAAAAAAAAAAAAAAAAAAAGCCTGCTGGTAGTGGCGCATGCCTTTAATGTCTTTAATCTCAGCACTCGGGAGGAGGCATACTGATCTGAGTTCAAGACCAGCCTGGTCTACCAAGTGAGTTCAGGACAGCTACACCCAAATTCTAGAACCCAAATCACCACCAGGAGACACCAACTCTGATGCAATAAAAACAGAGTCTTTAGCCGGGCGATGGTGGCGCACGCCTTTAATCCCAGCACTCGGGAGGCAGAGGCAGGTGGATCTCTGTGAGTTCGAGACCAGCCTGGTCTA
>NC_022012.1:38348365-38351033 GCF_000317375.1 Microtus ochrogaster
AGAGAAACCCTGTCTCGAAAAACAAAAACAAAAAAAAAAAAACAAAACAAAACAGAGTCTTTATTCGCGAGTAACTCCATCCATCTGAAGCAGCAACAACAGCAACGACTACAACGCCCTGCAACAGGAACAAACCAGCAACTATGCTATTGCAGGAAAAACCCGCCCTCCAAAAGTGGCAGGCAGACAGGGTTTATATATGGGAAGAGACTTGGGGCATTCCAAGCCTCTGGGCTTGTGATTGGCTGCCCCCTCGTGGGGTGAGGGGAATTCCAGACTTCCAAGCTTGGGATTGGCTTTCCCCTATAATGTTCCAAGCCTCTAGGGGCTCAGTTATTGGTCAGTTTTCTCTGCCTAGGGATTGGCTGGTTTTGTGTCAAGGGCAGCAGTGTGTCTGATTCTGGGACCAAACTGTGCTTCTTTCTTTGGTTCTTTTTACTTTTTCACCCTAATTTTGGGACCAGGGCAAATATCTTTGATATGCTCCGAATCTAGGAACTTTGTGCATTCTTTTGGTCCTGGTTTCAGGGTCTGGGGATTTTTCTCCGGCTCTACTTTCGGGAACAAAGCCTCTCTTCCCCTGACTCTGGTGCCATTTTCACAGTGTGTTTCTTTCTCTGTGTCCGGGCTTGGAGCCGAGCCATTCAGGGTCTCTAGAGGGGCTACGGATCAGGGATTTTTCTGGGGCCTGGGTCCCTCAAAAATGTCTTTATTAAAAGTTTTATTAAAATATTTTGTTTTCTGTATACATGTGAGGGCATGATTGTTTGTTTTACACAGCACATAAGTGCGGTTGTCTCGTGGCCAGAAGAAGTCAATGGCTTTCCTGTAGCTGGAGCTACAGTTGTGTAGGTGCTGGGAACCAAACCTGGGTCCTCTGTAAGAGCAGCAACTGCTCTTACCCACTCAGTCATCTTTCCATCTCCTATTACTTATTTATTTATTTTGCTTTCCCCCTTTTAAATCAGAGTCTCTGTGAAGCCCAGACTGGCCTGAAATTTTGTAACCCAGGCTGACCTGACTCCACCTCCCAAATGTTTGCACTAAATGTGGATGCTCCCACATCTAACCTGTTTCTGATTTCTAATTTTTTTTTTCATGGTTTATTTAACTTTATTTTATGTGCATTGCTGTGAAGTGTCAGATCCCCTAGAACTGATCTTCAGACAGTTGTGAGCTGCCATGTGGGTGCTGGGAATTGAACCCGGGTTCTCTGGAAGAGCAGTCAGTGCTCTTAACCACTGAGCCATCTCTCCAGCCCCAAAATTTATTTATATTATGTATACAAAATTCTGTCTGTGTGTATGTCTGCAAGCCAGAAGAGGGCACTAGACCTCATTACAGATGGTTGTGAGCCACCATGTGTTTGCCGGGAATTGAACTCAGGACTTTGGAGGAGCAGGCAGTGGTCTTAAGTACTGAGACATCTCTCCAGCCCTGTTTCTGATTTCTAAAAGGCTTTATTTCCTTTCGTTTTCTGTGTAAGGAAGTTTTGCCTGTATGTGTCCCTGTGTAGGTGCGGGTACCTGCAAAGGCCAGAAAAGGTGTCAAACCCCCGGAACTGGAGTCACAGACAGATGTGGGCTGCGTGCGGGTTCTGGGAATTGAACCAGGTCCTCTGGAAGAGCAGCCAGTGCTCTCGACCATGGAGCCATCTCAGTGGTTAAGTTCCAAGGTCAGAAACTTGCTTGGAAAAGGGACAGTGAACTCTGAAAACAGCAAAGAGGGCCTGGGTGTAGCCAGTCACGAGAGCAGTCGAGGCTCCTGGAATCCTCTGTGCAAAGACTGCGTGGCAAGAAAGGAAAGAGGCTCCTGAGGAGGTGAGAGCTGAGGGGAAGCTCTGTGATTTAGATCCGGCCCTAAGACTACCTGACAGCATGGGGGTTCACCCTACAAGCAATGTAAAGATGAATAATTCTCATCAGGAGTACATATTGGAGGGGACAGAAATGAATGAGAGTAGGTTAGGGAGCTGTCTCAGTGGGCAAAACTGTGTGTGTGTGGTGTGCGTGTAGAGTGTGGTTTGTGTTGTGTGTGAGTGTGTGGTGTGTGTGTGGTGTGTGTGGTGCCAGGCAGTGGTGGCGCACATCTTTAATCCCAGCACTCAGGAGGCAGAGGCAGGCGGATCTCTGTGAGTTCGAGACCAGCCTGGTCTACATGAGCTAGTTCCAGGACAGGCTCCAAAACCACAGAGAAACCCTGTCTCAAAACAACAAAACAAAACAAAAAAGTATGTGTGGTGTGTGTGTGTGTGTGGTGTGTATGTGAGTGTGGTGTGTGTGTGTGTGCGTGGTGTGTGTGGTGTGTATAGGTGTGTGTGGTGTGTGTGGTGTGTGTGTGCGGTGTGTGTATGGTGTATGTGTGGTATGTATGGTGTGTGTGTGGGTGTAGTGTGTGTGTGTGGTGTGTGGGTGTAGTGTGTGTATGGTGTGTGTATGTGTTGAAAGCTTAAAACCTGAATCTGATTCCTGAACACATGTGGAAGAAGTGAATAGTAAGTGGTTGTGAACACATTTAACATGGTATATACACAACACACACACACACAAAATAAAACCTTTATAGAACAAAAATAAATTTAAGAAATGAATGAGGGGACCGGGCGATGGTGACGCACGCCTTTAATCCCAGCACTCGGGAGGCAGAGGCAGGCGGATCTCTGTGAGTT
>NC_022012.1:38351841-38359493 GCF_000317375.1 Microtus ochrogaster
CTGTAGCATGTTCTTTACCCTGTAGCATGTTCTTCACCCATGCTTCAAATTCAGTGCCTGTCCTGTCCTCGTGTTTTCTCCACTACTTCACCCAGCTCTATCAGCTTCTTCGCCATGAGCCCATGTGGTGGTCCAGCCTCTCCCCTCTGGGCCAGCCCAGAGTCCTGCTTGGGCGACCTGCAGGGTGCAAAACTCACAGCCAGGCCTGGGACTTGGTGCTCTCTCCTCAACTGTCTGTCATTACCTTCTTCCTTGCTTGCCTCCCTCCTGGGAAAGTCATCCTGGGACTTGGGGCTAGAGAAACTGACAGACATCTGTCAGTGACATTGGTACCGTAAGATGTGCATAAGGGGAACCCACCAAAGGGAAACTCACACAGACGTGGTGGGCCAGCCTTTATTGTGAGAACTAAGCCCACAGAAGAGGAAAATCAGCTCTCACAGGATGGTAATGAGGGCATGGCAGGGAGTGTTGGAAGGCTGAGCGGGGAGAGGGACCCTTAGGAAAGGACTTAGTGGAGGGAGGCAGGGAGAGGGAAGAGAAGGCCCTGGAGAAAACCAGTTGAATTCTGGGAAAAGGCAGGCTGGACTTGGAGGAGCCTGTGCTGCAGGAGAGCCCTCCTCATTTTTGGGCACCCAGGCCCAGGGCAATGACGAGGCCCACGACCAACAGGAACATGGCCACAGACAGGAGCACTGTGATGACTACCATGCCGCCCGTCCGGGCCATTCCCAACTCGATAGATTCCATATTCCTTCCTGTCAGAAGAGAAAATCTTAGTGGGTTGGAGGGGTCCCTAGCAGGGCTCACAGCTTAGCCTGGCCAGCCAACCAGCCAGCAGGGCAGCAACAGCTATGGCCTCTCCCAGGGGTCACCAAGGAGATTTTCCTAGAGCACCGTTCCTCCTCACTAGGAGTCTTTAGCTCAGCAGACGGGTGAACAGGAGGTGGCCAGAGAGAGTGAGAGTCCTCTGAAAACAGCCTGCTCTAGGGGATAAAGCCCAGCGCTCAGGTGTGTAGACACTTGAGATGGGGGGGGGGGGATAGGCATTTGACTTACGAGGAAGCGTAGACATCGGGGTTTCTGGGCTGGACTCGGTGGTCGTCCCCTTCTGCACCCGGTAGGAAATGCTTTCGAGGTGGGAGTTGGGAGAAAGCAGAGTTCCCGGTAGGAATCTGGCATTTGCGAGGAGCGGTTCCAGCCCCCATCTCCATAGTTATGCCCCCCCCAACTGCGCCCTCCTGGGGTGGAGGCTCACATTCCGTACCCTTTAGCTGTGCCCTCTTCCTCATGCTTACCAGCATCCCCCAGCTTCTCTTTCTGTGTCCCACATGTGTGCATCTGGTACCTACTAGTATTTAGTTCCTGGGGTTAGGTTTGTCACTTGATATGCGCTGAGCCGCGTGACGGTGAAGCCAGCCCCACTGTCCACCACGCTCACCAGCTCCCTGCGCCCACGGCATGGAGGCACCACGAACACTGATTCCACCGCTAAGGGAAAATAGGAGCGAAAGGCAGGGTCGAGTGTCTAGCAGTGCCATGGAGAACGGGTTAACGGGAAAGATTAAACAGGTACCGGGAAGCTGACCTTTGCTGTCGTTGGCTCTCCGGACCGTCAGTGTGGCATTACCTCCCGTGAGGTGACATGGGGGCAAGGCAACTAGCAGGCTTTCTGTTAGCGCCGGAGACAGCAGCCCAGAGAGGCTTGAGATGTTGAAGTCTGTTGGAAAGTCAGGAGGGAATGCAGATGGAGTTAAGACTGACTCTCAACTCAGATCATTACAAAGGGCGCAGTCAGGACAGGCCCGTGTGACTCTGACCACAAGATGGCAGGCTTGAGCTGCAAATGGTGGATACGCTGAGCCGCCACGGAGACGGACTAGACTCTAGCAGCCAGTCAGTTCCCAGCCTCACCCACCCAGGCGAACTGCGGATTCTTCTCTACTCCGGGGTCAGGAAGAAGCCTAGGAATTTGTCAGCGGCTCACTACCATCGCTAGTCCTCAACCCCAGCCAGCTACGAGTGCTACGAGTTTGAGAGTCCTGGAAGAGACAGTGCTCCCTGTCTAGAGCTCTAAAACCCTCCTCACTCCCCCCAGAAACAGAGACCTGCAGCCCCCGGAGCCAGGACAGTCAGGAGACCCAGAAACAAGGGCAAGGTCTGGACAGGCAGCGTGGAGGTCATACTGCGCCGAGAGCTGGATCCTGGACCGAGCTGGGGCTTCCTGAGGCCAATGAGGCCCTGCCCCAGGGTGGCTGATTTTGTCTTGGGGTAGGAGGGGCTGCAGGGTGGGAATCCAGTCCAACTTGCCTGTCAGACACTGTAGCCTCAGGGAGGGCCCCCAGACAGGTTTTTCAGGATTGGGAGTTGGCCCTCAGGCCCAAAATGGGGTGCCCTGGCTTAGCTAGCTGCAGGGGAGGATGACTCCTTCTCTGAGAACTTCCATGTCTGAAACAGAGTTCCTCTATGTGTGTCTACAGCCGTGATAGGGGCTGCTTCTCCCCAAGGAGGTAGGGATCTTTCTAGGAGGGCCATGATTCTGAAGTTGCCCTGGTTTGTAGGGAAAACCCCAAGGATCGAAATGGCTCTGGTTAGTAAGAAGGGAAGAGAGGGAGATTGGTTGTGCGGGGTGGGGATAGCAGAACCAGAGTTCCTAGTGTTGACTCCGGCCCAAGACAAGTTGAGGGTGTCAGTGGGAATCTTCCGATTTCTCCAGAGGGTGGGGACAAAGGAGGTGAGAGACAGCTTCCAAGGAGGTCGATGTTGAAGTCCAGCACAGATGTCGGGCTCTGGTGTAGACACAGATAGACTTGGGCAGCAAACATTGGTCCAGCTGGTGGAGAATAAAGAAGAAAAATCTCAGGAAACAAGAGACAGGCAGATCCTGAGTTCCAGGCCAGCCTGGGCTACACAGTGAGACCCTGTCTCAAGTCAAGCAGAGTATAGTGGTGCACACCTTAATCCCAGCACACTGGAGGCAGAGGCAGGTGGATCTCTGAGTTTGAGGCCAGCCTGGTCTACGGAGTGAGTTCCAGGACAGCCAGGACTACGCAAAAAAATCTTGTCTCAGCCGGGCGGTGGTGGCACACGCCTTTAATCCCAGCACTCGGGAGGCAGAGGCAGGCGGATCTCTGTGAGTTCGAGACCAGCCTGGTCTACAGAGCTAGTTCCAGGACAGGCTCCAAAACCACAGAGAAACCCTGTCTCGAAAAACCACAAAAAAAAAAAAAAAAAAAAAAAAAAATTTTCCAAAAAAAAAAAAAAAAAAAAAAAAAATCTTGTCTCAAGAAAAGAAAAACCAAACAAAAATCAGGGCTGGAGAGATGGCTCACTGGTTAAGAGAACTCAGTATTCTCCTAGGGGACTGAGTTCAATTCCCAGCACCCACATGACAACATGTTCACAACTGTCTGTAGCTTCAAGATCTGACACCCTCACACCGACGTACATGCACGCCCAATGCACATAAACCAAAATAATAAATAATTTTAAAAAAAGACCCCCGAATCAACTAGAGCAACAACAAACACCCTCAAGTCAAAATGAGCCAGTGACAAGGAGAGAGGCCCAGGGGTGCAGCTCAGTGGAAAGGTACATGAGGCATGGGTTCCCATCCACAGTACACAAGACCAGCACTGTTTCCTGGTGTCTCCCACCCCAGGCTAAATGAGAGAGTAAATTTGCCAGCTAGAGGGAGAGGAGAGCGAACCGCTCAGAATGCTGGGCAGGGGCTCTGCATGCCCTCACTCCCAGCATGCCCCCAACAGCCATCTTAAGTGGCGCTGCCTTCTCAGTGTGGAACCTGAGACTCAGACAGGCTGTCCCTGGAAACCGGTCAGGTGGGCGTGGGCTTTTCCAGATTGGAGGACTCATCCCAGAGAAAGGGTCAGGGTCCTGGTAGAGAGGGACTAGTGAAGGGCTGCTATGATGTCCATCCCCCAAGGTGGGTGGGTGTGAAGCCCAGGAAATAAGGGGGATAGAAGTAAAGACAGAACCTGGGGGCTCAGGCAGAGAGCGGGAGGGGCTCTTTCCAGTGTCTCCAAATTGACTGTGCTATGGGTTATCGGGGTTTGGTTCAAACACAACTTCTGATTCTGTGGGCCTGAGGTAAAGCTTGAAACTACATTTCTTTTCTTTCTTTTTTCTTTTCTTTTTTTTGGGGGGGGGGGGATTTTCGAGACAGGGTTTCTCCGTAGCTTTTTTGGTTCCTGTCCTGGAACTAGCTCTTTTTTTTTTTTTCTTTTTTTTTTCAAGACAGGGTTTCTCTGTGGTTTTTGGAGCCTGTCCTGGAACTAGCTCTGTAGACCAGGCTGGCCTCAAACTCACAGAGATCCGCCTGCCTCTGCCTCCCGAGTGCTGGGATTACAGATGTGTGCCACCACCACCCAGCTCTTTTTTCTTTTTGGTTTTCTGAGACAGGGTTTCTCTGTGTAGCTTTGGTGCCTGTCCTGGAACTAGCTCTTGTAGTCCAGGCTGGCCTCGAACTCACAGAGATCCACCTGCCTCTGCCTTCCAAGTGCTGGGATTAAAGGCGTGCACTGAAACTACATCCCTTGAACAATTTTAAAATTACACTTACCGTCTTGTGTATGTATGTGTGTGCCCCCGTGTGCCACAGTGCACACGTGGGGGGGCAGAGGACAGCTTGTGGGAGCTGGGCCTCTCTTTTCACAGTGTGGTTTCTCAGTATCAAAACACTGATCCTCAGGCTTGGTGGCAGGAGCCTTTACCTGTGGAGCCCTGTTTCCTAGAGCTGCATTTCCAAGGTGCTTACAGGTCACACACACACACACGCACACACGCACACACGCGCACACACACACATACACACGCACACACACACACGCACACACACACGCATGCGCACACACATGCACACACCTCCAATGGAAAGTGGGACAGAGGTTTTTCTCACGCTGCCAGCACAGGCTGCCCTTTGGGTGGATTTCTGTGTGCCCTGCTCCACGGCTTTTGTCCCCTTTAGATGAGATCTTATCCCCACTCTACACACTGAAGGATCCGCACACAAAGGAGAACTTGAGGTGGGGAAGAGGGCTAAATGGTGGGATGTCAGGGTCAGGGTATCTTCCTGGCATGTCTCAAAACCTCAACATAGCAGGGTGCTTAGGCATGAGCCTCATTTGGGCTAAGGAGGAATCAGGAGAGGATGAGTTTACTGCAGAGCAGATTGTGTTGGTCCAGTCTTAGGTCCCATTTGAAATTAGGAGTGAGACAAAGTGAGACAGGAAAGGGCATATCTCTGGTCACATTTTAGAGGGATATGAGGGCCCTGTGCCTTTAAGCCCTCCCATCTCCCTCCAATCTCCCCCCTCACCTTCCCCACCCGAACCCTCCCCATGTTTCTGGAGGAGCAGAGTTGTGTCTTCTCCCTGCCCTGCCGAGCTGCTCACTGGCTGCTCTGGAGGCTGTGCTTTGTGGTCTCCATGGAAACCATTAGTTGCTAAGCAACTGGAGCATCATCTGTGCTGAGCTCTCGCATCTAATTATCCCATCACAGTGGCTGAGAAGGGTTTGGGGAGCTGAGAGGAGGGGGAGGCCCAGCACAGGAGCCAGAGGATAACTCTTTCAGCAGAGCAGATTCACTGACAGTGCCGGAATCAGTTAAAGCCACAGCACCCCGCTCCTCTGGAGGATTTCCTAAGGTCCAAGCAGGGGAACCAGGATCACAGGTCCGGAATCTCTCTCCTGAACTCTGTCTTCTCTGCTGTCCTCCCCTTGATTCTTGAATCTGAACTCCTTAAAGTTCCCACCCCTTCCTTCTCCCAAATACCCTCTCAAGCCAACAGGCACTTGTTGCTGCCAGGTTTGCCTCTGGGATAAACTAAGCAGTAAGGATAGAAACGCAGGCTAAGTTCTTGCCCTTTCCTCTTCTGCTCCATCCGTTCTTGGAACAGACCTCTTCTTCTTCCTGGACTAGACTCCCCTTTCCCCTTCTTGAGCTACAGTAGCTCTGCAGCGTGAAGAATCAGGATTAGAACCCAGGTCTGCCTGACCTGTCCACAGTCCTACTTCAACTAGGCCACTCCTCTATCTCCCAGGGAATTAGAAAACATGTCCACCTGTCTTCAGGGGTGTGCTAGACAAAGATGGTGACCATTGCTCTCCTGGCAATGAGAGATGCCTTATGGCTAGGTGAACCACTTTGAACCTCATTTTTTTTTTCAACTTGAAAATGGAAAGGCTCCAGCTGGGTGCATACCTTTAATTCCAGCACTTGGGAGGCAGAGGCAGGCAGACGTATGTGAGTTCAAGGCCTTCCTGGTCTACAAAGTGAGCTCCAGGACAGCCAGGGCTACACAGAGAAACCGTCTCATGGGACAAAAAAGATTTAGGACAAAGATGCAGAAAGAGCATTGAGAGCAGCTATAATCTAGGTGAGCAGTGGACACCCTGAGGACTTGTGCCTGCAGGTCAGGAGTGGTGCTCACCAAATATTAGCTTGTTGGGAGGTCTGAGGGCATTCTTTGGAGATCGAAGGCTGAGAAATGTGTGGCCCTAAGGAAAACCCCATCATCCAGGTCAACACAAACCATACCTTCCAGCTTTGTGGTCTTGGCTAGGCTGTTGCTTCAAGTTGTAGTTTCCATTTCAAATGCATTTGTAATTTATTTAATGCACTGTGAGTGTTTTGCCTGCATGTATGCTGTGTACCACTTCTGTGCCTGGTATCCTCTGGAATCAGAAGAGAGCATTGGATCCCTGGGGACTGGGATTATAGATGGTTGTGAACTGCCATGTGGGTGCTAGGAACTGAACCCACAGCCTCTGTAAGAAAAACTGCTGAGCTGTCTCCAACCGCTGTAGTTTCCTCTTGATGGGAACAGCAAAACCTGTCTCCTGGGAATATGGTGACTAACACGCCAACTTATTTATTTAAGAGGGCTAAGACAGTATCTGGTTCAATAAATACTGATTTAAGTAATCCATCTTATTCTCTCTCTCTCTCTCTCTCTCTCTCTCTCTCTTTCTCTCTGTCTTTCTCTTTTTCTCTTTCTTTCTTTTCTTTTTTGGAGACAGGGTTTCTCTGTATAACAGTCCTAGCTGTCCTGGGACTCACTCTGTAGACCAGGCTGGCCTCAAACTCACAGGAATCTGCCTGCCTCTGCCTCCTGAGTGCTGGGATTAAAGGTGTGCGCCAAAACTGCCCTGCCTATTCCCTCCTTTTTATTAGCCCTCATCTCAGATAAGGAATGAGATGAGGGTGCCGAGGTAATGAGGTAATAGGTGACAGCCCCAAGGTCACAGAGCAAACAGGATGAAGTGGCCTAAATAACTCAGTATTTGCTTTTCCAGCTGTGTCATTGGTACAAAGAGACACATTAAGATTTGAAAAGCTTGTCCAAGGGTTAGTGGCCACAGGGTACCAGGCATCTAGAACAGCTTATCTGATTCATTCACTTATTAAACATTGATAGAAAAAGCCCACTCTGGTGGGTTCTATGCCAGACCTTGAGGTACTAAAGCAATGAGATACAACTCCTGCTCTAAGCTGCAGAGTTTTGAGGACTGAACCCCAAGTTGGTCTGCCTGGAGTAAGGAGAAGGAAGACAGCCTATAAAGAGGGAGTCGTATCACTGGGCAGTGGTGATGCATATCTTTTTTTTATATATTTATTTATTTATTATGTATAC
>NC_022012.1:38359593-38360288 GCF_000317375.1 Microtus ochrogaster
GTGAGCCACCATGTGGTTGCCAGGAATTGAACTCAGGACCTTTGGAAGAGCAGGCAATGCTCTTAACCACTGAGCCATCTCTCCAGCCCCAGTGATGCATATCTTTAATCCCAGCACTCTGCAAGCCTAGGCAAGCAGATCTCAGAGTCTGAGGCCAGCCTGGGCTACACAGAGAAACCCTGTCTCAAAAAAAAAAAATCTACCCACTGAAAGGCTTAGGGACAGGAATTATTGTCACACCTGGGAACTGCAAACTACACATCTTGGCCAAAACAAAGACTCAAAGGCAGGGACCTGATGGGAGCTAAGGCCCAGCTGGACCACTAGCAACTCTGTAGTTGCCAGGGTTTAAATTTTTGCCTTGAAGATTCTTCACCTAAATTCTGGAAGAATCATTCTGGTAACAATGTAGAAGGTAGTCCCGCATCAGGTCAGGCATGAGGTAAGGAGATTGTGCAGCCAAACTATCCAAGAGAATAAAGAAAAACAAGTGTGGCCAGGCCTTGGGCACCCGGATGAAAAGGAGCAGGCTGTTGTCATGTCACCGAGACTGACTGGAATCTGTGATGACTGCAGAATATGTCTAAGGGGAAAGAACCAATGACTTGCCGGGCGATGGTGGCGCACGCCTTTAATCCCAGCACTCGGGAGGCAGAGGCAGGCGGATCTCTGTGAGTTCGAGACCAGCCTGGTCT
>NC_022012.1:38360393-38362269 GCF_000317375.1 Microtus ochrogaster
AAAAAAAAAAAAAAAAAAAGAACCAATGACTTCCAGATTTATGGTTCAGAACAGATTTGAATGGCAGAGTGGGGGAAGAAATGTTCCCTATGGAGCCCTTACGTCTGACGTACCATGATCGCAGGCTTCCTCCATAATGAACCATAAGGATCCTTGCTTCCTGTTTCCTCACATTTGTGACTCTGTGAAGCCCCCTTTCCATTCTGTCAGAGTTAGTCTGTGCAGACAATAGGATAACCGCACAAGTAGCCAGGCGTGCTGCTGTGTACCTGTGGTTCTAGCTACAAGAGAGACTATGGTAGGGGGATTGCTTGAGCCAGGAGTTTGAGGTCAGCCAAAGCAATACTGTGAGGTTAAACGCAGGATGATCAGAAGCTTGAAGCCACCCTGGTCTACACGAGACATTGTCTCAAAAACAAAGGAAAGGGGAGGCAGGGAAAGGAACGGAGCTCGGAATTGCCAGGCGTGATACTGCACACCTGTGACCCCAGCATTCAAGACACGGTGGCAGCGGGAGCTGTAGGTCAAGACAGCTTGAACTATAGAGGGTCTAGCTGTAAGATAGATGATGAAACTCTCCCAAAAGCCCCCTTTCCTCAGGGTGGCAGAAGCAATGACCTGCTTGAGGATGACATAGACTTTGCTCCTTGTTTACTCTGGAGAAGGCGGGAGCATTTCCACGGTGAGGTGACATCTCCGCGCAAAGGACTAAAGCCTTGGGCAGCTGTGTGTGACTTGGAGCTAAGTCTAGGAAGCTGAAGGATGATTGCATTTCACTTGACATCCTCACCATGCCTTCTGGAGGCAAAAGCAGGCCCCTGGCTCTTGCCCAGATGCCTGACTCTCAGAACAAAATATTCACCTTTACAAGTTGCTATATTTGTGGTAGCTTCCCCGCTGTAACACCTAACCAATACAATCACCGTGGGAAGCAGCCAGGAGGACATTACAATGGGGCACGTGAGTTGTCGACACAGAGGACAAGCATGTGACAGGACTCTCCTCTTGGTTGTGGAAGGAAGCCCTTGCAAAGATTGTAAAAGAGAAGGCAGTGACCAACAGGCTTCTGGGCTGGCGGGAGGGAGAAGAGGAAGAGAGGTCTGTAAGAAGAAATGGATATTCACTAGGAAAGGAGGGAGTAGATGGAGTTCCCAGACTCCATGGTGTGTTAGGGCTGGAGAGACGGCTGAGGGTGCTTGCTGCTCTTCCACAACACTGGAGCTCAGCTTCCAGGGCTGGGAAGGGAAGCTCACAATGGTGTGCCGCTCCAGCTCAGGGACTCCGACTGCTCCATCGGAGGGCAACCATACACATTCAAGGCACACACTCACACATGCACATAAATTGAAAAATAATTTAAATCTCTTTAAAAATGAGATGTCAGAGCCTGGTGGTGGTGGCTCACACCTTTAATCCCAGCACTCGAGCCGGGCGGTGGTGGCACACGCCTTTAATCCCAGCACTCGGGAGGCAGAGGCAGGCGGATCTCTGGGCGTTCGAGGCCAGCCTGGTCTACACGAGCTAGTTCCAGGACAGGCACCAAAGCTACAGAGGAACCCTGTCTCGAAAAACCAAAAAAATAAAAAAAATAAAATAAAATAAAAAAAAATAATCCCAGCACTCAGACGCAGAGACAAGACGATCTCTGAGTTCAAGGCCAGTCTGGTATACAAAGCAAGTTCCAGTGAGGGCTACACAAAGAAACTCTGTCTTGAAAATCAAACAAACAAAACGTCAAGTTGTACTAAAGATCAGGATTGGAGAAAAAGAGCAAAAGTATCCACTGGGACTGGGCGATGGTGGCGCACGCCTTTAATCCCAGCACTCGGGAGGCAGAGGCAGGCTGATCTCTGTGAGTTCGAGACCAGCCTGGTCT
>NC_022012.1:38363914-38364582 GCF_000317375.1 Microtus ochrogaster
TCTGAGCCATCTCTCCAGCCCTCTAAATAAAGTTTTAAAAGGGAGTTTCTGTAGCCTCAGCCTCCAGGGACCTGGGCCTGTAGGCATGCACCACACGTAGCCAGGGATCCCTGTTCTTATTTTATTGTCCTTTGCAAAATAGGAATTTTTTTCTATTGTCTTTAACTTGCCAAAGAGGAAATTTAAATGGACTGGAGTGGGGGGAGTCTGGGAGGACTTCCTGGAGGAAACAGGAAGGAAGTAGAGAGCTAAAAGTGTAGGAATTAGCAGAGAGAACTGGGAGAGAGGAGTGGAGGGAGGGAGGAGATTGCTGCAGGCTGAGACCCCACAGATTCAAAGTCAGAGAACGGAATCCTGAAAAATCGCTGAAGAAGCAGCTGAGGCCAGATGAGATTTTGACTCTTTAAGAGTTGGTCTCCTCCTTCCTTGTCCTCCTCCTCCCTCTCCTTCTTCTTCCTTCTCTTTTTCTTCTTCCTCTTCCTCCTACTTTTTTCCAGATCTGGGAATTGAACCCAGGGGCTTCCCCCACGTTGGGCAAGCACTCTACTGCTGAGCACCTCTCAGGGCCAGGAGTTTTAGTTTCTACCCTAAGTATAAAATCCCCTTTGAGAATTTTAAAATTGAGAGTGTGATGATCAGGTTTGTGTTTGTTTTCAAGACAGGGTTTC
>NC_022012.1:38364757-38366942 GCF_000317375.1 Microtus ochrogaster
AAAAAAAAAAAAAAAAAAAAAAAAGACAGGGTTTCTCTATGTAGCAGCCCTGACTTTCCCAGAACTCACTCAGTAAACTAGGTTGGCCTTGAACTCGCAAAGTGCTGCCTCTGCTTCTGGAGTGCTGGAATTAAAGGTGTGCGCCACCACCACCACCTGCTTCAGGCTTGTGTTTTACAAAAATGCCCGTAGTGAAGCAGCTGAGGTGGACGAGCAGCTTGGAGAGATCTCGAGGCTGCTGAGATCACATTCTAGACAGAAACTGATAGGAAAAGGGTTGGGTGGGGGCAAAATGACAGAGCCTGGAGTCAGTGAGGCTAGGACAGCTTTGGAAGGTGGAGATCAGGGTTAGGGATGTCTTCCTGTGCTGACTCGGACAACCACACCAAGGGCAGAGCTCTTACTAATCCAGAGAGGCCGAGGCGAATGTTTCTGTCTTAAACTTGCTACTTGAGATGCCTGAAGATACCGAGGTACATAGCAGGTGGGTGGATGTGCGATCTACGGTGCAGGTGGGGCAGTCTGTCAGTACAGGGGTGGCCAGCGGAAGCCTTGGGGAGTGTGTGCAGGAGAGCAGAGCCCGAGGAGCCTTGACATCTGTGGATGAAGGAAGAGCAAGGCTTGCAAAGGAGCTTGAGAAGCTTCCTTAAAATACAAAAGAGCAAGAAGGATTGTCCTCCCAGGTGCTCAAAAAGAGGAAAGCCCGCAGAGCCAACAAGTAGTAGCCAGCAAAGCAGAGAGATGAGCAATCTGCTCCTGGCTTTGGCAAGGAGGAGCCGCTGGGAAGCTCTTCAGACCCAGACCGTAGGTGCTAGGGCTGACGATGTGGCTCAATCGTAGGGCGTTTGCCTAACATGTACAGTGCCCTGTGTTCCATCCTTGGCAGTGCAGGGCAACAGTAGCTTGTACTGGGAGACCTGTGAATGAGAAGATGGGCAAGACGATAAACGCTATATGGAGATGGGTCCAGGGCTCCCTAAAAGACCAAGAGGAAGGACAGGATCAGAGGAAGATCAGAGAGGAATCTTCTTTCCTAAGCTTTATCACCTAGTTCCTAAAACCTTCAGGGCTCCTTCTGGGCCCCTGTGGTGGTTTGAATGAGAATGATAGGCTTGTACATTTGAATGCTAGGAGGTGTGACCTCATTGGAGAAGGCCTGTCCTTCCTGGAGGAGGTATTCAAAAACCCACGCCAGCCCAGTCTCTTTCTCTGCCTCCAGCCTGAGGATCAGATATAAGTTCTTAGCTACTGCTTCAGCACTGCCTGCGGCCACGTTTCCCACCATGATAGTCCTGGCTCGCCCTCTGATACTGTAAGCAAGCTCCCAAGGTGTCTCTTCACGGCAATAAAACAGTGACCAAGACACCGATATAGGCACCTCTAATGGGCACAGGGAAGGACACCCAGGAGCCTTCCTGGGATGTGGGTTGAGTGTGGAGAAGGCCTAAATGCCACACAGAAGAAGGAAGCAGATCCTGGAGATTACAGCTAGAGGGGTAGGTGCAGGATTTCCAGCCAAGTGCCCACGAGACCCAAGAACTGCCACTTTTTTTTGGTATGAGTGTTCTGTCTGCATGTATGCCTGCATGTCAGAAGAGGGCATCAGATCCCACTATAGATGGTTGTGAGTCACCTTGTGTCGGGATCCGATGTTAGCCTGAACCTTCAATTATTTCTCTTGACCAGACCCAACATAAACTATCTCTCTCTGGACCGGTGTGGCGGACTCACATGGTTTCATCGGGAAGGAGATTCTCAGTGGTCCCTCATGTTGTCCTGAGTTCACATGCTGAAGAATTCCTCTTGTTTATTCTCCAAACAGTCTTTATACCAAAACTTAATTTAGGGGAAATACATTAGCATTTTGTCTCCAAGGTAACCAGGTAAATGGCTTTTTGTCACACACACAACTACCTGTCATGTAGGCTTTAATCAGCATCTCTATCAGGCATTCTCCAAATTACAAAGAAAGAAGCAACAACATCCTGACCCTTTGTAAGGGCAGTGATAGCCTGCCTGCAGGGCTACCTGACCACCTCAGGTGGGGTCTATGGCTTTAGAGCCTGGATACCACATCATATAGAAATATGGGCCTAGGCCGGGCGATGGTGGCTCACGCCTTTAATCCCAGCACTCAGGAGGCAGAGGCAGGCGGATCTCTGTGAGTTCGAGACCAGCCTGGTCT
>NC_022012.1:38367567-38369490 GCF_000317375.1 Microtus ochrogaster
TCGAACTCACAGAGATCTGCCTGCCTCTGCCTCCCGAGTGCTGGGATTAAAGGTGTGCGCCACCATCGCCCGGCACTCACGACTTCTGGAAGAGCAGCTGATGTTCTTAACCACTGAGCATCTCTCCAGCTCCCCCCACCCCAACAGCCATTTTTAACCCCTCTTGAAGTCTATCCATATCTGAGCTACTGACACCGCCAATAGGGACTTTCGAGTGTAGCCCCAGCCAGTCCACAGCTCTGGCAGTCAAAGGTTGACCCCAGGAAGAAGAACAAACAGTGATGGCAAGGGTCAACAATGCTTTGAATCCTCTTCCATCCTTCTGGGTGGGTAGGTTTGGCAAGGCTGCCCAGGCCAAAGCCTGGTGCTGGCCTCTCACCTCCCCAGGCCCTGCTAATATGCAACCAGATGCCGGTGCCCTTTGCAAAGCTGTCGTTTGTACAGAAGTCCTAAGGATGGGGAAAGAGGGACACTATCCCTCCTCTCCCTCCATCCCCGCCATCACTTGTACTAGGGACCTGCAGGCACACAGCCCATCCCCAGTCACTCTTGCTGCTGTTTGAACCAGCACACTGGAGGCTGCTGTTTCCCCAGTTCCTCACATGCCCCAGTTCAGGCTCTGAGTTCTCAGGACTGCTAGAAATAGCCTGGCCTCCGTGCTTCCCACTGCCATCTTCCTGCTCCAGGAGTTTCTCAACCCTAGCCCTTCCTCTCTGCTTCCAAGGCTGCTCTCAGAAGTACCCGGGGCCTCCCACTGAGTCCAGAATGCTGAGCCTCCCTGTCTGTGCTCACAAGAACAGAGGCAGGCAGGGCGGTGGGCGGTGGTGGTGGCACACTCCTTTAATCCCACTACTCAGGAGGCAGAAGCAGGTGGATCTCTCTGAGTTTGCGGCCAGCCTGGTCTACAGAACGAGTTCCAGGACGGGCTCCAATGCTACCAAGAAGCCCTGTCTTCAAACAAACAAACAAACAAAAGGAGTGGAGGCAGAACCTCCAAACTAGTGTGTCCTCAGATCAGCTTCCAGAGTGTGCAGCCTGCCTTAAGGGCAAGCTGAAGAGTGAGAAGCAGGCTCCCAGGTAAGCAGAGGGCTGGGAGGAGCAGAGGGTCCAGCCCTCCAGCGCTACCTTCCAGCTCTGACCTTGAACTCGGTGACTGCCTCTGCGCCGAGGCTGTGACTTCGCTTCACAGATGGGGGGGGGGGGGGGGGATGAAAAAGGACAGGAGGCTCGGGGAGCCCACACAGCGCTTGGCAAATAGTAGGGTGCTTAAAACAAGTTCTCCTTCCTCCTGGTTGGGGCTCTGAAGGAAGGGGAAGGCCAGGGACACCTGGAAGTAAGACTCCAGCTGTATTCTGTCTTTCTCCACGCTAGTGCTTGGGGCCCCTTCACCGCTGTGTTTGTCTGGCCTGGGAAACGTGTTCCTCGTGGGCTGAAGGAAGTCTATTAGTGAGGGCCTGATAACAAGAGGACTGCCTCTGGGACCCCCACCCCAGCACATACAAGATCCCCTAAAATCATAATCCGATTTATATTCCTATTCCCTCCGCTGGACCTGTCACCATGGCAACAGTTTTCTCAGTTGCACTTCAGCAGCTTCTCAGCAAATCTTTTTTTTTTTTTCTGCCTCCCAATTCAATCTCTCTTTTCTCATCCTCTATTGGTCTGCTCTTTGAGGGTTCAGGGTCCTCCCCTTTCCATCTCTCAGCTGCTCCAGGTCCCTCTGGTCTTCCCTCGTGCAGATCTCTTTCTAGGGCTCCACTCCCATCTTCCCCTCCTCAAGTCTAAAGCTGTAGCCACCAGCTGAGGTCTGTTGGTTAGACCAGGACAGAGAAGGGTGTCTCAGAGGGACAGAGTTTGGATCGCAGTGGGTTCTGGGAGAGCTCTGCTGCAGTGGTCTGCACTTCTTCTTTTTTTTTTTTTTTT
>NC_022012.1:38369590-38377306 GCF_000317375.1 Microtus ochrogaster
GTAGACCAGGCTGGCCTCGAACTCACAGAGATCCGCCTGCCTCTGCCTCCCGAGTGCTGGGATTAAAGGCGTGTGCCACCACCACCCGGCTGGTCTGCACTTCTCTGACCAAAAAGAAGGGAATGGGGGTCTGGGAAGGGGTGGTTTCGAGACAGGGTTTCTCTGTGTAACAACCCTGGCTGTCCTGGAACTCCTTTTGTAGACCAGGCTGGCCTCGAACTCAGTGAGATCCGCCTGCTTCTGCCTCCCAAGTAATGGGATTAAAAGCATCTGGCACCACCGCCCACCTCAATCTTCTTTTGAGTGTGTCCTGCATGATATTCTCCCTGATTCACCCTTGGAGACACTCAGCCAATGTCAACACCAGTATGGGGTCCAGCCTCCAAGACTAACCTGGTTCTGATTTCTCTCTTCTCAAAGTTCAATGAAGTCTCTTCATGCCTTCACTAGTCTGCAGTCACCCTAAATAAGAACTGCCCTCTGGATTGCCCTGTCGCTGTTGAGTGTATAAACCTCATTATCCCTCTACGGCTTGAGGCTAGCCTGGGCTATGTGAGGCCCTGACTGGGGAGGGGTATAGTATCTCATTTCTCAGGTACAAAGTTAGAGGACCGCTACCGGTGACGTCATTTCCTGCAGCAGCTTTCCTCGGGAGGGCACTCGTGTCTGCCCCTTGCTGTGGCAGCCCCCCCCCCCCCCCCCCGGCAACCCTAGATCAAGCATCCCACGGGGCATTTTGCATACTCACTGAAGGGTCCAGGGGCAGTCACCCTTGAAAAGCCAAACCTCTTCTCCTGACCTCTCTGTTCCCTTTATTATTTATTGAGCAGCTACTGTGTTTCACTCACTTTACACACGACACCGACACCTTGGTTCATCGTCAGAATGTTTGATCAGAGAGTTATTATCCCCTTTTCCAAGAAGACGCCGGCACTCAGAGTGGTTAATTCATCCAAGCTAGTCAGCCAAAAGCTGGCGCTCAAATCCAGACTTGGAGCTCTCCAAAATTAGTGCGTTATTTTTTATTTTTTAATTTTTTGCTACACTGCACTGTCCTCATATGGCTCTTCCAGCTCAAGAGGCTTCGGAGCCTTTCTGGTTCCTTGTTCCCTGGTTGGACCCCGAGGCTCCTCTGATCCACGCCCTCCCACCTCAGTGTCTCCTACAAGTATGAGCTAATGTGACGTGAACTGGTGTGAACTTGAACATTCGTGTTCTGCCTGTCCTCATCTCTAGCAACTAAAATTTTTTTTTGCCCCCTCCCCAGTCAAGGACCTCCTGTAGCCCAGGCTGGCCTCAAATTTCTTCAGTATGGAGAATAACCTTGAACTCCTGAATCTCCTGCGTTCACCTCCCACAGTGCTGGCGTTACAAGTGTGCACCGCCATGCCTGGCCAAAAATCTTTATTAACGGGTTATATCATATAGTATCCCCTTTCTCAGACACATGGAAGGAAAAATAAACACCAAGATACAGGGTAAGGATCCAAACGTCATCTCCAGGTGTGGACTGGTGCGTAAGTAAGCCTAGCGAGATGCTAGCTCCACAGGGGGGCGGGCAGAACTCGGAAGCAGTTCTGGTGGGAGAGAACCAGGGTTCTGAAGGAATCATCAGCACAATATGGAAGCTGAAGTCAGATTCCATTTATTTATTTAGACAGGGTCTGATGTACCCAAGACATTGACCTTTAAAAAAGTGTTTATTATCGTCTTGTGTGTGTGTGTGTCCTGTGAATGTGCTGGTCTGAGGACAGCTCGGTAGGGTTGCTTCCCTCCTTCTCCCTTTTTTGGGTTTCAGGAATTGAGTTCAGGTCATTAGAGTTGAGAGGGAGCCTTTTACTGATGGGCTGCTTCTGTGACCCAGCTCTAAACTTCTGATTCTCCTGCCTCAGCACTTGGGGGCTGGGTTATTGAGGGTACCACCATCCTCAGTTGTGATTTTTGTTTTTTAACAGGGTCTCTCTTTGTGGCCTTGTCTGGCCTGTAGACGAGGCTAGCCTTGAACTCACGCAGAGATCTGCCTGCCTCTGCCTCCTGCGCAGAGATTAAATGTAAACAACACCCACGCTTGACTGCTCAGTTTTATGCCTTGCTGGGGATCATGAATGCTAAATAGAAAAGAAAGAAGAGACCAACTCCACAAAATGTCCTCTGACGCCCCCCCCCATGACATTTGTTCTTGCATACACACACAGACACACACACTCAGTAAAAAAAAAAAATCAGACAGGATTTTTCTGTGTAGTCTTGATTTTCCTGGAATTTGCTCTGTAGATCAGGCTAGCCTCAAACTCTCAGAGATCCGCCTGCCTCTACTTCCCAAGTGCTAGGACTAAAGGTGTGTGCCACTATGCCTGGCATAAGTAGAATTTTTAATTTTTTTAAATATTTATTTATTTATTATGTGTACAATATTCTGTGTGTCTGCCTGCAGGCCAGCAGAGGGCATCAGATCTCATTTCAGATGGTTGTGAGCCATCATGTGGTTGCTGGGAATTGAACTCAGGACCTTTGGAAGAGCAGGCAATGCTCTTAACCACTGAGCCATCTTTCCAGCCCCTAGAATTTTTAAATTAAAAACAAGTGGGTCGGTGATGGTTCACACCTTTAATCCCAGCCGTTGAGAGGTAGGGGCAGGCAGATTTCTGAGTTTGAGCCCAGCCCACTCTACAGAGTGAGTTCCAGGATAGCTAGTGCTACAAAAAAGAAACCATCTCAAAAAACAAGATTTAAAAAAAGTAGGCTTTAGTTCACTGTGGTGATCTATACTTTTAATCTTGATACTTGAGAGGCAGAATCAGGTGGATCTGTGTGAGTTCAAAGCCAGCCTGGTCTACATAGTGAGTTCTAGGAGCTAGAGAGATGGGTCTGTGGTTAAGAGCACTTGTTGCTCTTCCAGAAGACCTGGGTTTGGTTCCCAGCACCCACACAGTGACTCACAAAGTTCAAGGGGATCCAATGCTCTCTTCCGACTCTGGAAATTTTGCACAGGTGATGCACATGCATACACACACTCACACACATAAAGGAAAAATAAATTTAAGGAAAAAGCCTTTGCATAGTGAATTCCAGACCTGAAAGGGCTATATAGAAAGACCCCTCTCTTGAAAAAAAAAAGCCAGTTATGGGGTTCATGCTTTTTTCTTTTTCTCAATACAGAGTTTCTCTGTATAGCCCTGGCTGGCCTAGAACTTAGAACTCACAGGGATCCACTTGCCTCTGCCTTCTTTTGTTTTGTTTTTTAGAGACAAAGCTTCTTTGTAGCTTTGGAGCCCATCCTGGAACTATCTCTGTAGACCAGGCTGGCCTCGAACTCACAGAGATCTGCCTGCCTCTGCCTCCCGAGTGCTGGGATTAAAGGTGTGCTCCACCACTGCCTGGCTCACCTCTGCCTTCTGAGTGCTGGGATTAAAGGTGTGTGCCACCACTCAGTTGATACATGCTTTTAGTGTCAGGGCTAGAGACAGGCAATCTTTGGGTTCACTTGCCACCCAGCCCAGCCCATGAGAAGTTCTTTGTCCAAACATAAGGCAAGAGGCTGGGGAGATGGTTCAAAGGTAAGAGCACTATTGCTCTTGCTGAGGATCTAGGTTTGGTTTTTAGCACTCAGGTGGTGCCTGACTACAGTTCCAGGGACTCTGATGCCCTCTTCTGGCCTCTGGGACACCACACAGGCAAACTCTCATATACATTAAAGTTTTTTTTTTTGGTTTTTCGAGACAGGGTTTCTCTGTGGCTTTGGAGCCTGTCCTGGAACTAGCTCTGTAGACCAGGCTGGTCTCGAACTCACAGAGATCCGCCTGCCTCTGCCTCCCGAGTGCTGGGATTAAAGGCGTGCGCCACCACCGCCTGGCCTACATTAAAGTTTTTTAAGGCCAGGGGATGGTGGTGCATACCTTTACTTCCAGCACTCAGGAGGCAAAGGCAGGTGGATCTCTGAGTTCATGACCAGGACAGCCAGGGCTACACAGAGAAACCTTGTCTTGAAAAACCATAAAGGTAGGCTGGAGAGATGGCTCAATGGTTAAGAGTGCTGCCTGCTTTTCTAAAGGTCCTGAGTTCAATTCCCAGCAACCACACGGTGGCTTACAACCATCTGTAATGAGATCTGGTGCTCCCTTCTGGCCTGCAGGCAGGCATGCAGGCAGAGTACTATATACATAATAAATAGATCTTTTAAAAAAAACCACAAAGATAAATATTTTAAAAAGGCAGACCCCTATCCACACACTAAGGAGTTAAAGGTCATCTTGTCATGTTCAGCTGATACTATGGTCGCTGCCAGCCTAGGGTGCATGAGGTTTTGTCTCAGAGGGGGTTGGGGCAGAAGGGTTGGTTATTGCTAAAGCTCAGATATGTGAAGGGCTATAAAGGGCTTCCACTGTATGACTCACAGGGTAGAGCGCCTGTTGTGAAGCTCAGATCCATGGGGATCACTGGGAGTTCAGCTCAGAGGAGGGAAGAGCAGACACATGTAGTGGACAGGGCTGCCTTGGAGGCATAAGCTCCCTGTTTCTGGAGCTGTACAAGATGGTTCTGGAACACTGCTTGCCAGAGATGTTGCAGGAAGTGTGCTAACAGATTTGAACCAGGCAGCTGGTCTTTGAGATCCAGATCTGTGATTGCTCCTGTCTTTGCTGCCTGTCCTTCCTGCCTCTCACCCAGCCCTCAGTGCTCCTTTAAACCTACCTGACCACATTCCAGACCAGGTCTGTTTCTTCCTTCTCCTTCAGGTCTGAGGATAGCACACACACACACACACACCCCAATCCCACTACCTATTGCATAAATGTCTCATTTTATTTAGTGTCTTTTGTTGCTCGGTCATTTTCCCCAGCTTACCTCGAGGACAGGTACCTAAGTTACCTGTTTCTGGATAAAAAAAAAAATGTACTGATCAGCCAGGTGTAGTGGTGCATACCTGTACATCTAAATACTCTGGAAACAGAGGCAGGAATATCTCAGATTCAAGGCCAGCCAGGGCTACATAGCAATACCCAATTCCCAAAAATAAAAACCAAAGGCCAGGTGGTGGTGGCACGTGAATCCCAGCACTTGGAAAGCAGAGGCAGGTGGATGTCCGAATCTGAGGCCAGCCTGGTCTTCGTAGAGAGATCCAGGATGATGAGGGCTACACAGAGAGACTCCGTCTGTAGTCAACAACAAAACTTTATCTCTGATGCTCCCAGGCTGCCTGATTTGCTCCCAACCAAGATAATTTTATTTCTCATCCTGTAGGAACTCTTGTCATGGCTTGCTCTTTAGGGCTTGGTAGCACAGCAGCGAGAAGGCAGGAGGCAAGAGTTTGGACAAAGCAGGCAGTGGAAAGTAACTTTGTTCCAGAATAGGGGGGAAGAAAAAGGAAAAACAAGAAAACAGGGAGCTGCTGGAGGGCTCTGGGTGTGAAGTGCTGGGGAAGGCTGCCAGGTGGGGCAGAGAGGTAGAGGAATTGAACAGGTCTGGCTGTGAGTTGCGACATGATGGCCACCCGGCCATTCAGACCAACTGGAGTTCTTTTGTTAATTTGTTTTTATTTTATGCATATGAGTGTTTTGCCTGCATGTATGACTGCGCACCACTTTGTGTGCAGTGCCCACAGGGACCAGCAGAGGGCGTCAGATCTTCTGGGCCGGCAGTTACTGGTGACTGTGAGCTTTCATCTGGTTGCTGAGAATCCAACAGGGGTTCTCTGAAACAGCCGGTGCTCATAACCAGCAAGCCTACTCTCCAGCCCCCAAAACTGGAATTCTTTTCTGCAACTGTTAATATTTGAATTGTGAGGGCCCCACATATATTTGGTTCATATATCCCATAATTTTCACAGACCAAGCATGGGCCAGAGTGTAGGTGCCCCCGTAAGCAGACCCTTGTTCTTACAGATACTGCATACATGACCCTGAGGCTGTGGGACCCTGTAGGAAGATTTCTAGAAATGTCAGCTCATTCCTTTGCCTAGTGCAGTATGGTTTTGTTGATGACGTTGTTGTTGTTAAAGCCATGGTATCATTTCCAGGTCAGCTAGGGCTGTACACAGAGAAACCCTGTCTCCAAAAACCAAAAGAAAATTCACAAACACCAAAACTGCTAAAATAACAACAAAAGCCAAAACACAACAACAACAAAATCCACAAAAAAAAAAAAAAAAACCAAAAAACAGGGTGCCATATAATCCAGGCTGATTCTGACTGAGGCTGCAATCCCAGCATTCAGGGATTAGAGGTGTGTCCCCATGCCCGACCTCTTAGAACCACTCTCTAACCTGGGATTGTGAGTTACCAATGCCCTAGGAGTTAGAACTGGTAATGGGCTGGGTAGTGGTGGCACATGCCTTTAACCCCAGCACTCAGGAGACAGAGACAGGCAGATACCTGTGAGTTCGAGGCCAGCCTGGTCTGCAGAGTGAGTTCCTGGACAGGCTCCAAAAACTACACAGAGAAACCCTGTCTCTACCCCCCCCCCAAAAAAAAAAGCTGGTTAACAGTCTTGATGGATCTTCATGAGGCCTGGGGAAGGGTGTTTGTCTGACATCTGATGTCACATGTCACAGAGCTCTTTGGGTCTGGCTGGGACTCGGACTCTGCCTGGCCCAGGGCTTTTTTTTTTTTTTTTTTTTTTTACAATCCAGTGAGTATAGAATGATCTAGAGCGCTATACGCATATAAATAGAGACATGACAAGGGGGGAGGGGTCTGGGAGCCCTGAGCACCCCACACTCTGGGAAAGATCCAGATAAGGAAGCCAAGACTGCCATTCCAGCTCAGAAAGCTCCACGGGGAAAGGAGCCAGGCACAGGAAGGAATCCAATGGAAAGTTGGAAGCAAGCACCGCCATGGTGTCGTGGAAAGAGTCTGGACAGGGTTCTAGAAGACCTGGTCACCTCCCAGCTATCTCTTGCCAGCCATGTGACTTTGCGTAAGTCTGTCAGCACCCTCTGAACCCTCTCTTCCAAGTGACCGTTCCGCGGGGCTGCACGGAAGAGCAAATTAAGCAGTGTGTACGCACAGTCTGCAAGCGCTCCCTGCTCTCAGCACAACCTTCAGAAAGGCTCCAGCCCCTAACACGAGGATTAAATGGCAGGAATTTTGTCTCCAAGACGCAATGCTGGCAGAACAGTTGGGCAGCAGGCCAAGAGAGGAGGAAAGTGGCTACAGCTTTTTCTGGGCCCCTGCCTCTCTGACAGCATCTCTTGGGTTATTCGTTTAGCTGTGTTGGGGATTGAACTTAGAACCCTGAACACGCAAGACTGGCCCTCTACCTTTGCGACATCCCACCAGCCCTTCTCCTGGCCTTAAGAATGTCTTAGTAAAGTCAGGTGGTAGTAGCACACGCCTTTAATCCCAGTATTCGGAAGGCAGAGGCAGGTAGATCTCCAAATTTGAGGCCATCCTGGCTCCAGGACAGCCAGGGCTGCACAGAGAAAAAATGCCCTTGTAGTCTGAGCTCTTGTGAAATGGGAGACTTGTTTGACCCTGAGAGTTTGATATGAGCCTGAACAACACACAGTGAGACCCTCCCTCGGCAAAGACTCTTGCACGACCGGATGAAGTGGTTTTTCCCTTCACCAGTCTGTTAGTAGTTGGGGTGGTAGTACAAACCTGTATTACCAACACTGTCAGGCTTGGTTGTTAGTAGTTGTTAGTAAGTCTGTTAGTACTTGGGGTGGTGGGGCAAACCTGTATTACCAACACTGTCAGGCTTGGTTGTTAGTAGTTGTTA
>NC_022012.1:38377406-38377698 GCF_000317375.1 Microtus ochrogaster
TAAGTCTGTTAGTAGTTGGGGTGGTGGGGGCAAACCTGTATTACCAACACTGTCAGGTTTGGTTGTTAGTAGTTGTTAGTAAGTCTGTTAGTAGTTGGGATGGTAGTACAAACCTGTATTACCAACACTGTCAGGCTTGGTTGTTAGTAGTTGTTAATAAGTCTGTTAGTACTTGGGGTGGTGGGGCAAACCTGTATTACCAACACTGTCAGGTTTGGTTGTTAGTAGTTGTTAGTAAGTCTGTTAGTAGTTGGGGTGGTGGGGGCAAACCTGTATTACCAACACTGTCAGG
>NC_022012.1:38377798-38406997 GCF_000317375.1 Microtus ochrogaster
GGGCAAACCTGTATTACTAACACTGTCAGGCTTGGTTGTTAGTAGTTGTTAGTAGTTGGGGTGGTGGGGCAAACCTGTATTACTAACACTGTCAGCTTGGTTGGCCGGGAGGGGTGTAGAGTTGGTTTGAAGCCAGCCTAAGCTACTAAGCTACATAGACCCTCTCTCAAAGCAAATAGCCAGGGGCTGGAGAGATGACTCAGCAGTTAAGAGTGCTGGTTGCTCTTCCAGAGGACTCCAGTTCAGTTTCCAGTACCCACTGGCAGCTCACACTGTCTGTAACTCCAATTCCTGGGGATTTGACACCTTCATAACAAAGCATATGAAATAAATTATAAAGGAAAAAAGAAGCTACAGCCAGGTGTGATAGGCCACGCCCATAACTGCAGCGTTTTGGAAGGTAACACAGAAGGACTGCCGAAAGCTTGGGGCCAGCCTGGGCTACATAGTGAATACCAGGTCAGTCAGGCCTACACAACAAGGCCTCTTTTCCCAAAACAACAGATGAAACCAAGGAATAGCCAAGTCAACCTAAGCCTGTTACTGTAGTGATATTTCCTTTGTATTTTAATAAGTAAGGCTTGCTTGAAGATCAGAGAGTAAAACAGCCCCGCTGGCCAGCCTTACAGACCAGGCAGGGGTGACAGACACCTTTAATCCGAGCAGCCACACTACTTTGTCATAAAAATTGGGTGGTGGTGGTGCAGGCCTTTAATTCCAGCCCTAGAGAGGAATATAAAATGAGAGGAGACAGCTCTCAGCTAATCTCATTCTGAGAATTCCTGGAGGCAGGATCGCCATTTCGAAACTGAGGTAGAAGTGAGAGCCAGGGCTGGCTGTTTTGCTTTTCTGACCTTGAGGCTGAACCCAAATTTCTGTCTCTGGGTTTTTATTAATCATGCTACATGTTACTGAACTGCTTTTTTCAGGGTGATGAGGTACTTATGGGCCTGTAGAGATGGCTCAGCACTTCAGAGGAGTGGCTGCTCTTTTGGGTTCAATTCCCACCCAGTACCCATATGGCAGTTCACTATCTGAACTCCAGTTCCAGGAGATCTGATGCCCTCTTCTGGTGTCTTTGGCACTACACACAAAATAGTGCACAGACATACATGTAGACACACCAATATGTCTAAGAACAAATACAATTTCAAAAAAAAGATACACTTGAAAATAATTCACCCAATTCTTTTTCTTCTATTAAAAGTTTTTTTTTTTTAAATGGAATGTATCAATGTATCACATGTGGTGGCATACAACTTTACTGCTAACACTTGGGAGGCAGAGGCAGGCAGTTCTCTGAGTTCAAGGCTAGCCTGATCTACAAAGTGAGTTCCAGGACAGCCAGGGCTACACAGAGAAACCCTGTCTTGGAAAACCAAAACAAAAAAAAAAAAAAAACAATCCCTTTAAGAATTTGCATGTCAGCTGGGCAGTGGTGGCTCACACCTTTAATCCCAGAACTTGGGAGGCAGAGGCAGATGGAGCTCTCTGTGAGTTCGAGGCCAGCCTGGTTTGGCCTACAGAGCAAATTCCAGGATAGCTATAACTGTTACACAGAGAAACCCTGTCTCAAAAAACCAAAACCAAAACCAAACAAAAACAAAATTTGCATATATCCTTGTGTGTGGGGGTGCTTTCTAATCTCTGTATCTTTCCCTTTTTTCTTTTGTTTTGCTTTGTATATATGCTGCCAAAGTGAGCACTAAAACATTTATTTATTTATGGGGGTGCCTGTCTCCACTTGCATGTCTGAGAACAGTTAGACTTGACTCTCTCCTCCTACCATGTGGGTCCCTGGGACTGAAGTCGGGTAGGCTTGGCAGCAGAAACCTTTACCCACTGAGCCATCTCAGTAGCCCTCTTGGTTTTTAACATTGGAAGAAATAAACCTAGAAAGTGATCAGGGCAGGGTTCCCCTATTCTGGTCTTTCAGGCCGAGTCTTCTTTCCTTGGGAGAATATTTCCTTGGAGAACACGGAGGGAGGAGGTCTTGGAACTCTCTCCAGTTATGTGGAAGCAATCTCCTGCTGCACTCTCTAGGGTTCCAGCAAGGTGTGCGTGCACTGTCTCCCTAGGATAACGGAAGTCTAGGTACTGCCTCCTTTCACGTCTAACTCAGGAACAGTATCTTCAACCCAAGCTTCCTTCTCACAGGAACTGCCTGTCCCTAGCAAGACTGTTGGCTGTGTGAGGCAAGGACCGTACTGTGTTACCAACACAAATCTAGTGTCCGGGCCAGTGTTTGGAACATAGGAGGTCTTCAGTAAATACTGAATGACTAAGAAGCAGAGTTGGTCAGAGGAACGCTGAGAGAAAAGGGAGAGTTGGTTATCAAAGCTCATGAGGAGAGCTGGGTATGGTGGGAAAGGTCTGAACCCACCCACTTTGCAGGTTAAAGGGAGGGAGGTGCCAATTGGCTAGCTTGGGCAACTTAGAGAGACCCGGCTTCAAATTTTTAAAAGGACTAAGAAAGAAGAGGGCTAGGGAACTGAGGTCAGAGGTAACGTGTTGCCTAGCACCAAGAGATCCCAGGTTCAGTAGCTGGCAATACAAACAGCCCACTCTCAGAACTACTTCCGCAAAAAGGGATTTTTAGCTAGAAGGTAATGGGAACTAAAGGGAGGAAGAAGAAGAAAGCAGGATGATCGAAATAGAGGATGCTAGCTGGGGGTGGTGGCGCACACCTTTAATCCAGCAGAGGCAGAGGCAGGTGCATCTCTGGGAGTTTGAGGCCAGCCTGGTCTACAGAGTGAGTTCCAGGACAGCTAGGGTTGTTACAGAAAAAGACACCCTGTCTCGAAAATCAAAAACAACAAACACAAACAAACAAACAAAAGTCATTGACTTTCCTGACCTGGGAGGCTTATGCTGGATTTAGGAGGAAGCAGGGCAGAGCTGCTAGAACCCTTCTGTCAAAGTGGGCAAATTCAGGAGAGATACAACTTGGCTAGAAGGGAGCCCAGGTGAAGGGAAGTTGGGGAGCTTTGAATCTGGCGCTGGGTTTGCATTTGATGCTGAGCCTGGGGGGTCTGCGAAAGACTGGGGCACCGGAGAGGAAGCAGCAAAGAAGTCTACTGACCCCCCTCTATTAGATGGAGAACTTGGGAGGAGAGGCCTCCGACTTCTGCTCTGTAGCGCCGCCCTTGAGTTAGGCGAATTCTACCACGCGAATCTGGAAGGGGCTGAAACCGCCGGCTGAGTGGGGACAGCAGGGCAAAGATCGTGGTGGTGGCTTCTTTCACACCTCAAGGGAACTCTCTAGCCAGTCTACAGCATCTCCAGTGAAGTTACAGTTTTTGCTAGTGGGTGTCAAGCCAGGTCTAACCACAAGGGGGCAGAAAAAAGCAACCCTTAAGGTCAGTACCTATCTCTATCCCGCTCCCACCTACTCTCACCTGAGGCCAAGATGGGCGGTGCCTCACCTGGCTCTCACCTAGAGTTCCGTTAACCCCTTCCTGCCTAGTCTGAATACTTTCCCCAGGCAGTCATTCTTATCGGAATTGGGGGCCAATTTTGATCGGAGGTAGGGTGTCCAGCCGGGGGTGGGGAGGCCAGGGTGTAGGTGAAGTCAGGGTTTCCAGGAGCTCAGACCCTTGTCCTTGTGCTAGCTGGAGCCTGGGGAGGCTAGAATTCTCTGCCTCAGATAGGTAGGTGACCTCTCAGAGCAGTGAAAGCCCTGCAGGTCACAAGAGAGGCAAAGGAAGTGGTCACTGGCGCTGGAACTCCCGGGACAAGCTTTAGTGGAGACTGCTCAAGCAACTTCAAAATCCAGACTTCCGCCTCCATGCAGCCATCAATCTGTCAAGGGACTTCAATGGGGGGGGGGTGTGTGTAAGACCACGAGTAAAGGGAAGATAACAGACGACGGGAGCCGGAGGTAGGCAGTTAAAACCAGGTTCGAGAGTGGACCGGATTCGGCAGCTCTCAGGTGTGTCCGACTTTGAGAGTTGTTCCTCCAGTTACTGGCAGCCTTTCAGGGCTCAGACCAGCCGAGTTCCGGGATTGTGTTCCGGGCCTTAACGTGTTAAATTGTGAGTGGGGTCCGGAGTCCCTCCCTCCCTCCTTTGCGAATCAAGTGTCACCACCTCCAAGTCCACCAGGCTGGCACGCTAGGAGTTAAGTCTGCCCGCAATCTGCAAGACTGGAGCCAGAGAGGGGAGGAGGGGGACGGGGGTGGGGGAGCAAGGAGATGGGGGAAGCAGACTGCAGGGAGACAGCGCCAGGAACCCCCTCCCTAGGGACCTGGCCCCTGGGCCCCCAGCCCCAAAAGGGGCCCTGCCCTCTCCAGGGTCGCGCTCTCTTCCCCCGCCCTGCCTGCCCCCCCCCCCCCGCTCTCCAGCTTTGTGTCCCCAGGAGGGTGGGCTGCAGGATTTCCAGCCAAGCCTTGACTGCCTGCTCAGTTTTTCCAAACCCTCCAGTCGGAGAAGGCGGGAGCCCTGTCAGGATAAAAGTCCCTCCCCCCTGCCCCTGTCGGCCCCCTCGCCCAGCCTGGAGTTTCCTGCCCCCGCAGCTTTTCCAAACTCCTTTCCCTTTCCGACCCTGGCCCCCGCGCCCCCTAGCCCCACCTCCATTGGTTCCCAAGTTCCAAGTTCAGGTTGGAGGGGGTCAGGTGAACTCCACAGTCTTAGAGAGGCGCTGGTAAAGCCTCGCTCGGCCGGCAGACCCTGAGATCTGCGGGGCGCCTGCCTGACTCCCAGCCTGGGCCCGCCCCAGCCTGGGACTCGGCCTCTTGGCCACCGGGGAAGGTGGTTCTTGGGGTCTCCCGCTCCCGGAAGGAGGAGGTGCTGGGGACGTCGGGACAGCTGGGCGGTAAGGTCGGTGCGGCAGATGCCAGGCCCTAAGGCAGGCTTCGAGGAGGGGCAGTGTTCCCAGCGCTGGCACAGGTCTGTCCAGAAAGTCTATTATATAATAATCACCATCTATCAGGAAGCCAGGCAGCTGGAGAGAGTGGGGAAGCCAGGATGCCTGCATCCGCGCCTCATCCAGGACCCAGAAAGGTGTCTCCACCAGGACAAGCACAGTGTGGGCACAGGCACAGCCCAGCGATCAGATGATGGGGGGGTCCAGAGGCTAGTGAGGGGCGCTGGGCAATCTGGCTGCTGCCGTGAAACCCCACCCTCAGAACTCTGACGGGCAGTGCCCCGAGCCAATGATTGAAGTCACTGTGGGGGTTTGCGGTTAACCCTTTCTTGGGTCCTTTCTTCAGAGTATAGCGTTCACAGAATTTTCCCTGAACCGCGCCTACCTACACGGGCTAGTGCACGCTGGAAAGGAGTGCCAGCATTATCTGTGAATTCTGATCACTCCAGAAACTGGAAGGTGGTTAATCTCAGATAACAGGCTTGGGCACTCTCACCCCACCGTCCAAAAGTAAATTTTATTACAAGATACGGTTGTGGGGTAGAGTTTCCAGAAATCGCCTCTGGAGCTTTGACACAGCGACAAGGCCTCAGAAACAGGCACCTTCGTGCACTTACGTCCATGCCGCACTTTTACCGGCGACAGGGACACTCACTGGCACACCTGTGACATCTCCCGTGATGCAGCGACACACGGAAGCACGGTGTCACCCCTAGTTGGCCAGTAGAGGGAGCCGCTCGATTCCGGCAAAGGGCCACCCGGTCCCCTTCCTGGCCCTTCGGCTCCAGGGTTCCACCCAGAACTCGTGGCTGCCCAAAGCTGGGCTCTCTGTATTCAGACCTGGAACCTACGTTGGGGGAATGAGTCACAGCCACACCCAGGAGAGCGCTCCACTTGGCTGCTCCATGGGACGTACCAAACACTCTTGGGTTTTACTATGTATTACACTAGAAACTCCTACAACCCAGACACCATTCCCCTGACCGATTTCTGGACCTACTATGAACAGGATTGTGCCAAAGGGAATCAATCATAAGAAGGGCTGGACTTGGTGGTATATACTTTTTTTTTTTTGAGACAGGGTTTCTCTGTGGTTTTGGAGCCTGTCCTGGAACTAGCTCTTGTAGACCAGGCTGGTCTCGAACTCACAAAGATCCGCCTGCCTCTGCCTCCCGAGTGCTGGGATTAAAGGCGTGCGCCACCATCGCCCGGCTTGGTATATACTTTTAATCCTAGCACTTGGGAGGCAGAGACAGGTGAATCTCCGTGAGTTTGAGTCCAGCCTGTTCTACATAAAGAGTTGCAGGCTAGCCATGACTGTATAGTGAGACCTTGTCTCAAACAAAGAAGGCCAAGAGGCTTGTCATGTTGTCATGCAAATTTACATGATGGGAGACTGATACCCATAAATGACTGTGAGGGTCCTGTTTGTGAGCTGGTCCCCTGTCTGCAGTCAATCGTATACCCTAGGGACCCTAGAGAGAGGAGAAACCCAACTTCATTGCTCTACTCTCCTAAACTGAGGGATCACAGAGATCGGCAGCTCTGGGCTGACAAAATATTTTTATTAAAAAAAAAAATGGTCCTGGGCATAGTGGTCCATTCCTTTAATCCCGGCATTTGGGAGACAGAGGCAGGCAGATTTCAGCATTCAAGGCCAGCCTAGTCTGCCTAGTGAGTTTCAGGACAGCCAAGGCTACAGACATTTTGTCTCAAAACAAGCAACCAAACAAAAACCAACCCAAAACATGGTCATTTGATAATGCATATCAAAGTGCTCTGTAAATTGTTATGTTATCACAATACAGTTTATAGAGTTATATTCTCTCCACTTTCAGGGTTTTATTTATATTTTAGGTAGAATCTCATATTTGCCTAGTTTGAACTGAGGTTCCACCTACTGCTGAGGGCTGAGGGTGACCTTCAACTCCTGATCCTCCTGCCTTCACCTCCCACAGTGCTGCTGGGCTTCATTCAGGGCTTATGCCCCTGCCCTCCCTCTGGACCTTCTGAATCTTGTCCTGTGCCTGGCTCCTGGCACCATCAACCCATTCAGTCACTATTCACTGAAGCCCTAGTGTGCAAGAAACACAGGGACTGGGCCTCAGGAATCTTGGGCCAGCCAAATGTATAGACAGAAGAAACAAGACACAACATGGAGTCAGTCCTGGTGTGTGGCATCGATGTGACAGGTGAGCGGGGGGGGGGGGGCACAGAAGAGACAGCTGGCCAGTGTCTTTTCTTGCTGAAGCAGTCAGGACCTGTCTCATTCTAGGCGAGGGGGCAGTGGGATAGGAGGAAAGTGTCCTGGGTAAGAGGACTTGAATTCTAGTCCTAGGTTCACTACTTTCTAGTTGTGCAGCTGAGTAAGCGCTTAAGTCATACAAGCCTCAGTTTCCTCATCTGTGTAATGGGGCTCTAACACCTTTCCTGTAGGGTTGCGGGAACCATTGAGATAGCATTTGACATGCGTTTAGACACTGCTTAGAGCTTTTTTCCTTCTCCTGTCCCATAGGACATTGCTGATGTTTGTGGGTGCCGCGAATGTATTTGTGAAGCCCTTTGAGGTGAGGGAGAGTTTGAGAAGACAAAGGTTTCGTTTCCTCAAACATTTTCTTAGCATCCAATTTGCACTGCTGAAGGTTTAATTGAAAAAAATTCAGTATACGTTCTCGGAGGGAGGGGGGAAATGCTCTCAGTGCATAATGGATGTGGGTGGGTACAATAAAGAGGGAAACTGTGTGTGTGTGTCCGTCCAGGCAACTCCCACTCTTTCCAAGCCGTGCAGATAGGAGGGTAGGTTTTGTCGGCCTTCTCCATAGCCTCGGATGCTGTGGGTATTTCTCCTTCCTAGACCTCAGGAACCGGGAGAGGAGAGGTGGCTTGAAGGCCCCTTCCCCGCCCAGGGCCAACAGCCTCCTGCTAGCCGGTCGGGCGCCTTACCGAGTCAGACCACTGGGAGGCTGGGGGAGCCGGGTTGGGCGAGGAGTCGAGTGAGATGGGGGAGCTCTTATTTTGACAGGGGCCTCTCCCGGCTCTGGTATGAAGGCAGAAGGAGGCAGCCAGAGAGCCCCGATGCTTATTCAGGCTGGGGAGAGGAGCCGAGTGGAGGGGCGTGCGAGGCTCCGGCAGTGCAGGGGAGCCCGGGGAGGCGGCGGCGCTTGGCGGAGCCAGTGGCCGGACATGCCCCGGATCCGGGGCCGCTGCAGCACCGCCGCCGCCGGGAGCCAGCCGGCCGGACGCCCGCACGCCTGGGTCCCCTGGCGCCGCGCCGCCCCGGGGCTGCGACCTGGACCCTCGGCATTCGACCAACAATAAGCGCCTATACAGCCCCCTCCCCGCCCCGCGCCCGCCGTCCCCGCGGGCCTCGGGGAAAGTGAAAGGAGGAGGCGAAGGAAGGAAGGAAGGAAGGGAGGAGGAGGAGGAGCAGGAGCGGCAGCAGCCGGAGCCGTGAGGTTTGGGCCGAGACCCCAGCCCGGAGCCCCGGCCGGGCGGTGCGCTAGCTCTCCCGCCGCTGCGGGCGCCCAGGACCATGCCCCGCGGTTGGGAGGCAGGAACCCAGGCGACCAGCGCCTCCCGGATACCTGCTCGCGGGCCGGGCTGGTATTGAGATCAAGGCGTCCAGGATCAAAAGATCACCGCCTGCCCGCCTTGTCCGTGTCTCCACTGTCCTGCTGGAGGATCCCAGTGCACCCACCGACCCTGACCTGGTTATGCCGTCCAGCTCCGGCCTGGCGTGAGGACCCCCAACCTGTGCGAGGTGAGGGTCGGGTTGGGGCAGAGGGCTAAAGTCATGCCAGGCCAGCAGGAGCGCGCCAAGCGAGATCCAGTTTAAATTGGGGAGGGGAAGCTCACTCTGATTGTCTCTTACGTTCTAGCACGCACCCCGAGCTGTTTAGGAAGCGGGGGACTCCTCTTGGGTCATTAGAGGATATTCTTAGTTCCTCAACCTGGCTGGCAGCCTCGGAGTACCAGGAGAAGGGCTTAGGGGCAGCCAGGGGACCCTACTACCTTAGCTCAGAGAACAAGGCCGGCCTTGGGCCAGCTGGAGCAGGGAACTCTGCCCTGGGGGCTTCTGGGATATGTAGTCCCCCTCCCAGTCTCGCTAACTCTGTGGGTCAGCACCCCTGCACTACTCCCCTGACTCGTGGGAGCCTCCTGCGGGAAGAAGACTGGGACAGGAGTGAGACCTGGGGTCATTCTCTGCCCCCAGGCATTGCCTCTGAGCTGTTGGAGCCTCCCCTGCCAGGGATTCTGAGTGGTGTGGGCTTGGCTGGGGGTGGGGCAGTTACACAGTTCCTTGGAGGTTTCTCTGTACTGCTTAGGGAAGGTGGCTCCTTCCTTGATCCGAAGGAGCTCCTAGGGCGGGGGTGGGGGTGGGTGGAGATTTAAGGAAGAGAAGTAAGACTCAGGCCTCCTGTATGGCTAGAGTATGGTCCTGTCTGAGGGCTGCTGGAATTTGGTTTCAGGAGACTGGATCCAGCCTTCCTTTTTCCCTCTTGGAGGCAGAGAAATAGAACATCCCACAAAGCCTGGGAGTCTAAGACTGTCTGTGGAGCAATGAAGCAAGGATTAGCTTCTGTCTGTCTGTCCAGCTTCCTTCCTTCCGGGTTTTTCTGACACCCCTTCCTCCCTCCTCCTTCTGTCTGTCTGCTGCTTGGGGTATGTGTTCATAATTTGTCTGGGGGACCTCTGCTTCAGGAGAAAGAGTGTTGTTTTGGGGGGAGGCGTGATGTGCTTCTGAGCTCTAAAAGGGGTCTCCCCCACCCCATCTTTTATTTCACCTCTCTCCCTCCCACTGAGCTGCTTGGTGTTCTGTTTTCCCTGGGAATGTTGCCTGTATTGGATCTGATACACCACCACCAATGCCAATACTTAGACTTCCTACTTCCTTCTCCTCAGCCTCTCCAGGGGTCAGTCACCTCGCAGGGGCAGGAGTTCCTCTGCTGCTGCTCCCTGCTCCCCAGCATGGGCTTAACTGTTTTCTCTGGTCAAGACCATGATTTCATGGCTCCAGGGGAGGAGCGAGCTTAGTCAGCTCTCAGGCCCCACAGAGGAAGCCTCAGGACAGGCTGAGAAAGGCAGGAGGTGAGAAGCAGGGAGGCAGGACTCTGCTACCAGGAAGGAAAACACTATTTCCCTCAGGTGACCCACCTACCTGGCTTTTGAAGGACCAGGTTCTGGCTACCTCGCTACCGGGGTTTCTTTGCTCTGTTGCTCTTGCTTGGAATGAGGTGGGGGGCTCATGAAGAGACTGGTGGTTCCCAGAGATCTGGAGTTAGAGCGTCAGTGCTGGTTCAAAGTACACATAGCACCCATGATTAGTTAGCAAGTTCCTGGTACCTGGATTATACTGAAGCCTTAAACTGAGGGGAGGGGGTGGGTTCCACTTCAGTAACCATGAAGGGCAGTAGCCGCCTGGGCAGAGACCTAGTGGGTGGCAGGGTGGCACTGTCGACTCAGCAAGGGCCAGAGTGCTTGGCACCTGCTTTAGATTAGAGGAAATGTGGTACAAAGGGGGCCGTTTGCCTTTGGTGGGGGGCTGGCTGCCTTTGGGGGAAGTGCCTGGGATGGTTCTTCAGGGAGTCCTGGAGTTCAGGGTGTGTGTGGTGTGTGTGTGTGTGGGGGGGGTGAGAGCACCATGTGGCAGGCTGCAGAAGCTCTGGTGAAAGTGGAGGGAGCCCTCATCCTGCAGCCTCTCAGCCAGAGAACCTTCAGATGAGTTAGTTGCTGAGGGCACCCTCACCCTGCCTCTGGCACTGCCTCAGGCTGAGGCTCTGTCCCAGTGCCCTGGGGCAGCTCTAGGGAGCCAGAGTGTCTGTGTCCAGTCTTCCTGGGATCAAAGGAAGCCCGGTAGGAGGTGGGGGTGGGGGACTGATGTAGCCCTGGTGCCATGTTTACTTTCCTTGAGCGTCTCCATTGGTGATAGTGAGGTACCTGAGGAGCCTGGGCACCCAAGGATGACAGGGAAATGGCATCCCTTGCTTCCTTGTACCAAAGCCCTGGGCACTGCCCGGGTGCTGACCTGGTGGGGGGAGGGGACAGAGGGGGATGGCACCGTGGGAAAGTGGGCAGCCGTGGGAGCAAAGCGGTACAGGCTGGGTGCCCCAGGCTGGGAGCCTCTGCCAGGCCCGCTCTCCCTGGGGTGGGGCTGGCTGTTCCAGGGACTGGCTCAACCTGTTGAACGCCTGGCTGCTGTAGCTTGGCATCTGTGCCCCTGCTTGCCAGCCCAGCAGCTGCCCACCCATAGCCGCACTGTGCCCACTGCCCCCAGGGGCCTGAAGAAAGAGGAGTAGATTTGTCCAGCGTGCTTGGTAGGGGCTCCTTCCCGGGCTGGGCATTTCTTCCAGGCTTACTAAATCTTCCCAAGTCTGGACCTCTGAGCTCCAGAGCTGGGGCTGGAGGGCTGGGTGGCCAGGGCCAGAACCTGAGGGGACAGGTGAAGAAGGCTACAGCCCTGAAGCCTCAGAGCTGCTTGAGGCTTGTCACTTGGATGGGTGGCCCTGAAGGCAGCTTGGAGTTAGAGCCTGGAATTTCCTCTGCCTGGTGCCAGGGCCATGCCTCCAAAACCCCACCCCCAGCCTGGCCTGACCTCCCCTCTCTCCTCCTTCCCTCCCTCTCTCTCCCTCCCTCCCTCTGTCTACTTTCCCTGAAGGTTGGGGGAGGGACAGTGAGGACATTCTGGCTAGCTGGGAGAGGTGACTTCCTGGGTGTGGGGGTACTCATAGGAAACTGAGGCTGTTGTCATGAAGACTCCCGGGGAGGAGATGTCCCCGAGTGAGGGGACAGTCATCCCCCACTGTTTCTTGACCCTTATTAGCTAGAAAATCTGAGCCAAGATACTATTCTGGAGAGAAGGGGTGATCACCTTGTCCTGTGGGTAGGTAAGGGGTGTGGTGGCTTCTTATTTTCAGTCCTGAAGGGAGTGGAGGTCCTTTGGGTCTTCACTTTTCCTGTCAGTGGCAAAAGCCAGTGGGAGGCCTCTCATTTGCCCTCTGTCCAGCAGGCAGGGCCCTCCCCTCCTGGTTCTCAGCCAGATGCTGCACCTGACATGGTAGCACTTTATGGGTCCCGATGCCCACTGACTGAACCACCTCTGCCAGGCCCTTTCCTCCTCCTTGGGCTGGTAGCTCCAAGTTGGCCTGTGTTCCCCTCCCCCTCCCTCCCCTCCCCAGCTTCAGGAATGGCCCTGAATCCAGCCTTTCCAGCATTTCGAAACTGGGATTGTTTTGAAACCCTGAGTGCTTCCCTGCCCGCCGCCCCTCTGCCCGCCCCCCCCAGCTGTCTTCTGGTTTGACTCTGCAGTACCTTGCTCGTCATTCTCCATTTGAGTTTGTGTGCTTGCACACTTGAACACACGCTGCACTACTTTACTTTGTATGCTGTGTACATGTGTCCTGGAGTGGGTGTGTCTGTAGTTCTGTGTGACTGACTGATGTCTGGTTGTTCCCTGAGCTCTCTTGGGTTGTCTCTGACTGTGCCGCTCCTGCCTGGGTCTTAAGGAAAGTTTGGGCTATTTTTAGGAGGTGCCTTGAAAGTATGTCTGTCTGTCTCTCACTTGTGAGTGTGTGTGTGTGTGGTGTGTGTGTGTGTGCTGGAGGTGTGTCTGTGTGTGTGCTTACAGTCTGCATCTCCTCTGATGGGAACATTGTCTGGGGGGTGTAGTCACAGGTCTCCTACAGCTCCCTGGGACCGGGAGTCCTCTGCCCTTTGATAGGGGAGGGTTTCCTGGAGTGAGGCCCAAGCTTCTGGCAGCTCTGAGGCCTTGGAGAGAGTGGTGGAGCAGGGAGATGCTAGGATAAACTGTTGCCAGGGGCCGGTCCCTCTCCTTCTCTGGCCTTGTGTATTCAGCAGCACCAGGCAACCCTGTGTCCTGAGGGTATGGTGGATGGTTTAGCAAGGGGCCTAGGGTCTAAGGAAACATGTTCTTTCCACCTCTAGGGTCACCTCCTTCGTGGGAGACCAGGTGCAATCAGTCACAGCTTACCTGGGAGTTCGATGATGCATTTCAGGCTCAGAAAACATCACTTCTCCACTTAACAGTTGCTTAACAAAACAAACTCAAAATTTAATCCCAAGCAAAAAGCAGAGGGGCCTGGAATCCAGGCATTTGGGGTGGACCATTGCAGCCTTGGTCCAGGGAAGTTCTTACTGCTATCTAGCTTCATTCCCTTCGACCATGGGTAAGGTTCTGCAGGAGGGGAGCTCTGGAATGTTTTGGTTTTTTTGTTTTGTTTGTTTCTTCTGGCTAGAGCCAGACTGATGATAGTGTATATATGTTGGTTGGGATAGATAGTAGCTGGGTAGCTGATTCCTCGGTAGGACTCAGTTTGCTTTCTTAGAATCTCAGGTGTAACCAAATGCTTTTCTGGAAGTCCATGCAGTGGAGGAAGATGGGTCGGGGATATCTGTATGAGTAAGGCCTGTGGAGACAGCATCGGTAGGTGGGTCCAGGGTACTCTTTCCCTGTCCCCTCAGGTAGCCTCTGGTCCCCAGTGCAGTGGGAGGAAGGGAGGAATAGAGAGAGGCCCATGTTGGTACAGTGCTCAGTGACCTAGCAGAGGGAGGGCCTTGGCAGGGAATTTTCAGTTTGTTTCTCAATCTGTCTCTGAGACATGCATGCGGGCACGTCACTGCAGACACCTTAGGAGCTGAGTCTAGAAAAGTCAGCTGGATGGTAGAAGGGCAGGGTGGTGCAGACGGAACCTATGGAGACAGCCTCCTCCCGATGGGCACATTGTGTGGCCTAACCCCTGTCCCTGGAAGCTGGGTGCAGCCAGAGGTCCCCTCCTAACAGTTGCGTTTGAGCCAAGAAGTAATGCAGGCTGCAGAGGGTTAAGTCTGGTTGGCAGGGACACCCCCACCCCCCCACCCCAGTGCAGCAAGAGAGAGGGAGGAGGGGTGGTTAGCAGCTTGCTCTAGTTGGCGTCTCTCCCAGAATTCTTCGGAAAAGAACTCCCCTTTGACCCCCAGTACAAACTGAGCCCAGCCACCAGCCTCCCTCCCTCCTGCTCTGGGAGCTTCACCCAGTGCCTGCTACTAAACTGCGAAACCTTCCTAACCCCAAGTCCCGGTACCTAGACCAGGTCCCTGGGACTCAGGGGACCAGGGTCGAGGCCAAGGAGACCACATAGGTACATAGGAACCTAAGCCCTTCTCCCTGCCACAAGTTAACCTGGGGGTGATTGGTTTCTGGAAGCTGGGATCCTTGGGCCTCATCCACCCCTCCCCCCAGGTCCTCAGGCCAGGTCGTGGGAGTCCTCCACCCCTCCCTCTCTCTGTGGGGCCAAGCTCTCAGGGAACTAACTCCGAGGTCTTCCAGTGCCTTCTCCTTCCTGCTTCCAGGACAGGGAGGGGGAGTGGTGTGGTGGGGCAGCTGGGTCAGCCCTGGCTCCTGGCCAATCCACAGAAAAGAAGGGAGGGGGCGGCTTGAGCAACTCTGAGAGACTTCCTGGAGCTGTAGGTTGTCTGTAAATTGTACATGTTTATGGCAGGGTGTTGGGGAGGGTGTTGGGGTTCTGGGAGGATCAGGGGCATAGGTTACTGGTCAGGGACTTTTAGCTGTGACCATCTCTCCACAGGGAGCCCCCATCCCAGAGCACACCCCTGAGCCTGAACCTGACACACATTACTCAGAGGTGAGCGGGTCCATGTGCTTGTGTGTTTTCTTTGGCCTTCCAATCTGCGTCTGCAGTGGCTGCATCATTCTTGCTTAGCCTCCTGCTTGCCTTCTTTTGAGCTCCCTCCTCCTGGCTTTCTGCCCTAACTTCTTGCATTCTCCCGTGTCTGGGTGGGAAAATAGCCTTTGACTTAGAATACTGTTGGAGTGAAGGGTGTGTTGGTCAGGGAAGGGTTAAAGCTGGGTGCCAGTGAAAGTTCTAGGCCTTTTCTAAGTCTTTTTCTCTGGTGGGAGGTGGGAGATTTGAAGTCTGTCACCTACCGGAGGGCAAGGTGGATTTTCTGGTTGTCCCAATTCCTTGTCCCCACTCCTTGGTTTTGGTTTCTACTGGTTGAGTCAAATCCAGGGTGGCCATTGGCCACTAGCCACCACTGTAGTATGGTTTCTGCTGCTGCCCTGGCTCCATAGGCACGCACACTAACAACACACACACACACACACACACACACACACACACACACACACACACACACGTGCGCAGCTTCCCTCCTCACTCCCCTCCCTCCTCCTTACTTAGCAACAACTCTCTGAATTCACAACAAACACTCCGGTGAGCTCCAGTCTGACTAGGGAAAGAAGTCTGGGAAGGGAAGGAGGGGCAGGGAGGAGGAGCCTTTTTCCTGGACTGTCCTCTGGAGGGAGAACTTCTAGTTCCTTCACCTAATCCCACCACAACTTTCCCTGCTGGAAGCCGTGATCTTTAGGGAGGAAGTGACCCTTCTTCCAACTTGGACCGTGAATAAGTGGGAAGCAATGGGACAGGTGGGTTGGGAGGGGGGGCTTGGACTTCAGTCTTTTCTGGAAAGTCCCACTTGACCTTTGACTCCCACCTGAGGCTGCAGGCGGGTGGGGGTGGGGGAGTAAGTGAGTGAGTAGGACTTCTCGTAGCCTTGGGCATCTCAGTAGGAGCCTGTGCTGGAGCTCTAGAAACCTGCCTTGAGACCTTGCGGGCTTTGTTAGGGACGTGGCTAGGTGAGGAGGTAACTGGTGGGGGTGGGTGGGGCTGGGAAGGCCTGAGAACTTTGCTCTCTGAAAGCCTAGGCCTGGCTCAGCAGGGCACCTGTGCAGAGGCCACAGGGTTCAGGGCTCTCTTTGATCTCTTCCCCAGGGATGAACTGTGGCCTTTAGTGCAGGACCTGGTACCCAACAGACCTAGAGGGAGGGTGGGAGGGTGCATGGGAAGAGGGCCAGGCCCAAAAGTGCCTTAGGTGAGGGGCCGACTCCTTGAAGCAACTACACAGGGTTATGGTTACTCTATGCAGTGTGTACACAGGGTTATGGTTACTCTATGCAGCGTCTACACAGGGCCATGGCTAAGAATCCAATTGCTGGAGTGTTGAGCTTCAATCCTGGCCTTGTAATGGTGGGCTATGCATCTTGGGCAAGCTACTTTAACTTTTCTTTCTTGCAAAGAGGGAATAATAAAAGGGTTTTCTAAACCAGGCATGGCAATTCCAGGAACTGAGAGGTAGAGGCAGGAGGATCTCTTCAAATGTGAGGTCATTATGGATTAGAGCGTGATTTCCAGTCTCAAACACAAACAGACCAGCAAACTCCAACACCCCAGGAACATAAGAATAAAGTATTTTCCGAGGCTGGCTATGGAGGTGGGAAGAGCCTGCCTGTAGTAGATGCAACTATTTAGTGGCTGAGGAAGGATTCCCCTGTCCTCAGGAGTTCAAGGCCAGCCTAAGTAACACAGTAAGACTTTATCGCAAATAATAAGAAAAGGCTAAACTAGGGATGTAATTCAGCTAATAGAATGCTAGCTTATCATTCATGAAGATCTGAGTTCAAGCCTAATATCAATTGGGTGTAAACCAGGTGTGGAGGTACAGACAAGTCCAGCACTCTGATGGTAGAAGCAGGAAGATCATAGGTTTGAGGCTTTTCTTAGCTGCATAGTAAATTGTTTCTTTGCTTTTTTGTTTTGTGTTTCTCTGTAACAGCTCTTGCTATCCTGGAACTCCTCCGTAGACCAGGCTGGCCTTGAATTTATAAAGATCCACCCACCTGCCTCTGCCTCCTGAGTGAGTGCTGGGATTAAAGACCGCACCGCCACCACCCTGCTTGTTTTTGTATTTTGAGGCAGGACCTCGCCTTGCAGACCAGGCTGTCCTTGAACTCGCAGAGCTCTGCTTGCCTTTGTGTCTTTCTTGGGATTAAAGTCATGGGCCAGCAGAGCTGGCAAGACTCTTCTTGTTGCCTCAGTTTCCCTACTGTTGGTGCTGGCTGATGCTGTGATTGCAAGTTTTGTAGTTGTCCTTAGACCTGGAAAAAGACTTGGGTTCTGAATCCCCTCCCACACCCCCATGGCCTTGCCCTTGCCCTTGCGTTTCTGGGCCCAGCCCTTCTTCCTTCCTCCCCCCCCCCCAGCTGTTTGTTTGCTTTAGTTTTGGAGCCCTCCTACCACCCAGCCCCTGCTGCTCTGTTCTTTCACAGGACTGAAGGAGACACTGTCCTTAAATGGCTTCAATGGCCTCTTTCTCTCTTTCCTGGTCTCCGAGTCAGGGACCTTCCTTAGGGAGAAATATGGCAGTGTGGCACTGTGAGGTGGGTGACAGGGTTAGGCCTGCCTCCTTCTCCGAATATGGAGGGGTGAGTGTGCCCAGCACCTCACAGGGAGGCAGGGAGGGCTAGCCTCAAGCCCAAAAGGAGAATATCAGTGTCCCTGATATCTAGGGTGATACCCCTGGAATCTGTCCCTAACATCTCAGCAGGGGAGAATGTGAGTGCCAGTGGGTGACCAGGATGCGCCAAGATCCTGGGGTGGGGCTGGGATGGTAGGGGCTGGAGCTTGGAGACCTCTGCCTGAGGAGCATGCAGGACTAGATAACCCACAGAAGAAAGGACCTAAGCAGACAGGTGGCTAGGATCTTCTGGAGATTTGGAATAGCAGGGTTCCCGGGTCTGAGACCTGGGCTTGGCTAGCAGGTGCCCTCTGTGGCCTTGGACTAGGAGGCTGGAGTAGAGCTCCCACGCTGCCCTGCCCACCCCTGGACTGAGAGGACTTCCCCTGGGCTTGGGAGGTGTGGGCTTATCTGCCTGTGCCGCCGTGCTTAGTGCTTAGCTGTTGAGCTGGCTATGTGTCCTGTGCCCAGCCTCTGGGTCTGCTCCTTGGGCAGGCTGGGGCTATTTTGGGATCAGGCTGGGGCTCTGGGGCTGGTTTCAGATGTTCCAATGTGAACAGGAGAAAATGGGAACAGATGGCTGGAGGGTTCTGATCAGCGGGTCCTGCTGGGAACAGGATTATTTTTAGGACCTTGTTAACCCTTTTGGGCTTGTGGGGCCCCCCTGAGAGGTATAGCCCTTTCTAGTTGAGAAGACAACAGGGTTTCTTCCTTGGGCCCTTCTGCCCTCTAGAACTGCTTCTCCACTGTATGGTCTCTCTAAGATCCTCTCTACTCTTTAAGGAGATCCATGGCCAGAGACTAAACTCACACTTCCTGGTTCAACACTGCATGTATTGCTATTAAGGGGTCAGACTGGAGGGGGTACAGGTCCCACTAGAAGGGAAGTCCCCCTTCACTTACCTCCTGGGTAAGATCTGGGGCTGAGAGAGCTACAGATAGCTGCTCTCGGCATTCCTGCTCTGAGTTGGAGAAAGTTGGGAAACTCAGGATGCTCAGGGGCCGTGTTAGTAGAGTGAACGAACTTCTTCACAGAGGACAAAGGAAAGCCATGTCTCTGGGTAGCACTACAATGATGCCCACGTGCCCCACCTGCCTGAGTACTCAGGGTACATACCTAGATGGTGCTTCTCATTACAGATGCACCTTCATGACATGCCACATTCTTGGGTACTCTGTTAGCAAAGACTGCCCAAGGGACTTCGTCGAGGGCTAATGTGCCATAGATATTTTTAGGTGATTTCTGTGATACCTCACTTTGTGATTTTCCCTGTGAGTAAACGGAGTCTCAAAGGGATGAAGAGGTGGACTTGGCATGATGTGATTGGCACTTCGTCTGCTCAGCTGCAGAGTAGATTCTCATTCAGCCGTCTTCCCATACCTGCCAGGGTCCCAACCCCGGTCAAGGCTACAGTGGGCATAACACCTTCTCAGAGGAAGGTTTATGGGATGGTGTGGGAAAGGAGGCCTTGGGACAGGGGACCCTGCCTGTCACGACTCTCACAGTCCTGTAAACCCTTCTTGCCTGAGGGTGCCAGGACTGACACTAGAAACCCAGTTTGGCCTTCCTGTCTGCCCTGCAGGAGGATCACAGGCATACATCCGGTCTCATCACCCCACCCCCACCAGCCCTGGCCCAGAAGCCCCTGCTTCCTGGAGGGTCATGGCTGCCGGCATGTCAATGTAGACAGGGCTAGATGGCCATCCAGGTACTGCTGGTGCCAAGAGCTTGGGCCAGGCAGGCAAGGCAAGGGATGGAGGATGTGTCTGCCTCTGGCAGTACCTGGGGTAGAGAGCAGAGCCAGGCAGCCAGGCTTTGGGCGAGGTCCCGTCCGTGGTGTTCCGGCTGTGCCAGCAGCCTGCCCGCACTCCACTCCTCCCACAATGGCCCCATTGTTCCCAGTAGCCAGGCAGTTTGGAGGAGGTTCCTCGGCCACCCATGCCCCCCTAAATAGGGGCCAGATTAACCCCTTGGGAGACAGGACCAGGTGAAGGCCCCCAGGAAACGGCCTGGCTCACTTTTTTCCCTGTTGTATGAATGCTGGCTTGAGAAGTCATTTCCTAACCACAGAGCAACAGGCCCCCTCCTGAAATTGGGGTCTTCCATCAGGGAGAAGTAGCACCTAGACCCTCTCCTACCCCCAGGCTGGTGCAGGTGCCAGGGGGCAGGAAGTGCCAGGGGGTGGCAGTGAAGCCCAGATATATTTGGGCGGTGGGGCTAATTCCAGCCACTACCGTCTGCTCTGCTGGCTCCTGCACTCCTTTCCTTCCTGTGAAACCAGAGCTGGGTTGGGCCTAGCTCAGGATTTCGGTGGATTTAAAGAGGCAGCGCCATCTCTGCCAGCCTGGCTTCCTCTCCCCCTCCCCAGATAGGGTCTGGGTCAGAGCAATCTGGAGGACTTTGAGCACCTCCTTTGCCCTGGGCTAACCCCTGGCCTTGGTCTCGGTCAGGGTACTAGACTTCTGGCACTCCTCTCTCCCAGAGCCTTGGGCGGGTGGGGTGGGCGGGGGTGGGCTGTGGTTTCCTGTGTTGGCTGTTTGTGCCTGGCCCAGAGTGCCCGCTGCCTGCCTGGGCTTCCTGCCCTGTCTTGTTTCCTAGTGCCCCCCCACCCCTCCCTACCCCTCTCCCTAGGGGGAGGGAGTAGCTAGGGATGGGGCAGCAGTCTTTTGGGGGCACCCTACTGCCAGGGCATGATTGCTTCCTGAGGTCTGGATGCACAGGTAATGGTGGGTTGCTCTGGCACTGTCACCCCTGTTATGCCCAGATCTGTGAAGTCCCCCAAGACCAACCAGGAGACTGAGTCCCTATGTAAAAGCAAAGAGACTTTATTTTATGCAAGTTTGCAAACTCGGTCTCTCCGCATGTCCAATGTATTGGAATAAACTGATAGCCCCGAGCTCAGTTAGAGTTGGGTTTTTATAGAAGTAAAGGTGGGGGTAAGAGGTTTCTAAGGCTCAGGACCCCTGATTGGCTGACATTTGTCTAGGGGTGGCAGCTGATCCACAGTGGTCCACGAAGAGCAGAACAGAAAGAGATCCCACAGGTGCTCTGTGCAAAGATTCTGAATTGCACATTTCTGGGATCAGCAGACTTCTCCTGGTCCTGCGGGGTTAGGATTGTTTGACCTTACCTGGGGCTATAGGTGGGGCATGCTGGCTGGAAACTCTGCTGGTAAAACCTCCCCAGCAAAACTGTTTATTTGCATGGACTCCTGGGAGGGGAGTTGTTGCTAGGAACCCAGGCCACGGGACCCCAACCCCGTGAAGCCTGGAAGTCCCCACCTAGAGGGTCCCTAACAGAATAACACCTTGGGTCCTTCAGCAGATTTCCTTGAGCTACTCTCTAAATCCCTGACCTCCCCACCTGGTTGAGTCACCACCTCAGGGAGAGGGAGTAACTTGAGTACTGGAGGAGGGTTTCTGAGAATCAGGGGAGTCCTGACACCCAGGAGAAAGGGGAATTGGGACGTTATCTGGGGAGCTGAATCTCCTTCAACCAGAGGCCAAGAACCCTGTCCCCATGTATCTGCATGTGGGGACATGGGCCGTCCAAAACATTTCTCACTTCTTCTTTGTTGTTTGTTTTTGGTTTCCTTGGTCTTGCTAAGATTGTACAGAGGTCCTCTGATGAAATATTTGCTCTACTGATGACATCACTAGCCCTGAAGTAAAATGTATTTTGTGTGGTGGTGGTGGTGGGCGAGAGAGATAGCATCTCACTACAAAGCCCTGGATGGCCTGGAATTTGGTATATAGACTGGGCTCCTCTTGAAATCACAGAAAGTCAGCCCATATCTACCCAATTGAAGACATAAACGACCATACCCAGGAATAAATATTTATTTTATAGAGAGACTTACAGTATGATTTACTGTAGAGTCTTATTGTAGAACTCATTGTGTAGCTTGTGCTGAACTTGAATCCATAGAAATCCTCCTGCCTCAGCTTTCTGAGCCACAGTGCCTGGCTTCTCTGAGATGTTTGTGAGCGGGGCAGAGAGGCTAGTGGGCTGGCTGACTTGGTCAAGCAGGCTCCCAGCATGGAAGCAGGCAGATTACCACTGTGTATAGGAATGCCTGGCCAGCTAGGGGACAGTTCTGTTAAACAGGGGTGGCACAAAATACCTGGAGCTCCTTCTCTGGCTGGGGTTGTTCTCACTAATCCTAATCTGTGGCCCACAAGCGGAGGCAAGTGACCCCACTTCAGGCTTTTCGTTTCAGAACCCACTAAGTATCTGGCCCGGATCCTGTCTCAGCCTCCCAAGAACAGGGACCACAGACCCATGCTGGCCCCAGCTTCTTTGTCTCCGCACCTTTGCTCCAGGCACATTCTCATGGGCTTGCTCCTGGCCTTTCACTCAGGTGACTTGCACCTGCTCCCTGTTTGTGAGCTCATGTCACCTTTCCACACTCTGAGAGGGTTGTGTTCCCAAAGCTGCAGTCTTCCCTGACAGGCCTTATCTCCAGGGCCTTCTGGCCTGGTGTTGGGACGGCTCCTTGTGCATTCATTGCTGAAGCATTGCCATTATCAGCGCACCTACCTGCCAGTGTGGGATTGAGTCTAGAGGAAGTGGGGTCTTTGGGAGCCAGGGCTGACTCCTGTAGGGCAGACGGGGAGATAGGAAAGTCCTGACTTGTCTGTGCTTGACTCAGCTTGCCTTGCAGTTGGGTGGGAGCAGGAGGTGGAGTCCTGGGGGGGGGGCATGTTTAAGATTCACTGGGGCCTCTGGAGATAACTAAGTTCCTAGCAGCCCCTCCCTGGATTAGTACAGTTTTTTGTTTGTTTGTTTGTTTGTTTTGTTTTGTTTCTTTTCTCCAACTGGTAGCTTTTTAGGGAAGGTTTTGAGATAAAATCTTGCTAGGTAGTTGAGACTGACAGGAACTCATTCTAACATAGGTTGGGCTTGAACTTGTGATCGTCCTGCCTCAGCCTCCCAACTGCTGGGATTATAGGTGTGAGTCACCATGCCAAGGCCAAGTCTCCAGTTTTTGAGACCCTTAACAGAAAGTAGGAGACGTCCTTTTCCCTGACCATTCCCATCCCTCTTGATAGGCTCTGGGGCTCAAATGGGAAAAGCCCACCGATTTGATTTAGGCTGAGATGAACAGTCATGGCTCCACTGGGACACTGTAGTACCTGGAATGGGGGTTATCGGTTGGGGGACCCAAGAGAAAACAGCTTTCTTTTCCCAGACCTCAGTTCCTCTTTGTGAAACTGGGTAGATAGCTCTAAGAATCAACCAGGCATGGAGGTGAGAGCGGAAGCTGCGTGTCCATCACTCACCTGTCTGGTTTTCCCCAGGAGTCCCCAGTGATTCCTGCTTCTTCCCTGGTTCTGTTGTGGTATGCGTGTGCCTGCCTGTGTGTGTGTGTGGGGGGGGGGTGGTGACAGCTGCAAGCTAGGCCCTGGACTTTGGAACCTTCTTTTCCAGGTACAGAAGTGGAGTGGGGAAGGCCAACGTTCCACAGAGGTTAAGGTTAGACTTCCACAGTGTACCTTGTCGGGCCCCCTTACTGGAGGTCCCAGCCTAGCGTCTCGCAGCTGAGCAGGGAGCAGGAGTGTGCACAGGTGTGTCTAGCTGGACCTGTCAGGGGAAGAAGCTCCAGGGTCAAAGACTCCTCCCCTTCCCTCCCCCACCTTTTACCGGGCTCGCTGCTGGGGGCGGGGAAAGGGGACAGAGCAGGGGGGCGGTTGGGTGAGGCGTCTGTATGTATTTGTGTAAGTCAGCTTGTTGGTGTATCTGTGGCCCTCTGTGCATTCTTTGTGACTGTCGGGCTCAACTTTCTATGGCTCCCCTGTGTCTGGGTCTCAGTCTTCACATCTGCTCAATGAGTCTGCAGGCTCTCACTCCTCTGGGCTGCCGGCTGTCTGTATGCCCCAGGCTGCCCGGCGGCTCCCGCTGGTTCGCACTGCCCAGTCACTCGGGCACACCTCCGCCAGCTGGCCGTGAGCATCTCTAGTTTCCTGGTCTCCGTGCGTGTCTTTGTCTCCCTTGTCCACGTGTGAGCTGTAAGTGTGCGTGAGTCAGAGTTAGGGTGCTTGTGGGTCTCTTGTGCCCCAGCTTTGCGCGCCCAGTCTGCCCGGCCGGCTGGTTCCCAGTCAGTCCTTAGGGGACTTGTCTGTGTGTCTGTCCGCACGCCCTCCAGTGGGCCTGTGAGATCCACGCTGCAGCCCTGCCCGCCTCCCTCACCCTCGCTCGCTGCCTCGCTGGCTCTCTCGCTCCTTGCTCGCTCTGTCTCTACACTCTGGCTCTGCCGAAGGGGGCGGGGTGGGGGTGCAAGGGAGGGGGGGGAGGGGAGGCTCCTGCATTCTTGCGGTCTGGGAGGAATCTGAGCCAGCGTTACTGGTCTCCAGAAGAGCCCAGCTGCAGCCCCGGGGCCCCGCCAGGCCTCTTGCTGCCCGCCCGGGCCTGCCGGGATGGGCACGGGCTAGGCCTGGAGCTGGGGGCGGGGCAGGGCAGTGCCCCCACCCCGGCCCCTAGAAGGCTGCAGCGCCCGGGGACAGGGCGCAGTGTTGGGGCGGGGCGTGAGGGATTCCCGAATCCTGGGTAAGGGGCGTGTCTGGGAGCGGGAGTCCCCCAGTGGGCCAGAGCAGACCTCGCACAGCCACCCCAAGCGTCACTTTTGCGACCTAGCCTATTAGTGAATTCTGACTCTGCAGCCCTCGGGAGGGGGAGGTGTCCAGGGTGAGGGGCTTGCTAGATACTGCAAGCTCCTTGAGGACAAGGTGCGGGAGGGATGAGGACGGGACTGGTCTTTAGGATAGAGAAGTCTTCTCTTTCCACTCCTACTCTACCCTATCCAGTTCCGTAGTCCCGGGGCTGTTGGGTTCTCCCTTCCCTCCCCTTCATACACCCCCTCCTTAAGTCACAAGTTTTCTCTTTGGGGCTTGTTGCTGCAGTCCCTGCTCCAGTACCGAGTACCTGTCTGGGCCCTGGGCACGCACAGGGGCCGTAGCCCCACTGTGTGTGGGAGCCATGAGGATCCTGGCTAACAAGACAAGGTGTGTGGGTGTCACGGAGGGTGGGATACGTGTGTCTGGAGAGCGGGGAAGGGAAGGGCCCATGGTGATGGGGCCAAGCTGTGAAGCTTTGCCGGTTTGGAGAGAAGTCCCCTGGGCACCTGGCTTCCTGGCCACCAGTGGGCTGAAGGGAGGTAGAGTGAGGACGTCTGGGCCCAGGCAGGAGCTGGTTGCCAGCCTTAGCGCCTGGGCCCAGGGGGCAGAGGAGACTGGCAGCTAGCTATGCCTGATGCCTCTGGTCCCTTCTATTTCTTCCCCCCTAAAACCGTTAGAGCAGACCCCCCCCCCACACACACTAGTATTGGGGTGTGAGGAGGATGCCCTCCAGCCTCAGTCTAGTTGGGTGTAGGAGCTGGAGTGGGGGCGGTGCCTGCCTCCCTCCTCCTCAGGAGAAGCGGGCAGACAGGGCCAGGCGGCAGCAGCAGGACAGCAGGGCTGAAATAAATCTGAGCTGGTGTGGAATGAGGGGGGATAAATATCCTCTCCCGTGATGTGATCTTTCCAGCGGCTATTAATAGGTCTCCGGGGAGGGGGAGGCGGTGGGGGGAGCGGGCTGGAGCTTAAAGGGCCCGCAGCCTAGGCTGCAGGAATCCTTGGCTTCTAGCCGCACTCCTCTGCTTGACATCCCCCTCCCCTCCCCCCTTCTGTCCCTGCCTGCCGACAGGGTCTACTGGCCCACCCTCTTCAGGCCTTCCCCCTGGAGGCTCTGGGGAGGCTTCTGGACCAGTGGGTACCACTCTCAATTGTGCTGTTCCCTACTCCCCTAGGGACTAGGACTGGGGCTTGAGCAGTGACTCACAGGTCCTGTGGCCCTTCTCTGAGAGTTGTTAGGACACAGCATAGTTGAGGTTTGGGGCCTTGGAAGGAGTCTTAAACCCTAGAAGGTGCTAAGAATGCATCAGACGCTGGAGAGACCAGGCTGCTAGGGAAGCTGGTGGTGTGGAGGCTGAAGGTAGGCAGATCCTACCAACTCAGAGCCCCAGTTTCCCTTTGATTGGGCCTAGGAGATAAGGAACATCCTCCATCTCTGCTCCCCTAAGGGGACAGAGCTCTGCTCTTATCTGAGGATCACACCGAGGTAGGGAATAGCAGGTGGTCTCCAGATAGCACCTAGCTACCCCCTACACCATTAGCTGAGGCTAGGGGGCTAAAGTCCAGTCGTGCCTACCTCCTTGTAGGATTAACCTGTCCTGTCTCTCCTCCCTTCTCCCAGGTTACCCCACCCCAGGAGGCGAGAAGCTCCAGGGAGTCCGCCGCTGTCCCCTCGCGGCCACTGTCCCCCTGCCCCAGCCAAGCCAATGCACCCAGAAAATAAATTGACCAATCATGGCAAGACAGGGAATGGAGGGGCCCAATCCCAGCACCAGAATGTGAACCAAGGACCCACCTGCAACCTGGGCTCCAAGGGCGTGGGGGCGGGGAGCCATGGGGCCAAGGCCAACCAGATCTCACCTAGCAACTCAAGTCTGAAGAACCCCCAGGCAGGGGTACCTCCTTTCAGCTCACTCAAGGGCAAGGTGAAGCGAGAGAGGAGTGTGTCTGTAGACTCTGGAGAGCAGCGGGAGGCTGGGACTCCATCCCTCGACTCAGAGGCCAAAGGTACGACACCCTCTCACCTATAGACTTTAGCATCACCAAGGTCCAGACCGTCTGTTGATTAATCCCATCCTGCGCAGCCATCCAACCTGGATTGTTCTTGCCCCTTTCTTCCTCTTATCTCTATCCCATCAGTCAACCAGTTCATTCCAGAGTAGGGTGGAAGGGCTGGACCACAGAGTGATTGGACTTCTGGTGTCGGCATCCTCAGCCTTCCCACCATGGCCCCTACATTGGGAGAGGGAGGTGTCCTGAGTGAATAGCAACCCCCCCAAGCCTTTTGGGAACAGACACTGGGGCCTGAAAGAGTCACAGTGGCTCCTCCCTGCCTCCCCCCCCCCCAGCCCTAATTAGAACCAGTTGTGGTTGGGATTATGCTCTACTTGGTATGGGGGGGAGGGGAGACAGGCAGCCAGGGTTGGAGAAAGAAATCAGAAACAAATGGTGGTGTGGTGGGGGCCAAGGACTGGCAAAGTGCCCACCGTGGTCTGGGCAGTGCCCTTTAGGGTGGGGCACTCTGGAGAATGGTCTGGGAGGGCCTCTGCCTGTGGAAGGACAGGACATCTTGGCACTCACTCTTCTTGCCTGTCTTCTGCCTGGGCAGAGGTGGCACCCCGGAGTAAACGGAGGTGTGTGCTTGAGCGGAAGCAGCCGTATAGCGGGGACGAATGGTGCTCCGGGCCAGACAGCGAGGAGGACGACAAGCCCATCGGGGCCGCCCACAGTGAGTACCCTTGGCTCTGTGCCTCCTGGGGACCTCCAAGGATGCTGCCCTAAGGGAACCTTCTGACCTAGGGCTTTAGGGGATTGTGAGAGAAGTGGTAAGGACCAGGCACTCGGGCTCCTCTTCAGTTCTACTTTAGACTGTTTTGCTATCTCCATTGCAGTAGCCCAGTCCCTGCGTTCCAGGTCTCTCTGGCCCTTCCCTTCCCCTCCCCTCTTCTCTCTTCCTTTCCCTTTCTCTCCTCAGTCTGGTCCACTCTGTAAGGTTTCTCAGGTGGTCTCTTTCCTGGACAACTCACTACTTTTCTAACAGATTTCATGGCCTATGCTGCCACCTACTGGTCAATGGAGGATGGGCAGGGAAGGTCCTGGCTGGGTTCAGCTTGGCTTTGCAAAGCCTGGTTGTGAGCCCACACTGGTTCCTTTCTCCAGCCTCTGAATGACTCTCAGAAAGTGCTCAGGGTGCATTGCCAGGACAAGTAGGTGTGAATTGATATCCATTCCTCTCTCCCCCCCCTTTTTTCTTTTAAGAGACATGGCTTCTTTGTGTAGTCCTGGCTGTCTTAGAACATATTCTGTAGACCAGGCTGGTCTGAAACTCACAGAGATTCACCTTTCTCTGCCTCCAGAGTGCTGGGATCAAAGGCGTGCACCGCCACCACCTGGCTCTCATTCTTTAATCCATCCTTATGTACTGGAGATGGAAGACATCTGTGTCCTTGGTGTTTTCCCTCAAACATACCTGTTTTGAGAGAAGAGATAGCTTAATGCATAAGACACTATCCAGAGAAGCTTAAACTGCGGGCTGTTACGCTGTTTGTTGGAGACAAGATCTCAGTGTGTAGCCCTGGCTGGCCTAGAACTCACAATAATCATCCACCTCTGTTTCCCCAGGACTGGGATTAAAGGCATCTGGCGTCGCCATGCCTGGTTAGAGTATGGGCTTTCGAAGGCAGGAATCAGGAAAGGAGGAAGAATGTGCTAGCTGCTGTGTTTAGTCCTTTGAGGAAGGGGTTGTCATGACTGTCACAGAGGACACAGTCAACAAATGGGGACTGAGTGGACCCTTCTGGGAGTGGCCAATAAGAAGCCTCCACAGCTGACTGGGACCGCAGAGGCTCCCGTGGGGCTCACTAGTGCTCCTCAGTCTCTGTCTGAACACTTAAATGGTAAAGTCTTTCGCTGTTTCCTGGGACAGGAACCTTCCTGTTACCCTGAATTTGTTTCTGTAACATTAGACTGTGTCAGTATAGAAACTCTGAAAGATACAGAGAGATAAAAAGAAGATCCCATGACCAGCCTCTTTTAAATAGACTGCCATTCAGCTGAGACCAGGCCTTGTGTAGTACAGGCTAACCTCAAGTTTGCTATGTAGATAAAGCTGGCCTATACCTCTCAAGTGCTGGGATTATAATCTTTTGACACCACGTCATCCAACAGCGTTTAACTGCGCAATTGAATTCTTCGAGGAGAGGCAGAACGATGTAGACGAGCATAGCACAGGCTCAGAGACCAGGCTGCTTCCCCCGGGGATGCACTTGTTATCTGTATAAACTTGGGAAAGGATTCCTGCTCTCTCATCTGTAAAAACGATCTTGTCTGTATAGATTTGATACAAGGAGAAAGAGAGTTCAAGCATGCAACATACTTTGAACAGCATTAGTTTGTACTGCTGTGATGGTACGAGAGAAGGTTCCTTCTTGTGGTAAATTCTGCCTCCCCCTCCATAGCTTCCAGAGCCTATCGTATGTTCTAGTTTATATATTCTTCTTCCAAGGCAGTGCTCAAGGTCAGCTTACTATTGGTGTGGGGCTCATGGCAGAACTGTTCTGGGGTGGACCGGTGAGGAGCTCATACCAGGACAGCTGCCTCTGAACTCAGGTGGCTGCTGCCTTGGTCGAGCTCTGGTGTTATCTGGAAGTGCTGTCTCTTGGCACTGCAGTCTGGGGGTTTTGGCTTGAGAGTGGATCTCCCCTAACCTAAACCCACTGGTGACCAGTAGTGGATCGTATCTATATGGGAATGGAGAGTCAGAGCAAATTTTGTCTTGGTGCTAAGGGTGGCTTGGCTATTCTGGGAATGTTCCCAGTATGTCAGCCTGGGATATTGTGAAATGCGTGTTTGGTCTCGCCTTGTTCCTGCCATACTACTCTAAAATCCTGGGAAGCTCCTCGCTGATGACTGGTGTGGCTGCCAGCCTGAGGTAGCTTCAAGCTGGAGCTGATGGCTGAAAGATCAAAGCAGGGTTAGAGCTGTGGGACTTTCAGTTCCACACTCCAACCTGTGTGTGAGGGAGTGGACCTGAAGGTTCAGTTGGTGACCTGTGGCCAATGGTTTAAATAGGTCTAATGACGAATCTGTAAAAGGTCCAGAAAGAAGGCTGGGAAGAAGTCTTCCTGAGTAAACACTTGCCTTGCAAGAATCTGTGTTGAGATTCCCCAGAAGCTGGCTGCAAACTGGGCGTGGTGGCCTACACCTTAATTCCAGCACTGGTGGTGACTGAAGCAGGTGGATCTCTGTGAGTTCAAGGTCAACTAGTTTACCAAGCCGGTTCAAGGACTGCCTAGGTGAAACCCTGTCTCAAAAACCAACAAACAGCCGGGCGGTGGTGGCGCATGCCTTTAATCCCAGCACTCGGGAGGCAGAGGCAGGCAGATCTCTGTGAGTTCAAGACCAGCCTGGTCTACA
>NC_022012.1:38407483-38422810 GCF_000317375.1 Microtus ochrogaster
CACACACACACACACACACACACACACACACACACACACACACACACACACACACACACGGTGGGAGTGCTCCAGAGCAGAGCTAAGTAGAGCTTTGATGTGTGTCATGTGTTCTCCCTCTCCTTCTCTACATGGTCATCATTCTGGCCATCTTGGGCAAAGACTGTAGGGCAAGTCAGCGTTGAGGCAGATTGTGGGGACACATGGCCCTTTGGGTGTGGACTGTGGGGTAGGAATGCCCGCGGGTTCTTCTTCCCACACCCGGGCCGCTCACTTGTCCTTTTTCTCTCTGCTTGCAGATTGTAATGTAGCAGATGCAGCCATGGCGGCCCCACAGCTGGGTCCTGGCCAAACTGCCCAACTGCCCCTCAGTGAAAGCAGTGCACCAGGCCCCCCACATGGCCCCCCGCCAGGGCTTCGACCAGACGTCCCTGGGGGCGGGGGCGGGGGCGTCCCAGGAAAGCCTCCGTCACAGTTTGTGTATGTCTTCACTACTCACCTGGCCAACACGTAAGGCTTCCGGAGAGACGGGGGTGGGAAGGTGGGGAGGTGGGGAGGGGGGGTGAGTGTGGGGGGTAGGGGGCTTGGCCCATCTGTGCCCAGTCTGAGCACGTGCAGGGGGCAAGGTGGGCAAGTGAGGGGAGGTTCTCTTCTGTCCATCTCTGAACTACTTGTGATTGCTTCCCCATGCAGGGCCGCAGAGGCCGTGCTACAAGGCCGGGCAGAGTCCATCCTCACCTACCACCAGCAGAATGTGCCCCGGGCCAAGCTGGATCAGGTGAGTGTGATTCCCTGCCTGGCTCTAAGATAGGTTAAGATGTCCCCTCATCTTAATTCTTTACCTCTGTTCTCCTGCAGGCCCCGAAAGTGCCACCCACCCCAGAGCCACTGCCCCTGAATACACCTTCAGCAGGTACACCACAGTCCCAGCCACCTCCATTGCCACCACCACCTCCAGCCCCGGGCAGTGCCCCTCCTGCTCTGCCTCCAGAGGGACCTCCTGAAGATACCAGTCAGGACCTGGCCCCGAACTCCGTGGGAGCTGCTAGCACAGGTGGTGGGACTGGGGGCACCCACCCTAACACGCCAACAGCAGCCACTGCTAACAACCCCCTGCCTCCTGGAGGAGACACTGCCAGTGCCCCTGGCTCAGCCCTCTTGGGGGAGGGCACCCCCACAGGAAATGGGCAGCGGAACCTGGTGGGCTCCGAGGGCCTGTCCAAAGAGCAGCTGGAGCACCGTGAGCGCTCTCTCCAGACGCTGCGAGACATTGAGAGGCTGCTGCTCCGCAGTGGGGAGACTGAGCCCTTCCTCAAGGGGCCCCCTGGAGGAGCCAGCGAGGGGGGCCCACCAGCACAAGCTCCCTCTGCCGCTCAGCAGCCTCCCTCCGCCCCTCCCAGTGGGCTGAAGAAGTACGAGGAGCCCTTGCAGTCCATGATCTCACAGACACAGAGTCTAGGAGGCCCCCCACTGGAGCATGAAGTGCCCGGGCACCCCCAGGGTGGGGACATGGGCCAGCACATGAACATGATGATGCAGAGGCTGGGCCAGGACAGCCTGACACCTGAGCAGGTGGCCTGGCGCAAACTCCAGGAAGAGTACTACGAGGAGAAGCGGCGGAAAGAGGAGCAGATTGGATTGCATGGGGGCCGTCCTCTGCAGGACATGGTGGGCATGGGGGGCATGATGGGGAGGGGGCCCCCACCTCCTTACCACAGCAAACCTGGGGATCAGTGGCCACCTGGAATGGGCGCCCAACTCCGAGGACCTATGGATGTCCAGGATCCCATGCAACTCCGAGCCGGACCTCCCTTCCCTGGTCCCCGTTTCCCGGGCAACCAGATGCAAAGGGTGCCTGGATTTGGGAGTATACAGAGTATGCCCATGGAGGTACCCATGAATGCCATGCAGAGACCTGTAAGACCAGGTATGGGCTGGACTGAAGACTTGCCCCCTATTGGGGGACCCAGCAATTTTGCCCAGAATGCCGTGCCCTATCCAGGTGGGCAGGGTGAGGCAGAGCGATTCATGGCCCCGCGTGTCCGGGAGGAACTGTTGAGGCACCAGTTGCTAGAAAAGCGGACAATGGGCATGCAGCGCCCCCTGGGCATGGCAGGGAGTGGCATGGGGCAGAGCATGGAAATGGAGCGGATGATGCAGACACATCGACAGATGGATCCCACCATGTTCCCGGGGCAGATGACTGGTGGGGATGGCCTGGCTGGCACGCCCATGGGCATAGAGTTTGGTGGAGGCCGGGGCCTCCTGAGCCCTCCCATGGGACAGTCAGGGCTGAGGGAGGTGGACCCACCTATGGGGCCAGGCAACCTCAACATGAACATGAACGTGAATATGAACATGAACATGAACCTGAATGTACAGATGACGCCCCAGCAGCAGATGCTGATGTCACAGAAGATGCGAGGCCCCGGGGACATGATGGGGCCTCAGGGTCTCAGTCCTGAGGAGATGGCTCGTGTTCGGGCTCAGAATAGCGGCGGCATGATGGGGGGTCCACAGAAGATGCTTATGCCCTCACAGTTCCCCAACCAGGGCCAGCAGGGATTCTCTGGGGGTCAGGGACCCTACCAAGCCATGCCCCAGGACATGGGCAACACTCAAGACATGTTCAGCCCTGATCAGAGTTCAATGCCCATGGGCTCCGTGGGCACCACCCGGCTCAGCCATATGCCTCTGCCCCCTGCATCCAATCCTCCTCCTGGGTCTGTGCATTCAGCCCCCAATAGGGGGCTGGGCAGACGGCCTTCAGACCTCACCATCAGTATTAATCAGATGGGTTCACCGGGTATGGGGCATCTGAAGTCACCCACCCTTAGCCAGGTGCACTCACCTTTGGTCACCTCACCCTCTGCCAACCTCAAGTCACCCCAGACTCCCTCACAGATGGTGCCCTTGCCTTCTGCCAACCCACCAGGACCTCTCAAGTCACCCCAGGTCCTCAGTTCTTCCCTCAGTGTGCGGTCACCTACTGGCTCGCCCAGCAGACTCAAGTCTCCCTCCATGGCGGTACCTTCTCCAGGCTGGGTCGCCTCTCCCAAGACAGCCATGCCTAGCCCTGGGGTCTCCCAAAATAAGCAGCCGCCTCTCAACATAAACTCTTCCTCTACCCTGGGCAACATGGAACAGGGTGAGTCATTTGGGTGGACTTGGGTTGTAGCCTTTGTGGGGGTGGATAGGGGCTGTAGTGGCAGCTGTGCCGACACAGCTCCAGGCACATCTGGGCATCTTGAAGGGTCCCAATTGGGACTTGGATCTCCCCACTACAAGAATTACTTAAAGTGATCCCAGTGAGTCACTGGGATCACAGGGAGTCTGTGTTCAGTGGGGCATGTGTGTCCCTGAAGTGAGGTAGACATTTGGAAGGAATTGGCCTTTCCTTAGACTCTCTGAGTGGCCGAATTCAGCCTCCCTTCCCCAGTGACCCCTGCTCTCTCTGTCTCTCCACTTCTGTAGGTACCCTCCCACCAAGCGGCCCTCGGAACAGCTCCTCAGCGCCTCCTGCCAACCCTCCCAGCGGCCTCATGAACCCCAGCCTACCGTTCACATCCTCCCCAGACCCCACACCTTCCCAGAACCCTCTGTCACTGATGATGTCTCAGATGTCCAAGTATGCCATGCCCAGCTCTACCCCGCTATACCACAATGCCATCAAGACCATCGCCACCTCAGATGATGAGCTGCTGCCTGATCGACCCCTGCTACCCCCACCCCCACCACCGCAGGGCTCTGGACCAGGTATGAGGAGGCAAACCTTCCAGGAGAGGCTACAGTGGGTTTGTCTAGCAGTTGTCCCTGTGGACATGCTGGCAAGCTTCCACAGTCTCTAGTCACGGGGGTGGTGTAAACTCTGGGGCCCTGTTCCAATCGCTATCATCCCTTCCAGAAACTTGGACTAGAACACATTTGTGGGTGGGGGAGGCACCTTCCCGAGTTGGGTGGGCACAGCCTCTAATGTTCTCTTCTTTCCCCACAGGCATCAGCAACAACCAGCCCAACCAGATGCACCTGAACTCTGCTGCTGCCCAGAGCCCCATGGGCATGAACTTGCCAGGCCAGCAGCCCCTGTCCCACGAGCCCCCACCGACTATGTTGCCCTCCCCTACCCCTCTGGGGTCCAACATTCCACTGCACCCCAATGCACAGGGGACAGGGGGCCCTTCTCAAAACTCAATGATGATGGCCCCGGGAGGCCCAGACTCCTTAAATACCCCTTGTGGCCCTGTGCCCAGCTCCTCCCAGATGATGCCCTTTCCTCCTCGGCTACAGCAGCCCCATGGTGCCATGGCCCCCACTGGGGGTGGGGGCGGGGGGCCTGGCCTACAGCAGCACTATCCCTCAGGCATGCCCCTGCCCCCAGAGGACCTGCCCAACCAGCCACCTGGTCCCATACCCCCCCAGCAGCACCTGATGGGCAAAGGCATGGCTGGCCGCATGGGCGATGCGTACCCACCTGGGGTGCTCCCCGGAGTGGCATCTGTACTGAACGACCCAGAACTGAGTGAGGTGATCCGGCCCACCCCTACCGGCATTCCTGAGTTCGACTTGTCCAGGATCATCCCCTCTGAGAAGCCGAGCAGCACCCTCCAGTACTTCCCCAAGAGCGAGAACCAGCCCCCCAAGGCCCAGCCCCCCAACCTGCATCTCATGAACCTGCAGAACATGATGGCGGAGCAGACCCCCTCTCGGCCCCCCAACCTCCAGGGCCAACAGGGGGTTCAGCGGGGGCTCAGCATGTCCATGTGCCACCCTGGACAGATGTCCTTGCTGGGCAGGACAGGTGTGCCCCCACAGCAAGGCATGGTGCCCCATGGCCTGCACCAAGGGGTCATGTCCCCACCACAAGGCCTCATGACCCAGCAGAATTTTATGCTGATGAAGCAACGGGGTGTGGGGGGCGAGGTCTATACCCAGCCTCCCCACATGTTATCCCCACAGGGCTCCCTCATGGGCCCCCCACCCCAGCAGAACCTCATGGTGTCCCACCCTCTGCGGCAGCGCAGTGTGTCTCTGGACAGCCAAATGGGCTACCTCCCAGCGCCGGGCGGCATGGCCAATCTACCCTTCTAGCAGGCCCCTCAAGGGGCTGGGGCTGGGGATACTGAGAATACGTTGACTTTAAGAAGTTTTTTTCCTCCAGTGTTGGAATGGATGGCCTGGGTCCAGGGGTAGGGTGGAGGGGTGGGAGGGGGCTCGTGTGGGGAGTGGCATTTGTGGAAACCTGATGTGCTGGCAGCTTGCGGGAGAGGCAAGAGTCGGGTGGGGAGTTGGAATTGGGTTTGACCAGGACGGCCCCTCCCCCACCCTTCCTGTTCCTGTGGGGCTTCTATTTCTCTCTGTCTTTCTACTTCTCCCCGTTTTCAGCTATGTTTTGGGGGCCCTTGGGGAGAGAGGAAGGAGAGGAGGGGGTCTTCCATCTTCTGTCCCTTTGGAACTGTCACCTCATTGGTGCTCCAGGTCCACTGTCCCCTCCCAGTTTCTCTGCTTTCCCCCGCCCCCTGTCTTCATTTCCTCTCCTGCTGACATGGCTGACCTCCTCTCCCACGCCCCCTGCAGGCAGCTGGCCAGGTGGGCAGGTGCCAGCGGAGCTGTAAATAGAGCTGCGCTTTAGTGCCGGTTTGTGCGTGTGCCGTATTTCTGTGTTTTGATAGAAGTCACACACAAAAAAGAAAAAATTAAAAAAAAAAACCCACAAAAAAAAACCTTTCCCCTCCTCCAAATGATCGCTCCCACCATTCGCCTGGACCCAGAGACCTAGAGTCCTCTGCACCCTCCATATGCCCCACCCATCAACTGAGGTCAGACCATCTAGGCTAGGCTTCCGTTCGGTGAGCCTGGGAGGACTGAGGCCTCCTCCCTCCTCCTGCTATGGCCGCCTGTCTGCTGCTGAGTGAATTCCGGAGAGCAGGGGTGCACTTGAGCGTGTGTTTACCCACACCAGTGACATAGGGCCCCTGCCCGGGTGCCTCTGCTGCTACATCTTAGCCAGAACTTGAAGCCCTTTGTCCCCTGGGCAGGTGTGGCCCCTTTGACTGGAGCTATGGAGGGGTTATAGCACGTGTGACTGCGGCCTATGACTTAAGTGGCCTCGGGCCAGGTAACCCCACAGGGCACAGACTTCTAGAAACCACCACTTGCTTCTCACCAAAGAAGGAAGGGACAGAGTTTGGCTGAGTCAGTCAGTCTCCCTCCAACCTCCACCCCTAGCATGGAGTGAGGAAAGGCAGTGTTGGGGAGAACATCCTGCTGCCTATCCACTCTGGCAAGGTCTTTCTGCCCAGGGTTCAGGGCCATGTACCAGATCTGTCTCTGCCTGCCTAGGCACAGCCACTGCCTCCCTGTTACTTCCCAGGAGAGCCCCTCACCCACCGCTGGTCAGACTGAAGCCATACAGGAATGGGTGTTTTATCTCCCGTGGCCCCAGGAGTAAAATACTTCTCCTTTCCTCCTTTCCTTTTTCCTGCCTTTAAGGTGGGGGGCAGCTCCTTGGCCAAGGCCTTCCTGCCCTGCCTCCAGGGCCAAGGGCCATTCTAGACAGGGTGACTTTTACCGGGACCCTGTCCCCAGCCTTTCTGACCTGCAGGGCCTGGTTTTGCCTTGGCAGCTGTAATACAAAGGGAATTTGTGTCCACTTCTCCCAGTCTGGTGCTGTCCATTGTCAGCCGGGTCAGGCACCGCTCCCCTCCAGAGCTGGCTGCAGGCCCCTGGCTTCCCTCGCCCCTCCCAGGGACCAGAGCCAAGGTCTCTGTTGAGAGGTGGTTGGAAACCTGTCCTTCCTGCCAGACACTCTGCCCTCCCTGCTTCCATCTGGGCCTTGTGCCCCCCACCCATGTTCCTAGCCTATCCAAATGGTCTAATTGCCCTGCTCTGAGGAGAGTGCACAGGCCACAAAGGGCCCATTGTCCCCTTATGGTGTCCTGGTCTCCCACCTCTACCACTAGCTTCCCAAGGTGATCTCCACAGGCCAGCCTTCTCCTCTCCATCCATGGCCATACCCCAGCCATTTTGTACCATTATATAAATATATATATAAATATAAATATATAAATACAATATGTGAAGACATCTTCTTGGTTTTTATTTTGAAACACTTTTTAGGCTTGCTCTGGGGGGTCTCTGTGCTGCCTGTACTGTATTGACCTGTTTTATAGGTGCCTTTTTATTAAAAAGAAAATTCAAAAATGTAATCTCTTGCCTTTTTGTTTCCGTGTCTGGTTTCTCTGCTGCTGAACTGGCTGTCGGATTCTGGGAACAGAAAAGGGAATCCCAAAATGTCTCCAGTTTGCAGTGAGGGTACAGTCTCTGCAACTATAGAACTGATTTCCCTAGTGGGGTTCCCCAGAGAGCTTGTCTGACTGGCTTGAGTGGTACCCGGCAACCCAGCTTCCCCCAACCCCCCTTCCCTCCTAAATCAGTGGCCTGGAGGAAGAGGAGCTCAGAATTGCCTGCTAGGCTTCCCCTAAGCAGGTGTGGAGCAGCTTCCTTTGGTTCCATTTGAGTAGTACCCTCAAGGACTGCACCTCCTTCCTGGGGCTCGGGGACTTCCCTGCTCCGGTTGGCTTCTCACACTGCCCTCCCCCTGCCCTCCTCCCTCTCCTGCCTTAGAAGACAAGGATCTGTTTCCATTTTCTTTTTTCCCCCATTTTATTCATTTATTTCTCTATTTATTTTTGTTTTTTGAGACAGGATTTCTCTGTATAACAGCCCTAACTGTCCTGGAACTCGCTTTGTAGACCTCAAACTCACAGAGATCTCCTACCTCTGCCTTCTGAGTGCTGGAATTAAAGGTATGTGCCACCAGGCCCGGTCAGTCTTCATTTTCTTAGCTAAACGCCCCCTCTTCTGAGGCTAGAACCCCTTTGCTCTTTCACTTTCCCTGGGTCCTGAGGATTACAGCAGGAGAGAGAAGTTGGTTGGCCTCCTTCCCCATCAGTGCCCCCAAACCACTAGGGCCCTGGATCTTATCTCCCTGCCAGTCGGGAAGTTTTGGTCTCTGGGCAGAGAAGACAGCTGGGTTTCAGTTTTACTTGCTCCTCTTTGGAGCCTGGAGCCAAAGTGTCTTTCCATTTCTCCACTGGACTGCTTGCCTGCTGGCTTGTCCTCTGCTCTTCTTAGGACACTGGCTAGTCTCCGGGGCCTTCTGGAGTCTGTCCTTGGTCTGTAGTCCAAGATCCAGTAACATGGGGCCGACCCAATGCTGGTTTGGTTGGAGCGAGACAGCTGCCTAAAGTAGATCAGTCTCAGCTTCCTGTTTGCTCAAGAGAACAGCAGGGTTGAAGGGCTGGCACAAAGCTTATGTTTTGGAGACAGGCACGGTAAGGGCATGCTCTGCTGCCAGCTGGCTATTCCTCGGTGGAACAGAAGTGGTGGGGAGCTGTGGCATGCACACCTTTTAGATGATGGAGTGCATTGTGGGAGGAGATCCTGAGGTCCATGACCAGAGGGAGATGAGACTGTAGGCGCCGCTGGCAGACTGGTTTTCCCTATGGGCGGGGAGAAGTAAAGCTGAGTCTCACATTTGTCTGGTTAGGATGAGAGGTATGTGGAGTGCTCTTAGCCAAGGTGATACAGACAGTCCAGAGAGCCCTTGCTCTGCCTTTGGGCTGCTTTTGCCTCCCAGGGCTCTTGGTTAGCCTGAGGGCTGGCAAAAGAGCTTAGGGACATTCTAGAGAGAGTTCTCTAGCTGTCCCCTCTGGGGACATGGCCCAAACAAACTCTTAGAACCCTGGGTTTTGTTGACCAGGTTTCTAGCCTCACTCCAGGCTAACAAGGCAAACAGAAATGGAAAGGGGGTTGTGGAAGTTCTGGCATCTAGAAGGTGGTGAGAGAGGTGGCATTCTCTGACTCAGAGAGACTGCTCTTGCGCCAGCTGGGGAAAACTTGGCAAAGGGAGGCTGGGCCAGCACAGCCCAACTTCGTCAGAAGCCGAGACAAGTCACTGCGGAACTTGACACCAGCAAAGGTGTAGAGCATGGGATTGAGACAGCAGTGGGCCAGGCCCAGGAATTCACACACGGTGATGGCCACAGAGAGATAGCCACTCAGTTCACAGCTGCTGTCCACAGCCTTCAGTCTCTCCAGTGTGTCTAGGAAAATGACAACATGGTAAGGTGACCAGCAAAGAAAGAAAATACTTGTCACTAGGATGGCCACCCTGACTGCTTTCTGCCGCTGAGGGCGCCGCTGGGCCTGACAGAGTCTGTGTATCACCCCCACGTAACACCAGCCCATCACCAGCATTGGTAGCAGGAAGCCCCCAATGTGGTAGAGGAAACGGGAGGTGAACCAGGCTTTGGTTTCAGCTTCGTTCTCTTGAGAGAAGGTGCACTGTGGCAGGGAGTCATTGTTATGAGGTTGGCCGACCTTGGCAAAGAGGACTTCTGGCAAGGCAAACAGGAAGCCGGCCAGCCAAATGGTGGCACAGGTGATGTGGATGGAAAAGAGGCGGCGGCGGCGGTAGGCATGGACAGCGTGGACGATGGCCAGGTAACGGTCTACGGCTATGCAGGCCAGCAGCAGGCTGCTGCAGTAGAAATTGATTTTGTGCAGCGCGATCACAACTTTGCAGAGCATGGTCCCTAGGACCCAGCCCACAGAGCCCTCAGCCACTGCAAAAGGCAGGATAAAGACCAGGAGGAGGTCAGCTACCGCCAGGTGGAACAGGAAGGTCTCGGTCGAGCTTCGAGTGTGCCGGTGCCGCTCCAGGATCACGAGCACCAGGATGTTTCCCATCATCCCCAGGAGGAAGATGAGGCTGTAGGCCACAGGCATGAAGATTGCCTTGAAGGAGGTCAGGAGGGGTCCCTCCACTGTGGAACAGAACTGACTTTCCTGTGAGGGGATCTCCGTGCTGCTATTGTAGATGGCCCATTCCTTGTACTGCAAAGACAAAGAGAAAGAAAAATAAGAAACGATAGCCTTATCTTTTCTCTCTGAGAGGAAACTCTCTGGGATGTTTCCTGTCCTAGGCTAACTGCTTCTTGTCTGCATTATTCCATTTTCCCTTGGTGTATCCTTGAACAGATCTCGCCATCTTTTCCTTCCTTCCTCCCTCCCTCCCTCCCTCCCTCCCTCCCTCCCTCCTTCCCTCCCTCTCTCCCTCCCTCCCTCCCTTCCATTATTATTCTTAGACAGGATTTCCCTATATATCCCTAGGGATATATGTGGAATTTACTGTGTAGACCAGGTTGGCCTCAGATTTGGGTGGTTCTTCTGCCTCTGACTGCTGAGTGTTCTCTTTCTCTTTTTTTTTGTAATCTTACTCCTATTTTACAGATGCCTCTTGCTTAAGAGGAGGCTTGATTGAAGGCACATTTACCTGCCTCCAGAGCCACTACCTCTGCCACTGAGCAACACTACCTAAGTGTCCCTGCAAAACCTGCTGGGCACGGGGCAGAGGCGAGTTTCCAATTACTTCCCAACCAGAGAGCAAACTCCCTAGGCGCAGGAATCCAGCAGAGGCAAAAAAATGAGTCACAGACAGGGAGACCAGGCGGAGGGAAGGAAGGGAGCCTGTTCTGAGTGGAAAAGAAGGGGGCGTGCCTGTTACGTCTCTGGAACTTGCTACCTCCACATCCTCCCCGCCCTCTGTCGCCGCCCTCCATCAGCCGGGCTCTCAGGTTGTTTGCCTGCTAACCACAAAGGAAGACAGAGTGCCTGTTTTCATTCCTTTCACTGACAGCTGCTCTGCACCTGCTGTTCCTCACCTCCCCTCTCTGTTCTTCCTGCCTTCCTCTCTTCGACCTCCTCCAGGGGGCCGATGCAAAACCAATTCCACCCACCCAACAATGGGTTCAAAAGATAGTGATGGAACAAACGATGAGCCCCAGGGAGGCCAGAGATAGTGGGTGGTCAGTCCCCTAGGCTGGGGAAATTCATACTGACCCTCTCTCAGGAGAGTGGGTCTCCTGCAAGCAATGATGATGGCTTCACCCGTTACCTCAGAGCTTTCTTGCCACCCAGGCACCCTAATTGTAGGTCACACACTCACTTCCATGGGTAAACCTATTCCTCATCTTGGTCTTTTGGTCTCTGGAGCAGGTGGTTCTTTAAGAAGGAATGGGGACACGTGGTACAATGGTGATGCTATCTACCACCCTCTTCAGTGTCTCCTTCTCCTGCCGTTACCTCAGCACCACCCTTCATCTGATCTCTCTATTAATCCTTTTTTTTAAAAAAAATATTACCTGGCGGTGGTGACGGATACCTTTAATCTCAGCACTAGGGAGGCAGAGGCAGGCAGATCTCTATGAGCTTGAGGCTGGCCTGGTCTACAAGAACTAGTTCCAGGACAGGCTCCAAAGCTACAGAAAAACCCTGTCTCCAAATAAATAAATAAATAAATAAAAATAAAAATTTTATTTTGTGTGTATGGGTATTTTGCCTACGTGTATGTATATGTAGCCTGTGTGTGCCTGGTGCCCTTAGAGGTCAGAAGAGGGCATTGGCTCCCCTGACACGAGTTATAAATGGTGTGAATCACCATGGGGGAGCTGGGAACTGATCCCCAGTCCTCTGCAAGAGCAGCCAGTGCTCTTAACCACACAGCCATCTCTGCAACCCTCCAGGTCCTTTTCTTGTTGGTTTGTTTGTTTGTTTTTGTGTTTCAAGACAGGATTTTTCTGTAGCTTTGGAACCTGTCTTGGAACTAGCTCTTGTAGACCAGGCTGACCTCAAATTCACTGAGATTTGCCCTCCTTTGCCTCCCAAATGCTGGGATTAAAGGACAATTAGGGCTGTTACACGGAGAAACCCTGTCTTAATCCCCCCCCCAAAGTAGTCTTTTTGTCTTGTTTTCCTAATTTCATATTCAATAATAAAGTCATTTATAAAAAACCATTTTTGTGATAATGTCTGTCAGCAGAAAGATGGGTCAAGTCAAGCTTCACACAGCAGAATGTAGCATGTACTTGGGAGAAAATTAAGTTTACGGTGTGTCTGTTCTCTTAGGGAAAGACTTTGAACACACATGGCTCAATTTCAGAACCAATGACAGGGCATCCATACAGCACAAAGGTCACAGAAGTACCTGGGGCTAGGGTTCCCAGCTCCTCTTCTTGCCTTTAAACTAGAGAGCTTCACTTTTGACTCCATGATTTAAACAAACAAACAAACTACAGAGCTCGGTTAGGCATGGTGACATATGCATTGGGGAGACAGGAGAGAAGATCAGGAGATCAAGGGTGCTTTCATATACATGAATTCCAGGCTAGCCTGTGCTGCTTGGGTCCCTATAACAAACAAACAAACAAGGCTGTCCATTTCTGGAATAGAGCACTTGCCTCCCATGGACAAAACCAGAGCCTGTGTATGAGGAAAACGGCCCTACACTCACTAGGAAATAGTGGTCCTGTGAAATGGGATCTGGATGCCCCAGAGAGAAGCCTTACATTCCTCTAAAAAGGGCTGATGGTGTCTCTCAGAGGTAGGATGTTTACCTAGCATATACAGAGCCCTGATTTTGAGCCTTAGCCCTGCAAAAATAAAAATAAAAGTTTCCAAAATGTCTACTCCTTTGATGTGTCAAACTGTATCAGGTACCCTATGCCTAAGGGATGCATTCTACCAGCTGCCTGCCTGCAACAACCCAGACAGCTTCCTGACACCTTCGCCAAGTTCTTTCTTGTTCAAGTCTGCCTCTCTAAGCCCCTGGCCTTCCTTCGGGGTCCAAGTCAACCAACCCCATCATCCTCCATCCTTCCTAGCCCCTTCTGCTAGGAATCCCTGGCTGCCTAGGGCTCAGGGGGAACTCACATCCCTTTCTGTAAATCCTGCCTCTGGGGTCTAACTTAGGTTCCCTGTCCCTAGAGAGAGTTGTTTCCAATAGAACAGTGGGACAGAATAGTCGAAAACAGCCTTTTGACTCTGACTCTGCTATAGGAGGTGGAGGGGACACTGTGGGGTGAGCGGTCCTTGTGCAGACAGATGGTGGAGATGTGATGAAGGCCTGGGACAGGGAGGCATCTGGATGCCACTCACCCTGACAGCTGCTGAAGCTGGCCACTCCCCTGTCCAGGGAAGCGTGTGAGTCCAGCTGGTCTGGCCAAGCGGCCCTTTATGATGACTGTTCAAGTTTTCACCTTACAAAGCCTCTAGGCTGATCAACTCATTGTTCATTCGAAGTTCAATCAGTGGGACATTTCCATGGGGGCAGGTTTAGGGGGTGAGTGCCTACCTCTTCCTCCCTGCCAAGAGGTATTGTTTTGGCAGAGTCTTCAGAGGAGGAGAACATGGGAGGAAGCTGGTTTGGTACCTATCAAAGGGAGGCGTCAAACAGATGATTTGGAGCTCAAGAGTGTTAAAGCCACTTCCTACCACGCGTGCGCGGGCGCTCCTCTCCTCTAGACCATGGAGAGAAACCATAAGGTTAGGTTGCCTCTGGCCTGGTGGAAAGACGGAGAATGAGATATTCACATCACAGTGGGACACATACTGTCCAAGGGAGCTGCCTGGTTCCCGCTCAGGGAGAGAGAGCACAGGGTCAGCGGTGGGATGAGTGGCTCACTCATCCTTTGCTATAGAAGTGGCAGGAAGCCTCATGTGTACCCCACTGTGATAGCAGCACACACACTACACAAATGTGCCCAGAGGGACCACAGTGCCAGACTCCACAGGCGAGCACCCAACAGAGCACAGACAGTTTACAAGCTATGGGGATACACGCCCCATCAGAAAACGTGCTGCGTGGGACGAAGGCAGGTGTGAGTTGACAGGAACGCACTGAGAACTCCGGGGCAGGAGGATGCCTAGCTGGTCCTGGTGTTAGGGATGGGGTAGGCAGAAGAGGTCAAGAGATGCCAAGTGCTTCACCCATGATGGGATCCACAAATGGTCCTCTTTCTACCCGTATTTTCTCTAAGCCAAGACGCTGCTTTGCTGCCTTGAGCCCTCTAGCAGGCAGTTCTGCTAGGGCAGCCGCTCTCAACCTGTGGGTCGAGACCCCTTGGGAAATGGAACAGCCTTTACATAGGGGTCACATATTAGATATCCTGCATATCAGGTATTTACATTACAACTCTTAACAGTAGCGAAATTCCAGTGATGAGGTAGCAATGAAAATAATTTTATGGTTGGGGTCACCACAACATGAGGGATTGTATTAAAGGGTGGTAGCATTAGGAAGGTTGAGAACCGCTGTGCTAGGGTTTACTGACAGGATTTCTCTGAGAGCAGATAGGGGGACATTCCTCAAGGCTCCACGCTGGATTTTCCTAGCACCCAACCCTGCTTTGGATGGGGCATGACTGGGAACATTTTTTTTTTTTTGAGACAGGATTTCTCTGTAGTTTTGGAGCCTGTCCTGGAACTAGCTCTTGTAGACCAGACACACACACACACACACACACACACACACACACACACACACACACACACACACACTTGTCTTGGGCAATGGATCATGGGAAAAAAGACTTGGAAGTTTGTTGGCTGACAGACGGGTCACCAGTGAAAAGGCCGGCAGAAGGCTGTCTTTGTCCTCTAGATGAGGGGAGAGAAGCCTTCCCCAGGTTGGTTACTTCTGTTTAGAAAACCCTGGCCTGGAAAAGCATTTCCTGGTGCTAGGAAGGTGGGACACACAAAGAGAAGCCTGAAGTCCTTGACCTGTCTTCAAGGATAGGGAAGGGCCCTGGGTTGGGAGGACAGGCAGGGCTGGACTCTGATGTAAGCCTCAGGTGTAGACCAGGAGAAATGAACAGTTCAGCCAAAGGAGGGACAGCTCAGTAAGCACGACTGTTCAGCAATGGGATGTCTTTGAGTTCAAGCGCAAGGGGAAAATTCCTGCCTCAGGAAAGAGGCTGGACCACTTCTGCTGCTCACTAATGCTCTGGTAGTCAGTCAAGCCCTGCCATCCACCACCCCAGCAGGCTCCACTTCTCTAGCCTGCCCTGCAGCTGGTGAACGCCCAGGCTACCCCAGTTCCTACCCCTGAGGAGCAGCAGACTTCCTGCCCAGGACTCCTCTCAGGCCCAGCTCTGGCACTCCAAGGCCTGCTCCTTGAGCTCCGTCCACACGCACAAGCTGAGTTGTATGTTTTTTAATTTGCAGTTCCAGGGACGAACCTAGGGCATTTCTCAAGCTAGATGAGTGTTTTACCACTGAACTGCATCTCCATTCACTGCCCCTCACTGCCTTTCCACTTGCTGTTTTGTTGTGTGTGTAACAGATGATTGTGTGTGCGTCATGTACATGTGTGCATCTGCCGTGTATGGATACGTGTTCTCAGGGGCTAGAAGAAGGCATCCGACTGGATATGGGTGTGTGTGAGAGATTGTGTATTTGTGATTGTGTGTGTGTGTGTGTGTGTGTGTG
>NC_022012.1:38423104-38428029 GCF_000317375.1 Microtus ochrogaster
GGGTCCATCTGCCTTGTACGAGTGCGTGTTATCAGAGGCTAGAAGAAGGCATCCGAATGGATATGGGTGCTGGAAAGCAAACTTGGAAGAACAGCAAGTGCTCTTACTCACTGAGCCGAGTCTCTCCAGCCCCCCAGTTTTTAGTTTTTTGAGACAGGATATCATGTGTAGCCCAGGCTAGCCTTGAACTCAAGCTAACCTTGGACACAGGATCCTCCTGCCTCAGTCTCTTGGGTTCTTGGATTACGGCCATCATGCTCGGCTCTGGGGGAGATACTAAGCAACCCCTACCTCTCACCTTTAGACTTCATGTGAATTCACCTCGTGAGCCTGCACTGTGAAGACAAGTTCAGTCAAGGCACATGCCCCTGCATCCCTTAGGAACCTCTTAAAACCATCTCCTGAGTTAGTACTTGCTTTAAATGTTTTTTGGTTTGTTTTTTTTTTTTTGATTTTTCGAGACAGGGTTTCCCCGTAGCTTTTGGTTTCTGTCCTGGAACTAGCTCTTGTAGACCAGGCTGGCCTTGAACTCACAGAGATCGCCTGCCTCTGCCTCCCGAGTGCTGGGATTAAAGGCTTGTGCCACCACCACTTGGCTAAAAATAAATTTTTTATATTTATTTGTGTGCATGCACATGTAAGGAGAGCAGAGACCATCCTGGGGAGCTGGTTCTCTCTTCTCACCATGTGAGACACAGGACTGAACCCAGGTCGTCAGGCTTGGAAGCAAACACTTTACCCACTGAGCCATTTTGCTGGCTTTTCCAAGATAGTATTGATTTGAAGTATTCTGCCTTTCATTCCCAAGAGAAAACTCATTCTTGTGCTCTGACTCTGTGTTATAAATACATGGTGGCTCTTTATGTATATACCAAAGGAATGGGACCAGACAGACTGTCCCTTGGGAGGGCACGCGTTCCTAACACAGTCTCTGTGATCAGTCTGAGCGACAGAACCTAGACAGATCCCTCCTGATACAATCCCTCCCAGACTGGCCTCAGGTCTGATTCCTCCAACCTCCCCTCCCCAGTTGAGGCTTCCTCTACTGGGGCTTCTGTGGGACTTTTCACGTGGTCAGAATGAGGGGACCCTCCCTCCCCTTCCCTCAGGTAAAGCCCAGAAACGGCCTGAGCAAGTTTTGGTTCCTCTTTTTCATCCCGTGGTGAAATGAGACAGTTGCGTGTGGACAGACTGTGATGGTGATGCTCTGGTCACACCGAGTTTATGGCTCGTAGTGATCGTCCGTGAGGTAGGGCCAGGGAAACTAAACACTGGAGCTAGGACCTGTGCTGTGGCGGCCCCACCTCCTGAGGGCTGGAGATCTACATCATCACTAGCCTGTGTGGGTGCCCAACCAAGGCCCTGCTTCCAGGCATGCCCAAAGACCTCTGTTTGGAGGTGTGAAATGAAACAGCCCACAGTGGTTCTCCTAGGCCGACTCTCCTCCAAGTCCACCGAGACCCCTGGGTAATAGGGTGACTTCCTGTCACGTCTACTCTGGGCACCAGGGTCTTCCTTCCTGGGTCTTAGCCGTCTAGAAGTTTTGTTCAGATCTTGCACTCATAAGGATTAATGGCCCGCCTTAAGCTAGCAGGTGTTCACGAGGTCAAAGGTAATCATTGAATTTCAGAGGACAAAGGGGGCTTGTGCGATGCCTCAGTGGGTAAAGGGGCTTGTTATACAAGCTTGATGACCTGAGTTTGACCCCCAGAATCCAAGGTGAAAGGAGAGAAGGAATTCTCAAATGATCTCCTCTGACCTTCACACAGAAATCATGTCAAACACGTGTCCTCATACAATACACACTAATAATAATAATAATAATAATAATAATAATAATAATAATAATAATAATAAATTCATTAATATAAAAGGTGGGCAGGGAATAGTGTAGTATACCTTTAATCTCTTGGGAAGCAGCGGCAGGCAGATCTCTGTGAGTTCAAGGCCAGCCTGGGCTACCTAACAAGTTCCTGTACAGGCCGGACTACAAAGAGATCCTTTCTCAAAATTAATTCATTAACTAAATTAATTAAAAATAATAAAAAAGAGAGGCTGGTGAAAGAGCTCAGTGAGTAAAGGCACCTGCCACCAGGCCTGAACACTGGAGTTCAATCCTTGGGATAGACACACTGAGAAGAAAGAACTAAATCCCACAAGTGCATGTGCGCACGCAGGCACATGCATAAACACACACTATAAATAATCAAATGTAAAAAAATGTAAATAGGTCAAAGGGATGGGCGTTGCTTGACTTGTCAAGATCCCTGTTTCAAAACCCAAAGTTGGAGTGTAGAGCCTAGAGATCTGGGAAAGTAGGCCAGTAATCATTTGGGTCAAGGGCAAGGAGTGGGGAGCAGGAAATAAAATCAGTGGGAGAAACTCTGCAGACTCCCCAGAAAAATGGCTAGTTAAGACCTCAACTTCCTACCACAAGGCAGAAAATGCTCCTTGGGAGAGCCAGGGATGCATGAGGTCTTGGTTTCCAATTCAGTACAAGAAACAAACTGAGTAAAAGAGAAACCCACAATTTTATTGAGAAGCCACTAATGCAAGACTCTTCTGCCTCTGTGCTGCCATCCAGGACACCTGCACCGTGGCAGAGTGGGCAGTGTGCCAAGGCTAGTTAGGACCTTTTGGGTGGGCGGGGCCAAAGCGGAGGTTCTGTGTTCCAGAGTGTCAGCTACCCCAGAGGCTAGCACACGGGAGGCAGGTGAAGGCAGGGTGTGCCTGATTGAAGGGACCCAGGGCCAGGATTGTCTTAGGATTCCCAGCTAGACCCTATTTAGATCCTAGCTGACGTCCAGGCACATCGCTGAGAGCCTTTGCTTTGATATGTGTCATGGAGAAGTTGCTAGGCTTCTCTCCTCAGAACGTAGGTTTGCTGCATGTCGCAAACCCCCTCTGCTGTCCCTCTGCCCCCTGCCACCACCTGTCTCTAGTAGGTCACACAGTGAGGTGCAGTGTGCAGTTAGGGGAAACTCTTGAGGTTTCTCAGAAGCCAGGGACGGCCAGGTCTCCAGGTGGTTACAAAGGCATCCAACTGGGTCAGGGCCCATGGTCAGCTTGATGCTGTGGGCAGAAGATACCAACTAACCGAATCAGGGGCAGCCAGTGGTAGGGATGAGGGCGAGGGTGGGAACATGCTGCTTTGTCAAACATTTCGGCTTTAAATCTGACCTAGGGTCTGGCCTAGATCCTGGTTGGACTCAGCTGGCATCATGAAGGTGCCACTTGGGTAGTCATGGGGATTTCGCACTTCAAAGGAAGTCAGGATTGGTTTAATGCTTTCTGTTGTCATCCTGAAATTTTTCCGATTTGTTCCTTGTTTGAAACAGAGTCTCTCTGTGTAGCCACCTGGGCTCAAATTCACAGTCCTCTTGCCTGAATCTTTTGAGTGCTGGGATTACAGCTGTGGGCTACCATGCCCACCTTTGGCTTTTTTAGTTCTTTTTCAACAAGTGGCTTTATATTTTGCTTTTTTTTGCATTGGACCTGCAAACCACAGCATGTCCTGAACAAACATGGCTAGATCTGAACCAGGGCTGGACTGTGGAGGACGTAGAGTCTTAAAGGAGCATCCCTCAGCAAGCCCGGGGGCACCGTGGGTAAGTGATAGAGCAGACCCCAGATGCTGGAGCTGGGAGAGTTGGGGGAGCACCTCAAGGTGTGCTCAGGGTAGAGATCTGATAGGACCCAGGGCCAGAAGCATTCATGGTCTAGCCCAGAAGCAGCTCTAAGAGAATAAGACCACGATGAAGTCTCCAAGTCTGCTGCTGCCCACACCCCAGAGCCCTGGGGCCTTTTGCTTGAGCTGTTCCTTACAACATCCTTTGGTAGCACCATGGCACCCAAGTCAGGTGAACCTCTATGCTTCCCTGGAGACACTTGGGTGGGTACCAGAGAGTGGTGCTGGGCATCACTTTTGTTTTAACTCCTACCTAAGAAACTCTTCTGAGACCACCTGATCTGTGGAGACAACAGCTCTTTCCTGGAGGCTACAGCATGCTCCAAGACACTTTTAGGAGGAACGCAGCTTAGCATCCCCTGCTGCACGACTCTGGCCACTGGGATCCTCTTTCTGGCTACCATCTGTTCACACACTTCATCTATACCTTTGTCTAAAAGCTTCCAGCCAGGGATTCGTTCCTCCCTCTTGCTTAGACCATAAACTATTTGAGGGCAAAGATTAGGTTCTCAAACTTCTCCATCCAATACAGAAAGTTGTACTTTGATGACAAAACCATACAGCAAAATAACAATTATATGTATATGTATATATGTATATATATATGACAAGGTCTCATATGTTCTAGGCTAGCTTCAAACTCGTTATGTAGCTGAGGATGATCTTGAACTTCTGATCCTCCTGCCTCCATCTTTCTCATGCTAGGATTATAGGCATGTACCACCATACTTAGAGTATGTGTGCTGGGGATGAAACCCAGTTTCATGCACGCTTGCACACACTCTACACACTGACTGATGGGCTAGCAGTGCTGGCATTCTGACATTAAGAAAGCTTCCAGCCAGGCGGTGGTGGTGTATACCTTTAATCCCAGCACTCTGGAGGCAGAGGCAGGCGGATCTCTGTGAGTTCGAGGCCAGCTTGGACTACCCTGTCTCGAAAAAAAAAACAAAAACAACCCACCCCCCAAGAAATACCCCCTCAAAAAAAAAAAAAACAAAAAAAAAAAGAAAGAAAAAAAAAGAGAAAAAAGAAAGCTTCTCTACAGAGCTAGTTCCAGGACAGGAACCAAAAGCTACGGAGAAACCCTGTCTCGAAAAATCAAAAAAACAAAAAAAAACAACAAAAAAAAGAAGTCCTTGTTTAGCCGGGCGGTGGTGGCACACGCCTTTAATCCCAGCACTCGGGAGGCAGAGGCAGGCGGATCTCTGTGAGTTCGAGACCAGCCTGGTATACA
>NC_022012.1:38428129-38434189 GCF_000317375.1 Microtus ochrogaster
GTGGACTCATACCTTTAAACCCAGCACTTGGGCAGGAGGATCTCTGTAAGTTCAAGGCTAACCTGGTCTACAGAATGAGTTCCAGGACAGCCAGGGATACACAGAGAAACCCTGTCTTGAAAGACAGAGAGAGGAAGAGAGAACTTCTGAAATGCTTTGCCATTCTAACCCAAAGAGACAAAGAGAGGACTCTCCATTGAAGAACCAAGAGGGGATGCGGAACCTCATTCTCTGCCTGCCCTCTCCCTCTGGTATCTGTTAATGGCACCACATAATAGACAATAAAAGTCTAAAAGCACAGGCACCTGTACATTGGCCTGTGTCCTACAATCCTCGCAGAGGGACTCCCAAGCTGTGCCCTCTCCCTTGACACAGAATATCTAAAATCCCAAGCAGGACCTGGACAGCAGGGCACCTCCTGTCTACTCACCAGGTCCTCCAGGTTGTTATAGGTGCTGAAGTCCATGTCCAGGGTTAGTGGGTAGTTCATAGCTGCAGTCCTGCGTCACCAGACTGCTCACACCACACTGATGCTGAGAAGCTCTGTGCTGGTGCCTATGGAGAGGTGGCAGGCGTCAGCTGCAAATTTAAACAAATGAGCTGCGTGCTGTGTCCTGGGGCTGTGGAGGGCTTGCCAGTCTCTCAACTCATCATTTTTTTTTCCACTGGGTCTTTTCTGTTTTGTGTGTGTGTGCGTGTGTGTGTATGTGTGTTTTTCCTTTCTTTTTTCTTTCTTTAAAGAAAAAGGGAAACTCCCCCACAGCATCAGCACTAGTCAAGCTTTTCAGCATCTTTCCTGGCAGCTGTGGTCTGAAGTGGGCCAGGGGTCTGAGGTGAAGGGCGGCCTTTCAGTGCTGCTCACTGGCTCTCTATGAGGGAGGCACACAGACTTGGGAAACTCCTTACAGAAAGGGACAAGAAAAGAGTGTTTCTAGCCACCTCTAGGTCTTCACTTTTCTCGTCATGGGGGTGACCGACCATACCAGCTTGCCCAGAACCAAAAGGAAGTCCCCTGTCCTGGGAAACCCCTCAGTCCTAGGCAAGCCAAGGCACTTGATCAACCTGTTACTGCCATCCATTGGCCTAGCCAGGAAGGAGTACCCCTTCCCCTTACCTTTTCCGCTCAAGTGTGGAAGAGATAAGCTAGAAGTTTTCAAGGGGAACAACCCTAAAATAATACTAGAAGACCAAGAAATGAAATTACCAAATGAAAACACAACATAAACAGAGCTACGGAGCCACGTTCTGACTCAGAAATAATGATGTTCCGCCCACAAACAAACTTGTAGTTGTAGACAGTCTGGCTAGAAAGGACCTAGACTACCCCTCCCTCCAATTTTACACAAGAGGTCCCTGTAGGAGGGAGAGAGAGAGAGAGAGAGAGAGAGAGAGAGAGAGAGAGAGAGAGAGAGACTTATCCAGGATCCTATAACACATCCATGGCAGCCATCTTGCATCCAAGGGTCCTGACTCAGTATTTATCGTCCTCTGGTCCTCTGATCCCCAAGGCAGCTGGTTTACAGACTCACAGCAGCACCTGCTCTTCCTCCTGCTCTGTCCTGTTACCCTGAATGTCACTTCTTTCATGAAGACCTGTTGCAGACATTGATCCATTTCCCCTCCAGGTGGGTTTTTCTTCCACGGCGGTCTCGTTTCCTGACTTGGTCCACAATAGTGTAGGACTGGACCCAAAGGCGCCTACATATGGTATACTGGAGTGTTTTGTTTAGGTTTTGTGTGGGTATGTCTGTGTGTGTTTTGTTTTGCTCTGCCCCAACTTTGTAACCATCCTCCCCTTCCAAGCCCAATCCCTACCACTGTGTGGCAGGCTGTTTCTCTACTCTGCCATTGCCATCACCCTGCCCCCCACCCCAGGTAAATCACCTTTCAAGGGGATCCTATCCTGTCCAGGGTTCTCCTTCGCCATCTCCAGAGCCCAGTCTCCCCTTTTCCAGCCTGCACACCTTGGTTATAGTCCCCATCCTGTCCGTAACATAAAAAACATCTTCCTGAAGGTTTAAAGTGGAAAGACTTTGAAGCTCCATTTGGACCATCTCAGTCTCTCCCCTCTTGTTCCCTACCAATAGAAACTGCTCTTTAAAAAATTATTGCGTCTTTATTTATTTTAGTATGTGTGTGTGTGTGTGTGTGTGTGTGCGCACATGTGTGTGTGTTCTTGTGCATGCGTATATGGGAGAGAGCAAGCGAGCACCTGAGGAGGCCAGAGGACAGCTTGTGAGGGTTGGGGATCAAACTCAGGTGGCCAGACTTGGTGACAAGTGTCTATCTGCTGAGCCATCTTGCTGGCCCCAAAACCTTCCCTTGAGGAAGAAGATGGCCAGGACAAGGGGCTGGAGCTCTTGGCTGGTACTTCCAGTCCAGTATCCTTCTGGGACACTGTCTCAGTGCCTCCTGGGTCTGGAAATGACTAAACAGTATTTGTTCTTCCAACGCTACCCCACGTTGTCTTGCTCCTTCAGCCTGTACGCAGGGTAGCTTTTGCTGCCTTGAACACTCTGCACAGAAAAAAAAATACAGAACATGAGACTCTCCTAGGCATGGAAAAAGACTTTGAAAGACAAGCCAGTCACCCCTCACTCTACTCCTACCCCCAGGGAATGCAAGAATAGAAGTCACTGCATCTTCATCAAACAACCAGCCACGGGGTGAGAAAGTCACTTTATGAAAATGCTTCTTCAGATGTAAGGGTGAATTTCTGTCACCGTAGCGCTTGTGTGTGTGTGTGTGGGGGGGGGTAAGGCAGAAGGATTGTGAGTTTGAGGCTAAAGTGGACTATGTGGTTAGACCCATCCAAAAAAATGAGAAGAAGAAGAAGAAGAAGAAGAAGAGGAGGAGGAGGAGGAGGAGGAGGAGGAGGAGGGAGGGATCTTGTTTCAGAGTGGGAAGGTTTTAGTATTTAGGGTTAGAAACTGACTCTTCACGCTGAGTCAAACGGTATCTTCTTGCGATGTCCCAGCGGTCCTAGGGCCTCACACAGGACCATGCAGAATGTCTCCCAAGTGACCTCTGCCTACAGACATCATGTGCTTGTGAGTCTCCTGTTTCGCAAACCCATATTCTAATGTCTTCAACTAGTTTTCAAAGAACTGATTTCTGGGTCCCTTATCAGTCTGATTTTTGACCTCTGGGTGATTTCCGGTCAGTAGTCCAGGAAGTCTGTGGCTAAGATAAACTCTAGGAAACTGAGTTTCCTTGTTAAACGTGTCTAGTTGCAATTAGCATGACCATTCCTGTGGGCTCCTTTTCCTCTTAGTGGGTTTCATGCTGATGGTTCTAACCTATCATTTGATTTTATAACGGGAAACTTGTTGCCTGTGGATGTGATGACAACATAGAAAAGCCATCCTTGGGTGTAGGCACGTCTTGATAGGAGCTCTTAGCAGGACAAAGCCAAAGCCAGCATCTGCTTCATATCACTGGACACCTCAAAACTCTGAGAAGATGTCATAGAATAGGACCCAAGCTGGGAGTCCTATTAGGGAGGGGCACGATGGAGGGATTGACACATTAAAAAGTGTGTGGATCCGGGCGGTGGTGGCGCACACCTTTAATCCCAGCAATTGAGAGGCAGAGATGGACAGATCTCTGTGCATTTGAGGCCAGCCTGGTCTACAGAGTGAGTGAGTTTCATGACAAGCTCCAAGGCTATACAAAAACAAACAAACAAAAAAAAAAAAACCCTGTCTCGAAAAACAAAACAACAACAAAAACAAAAACAAAACAAAACAAGACTTGATTCCCATCGTGGGCCACCATTAAGAGGCGGTAGAAGGGAAAAGATGTGGCTCTGTTGGTGAAGGGAGCGCTTGTGGAGAAGCATGAAGCCCTCCCTAGCTTCTGTCCCCAGCGCTGTAAACTGGGAGTGATGGCACACGGCTCTCAGCCTAGTTCTTAGGAGGGAGAAGCGGCAAGATCAGAAATGTAAGGGTTATATAGGGAGTTTGGGGCAGACTGGGACATACCGATCATGCCTTTCACAGAAGAAGGGTGGTAGAACGCCTCGAAGACGTGGTGCTCGGGCCAGCAAGATGGCGTACGTAGTGTGTAAAGGCTCTTGCTGTCAAAAGTTCTAGCCATAAGAATCATAAGGTAGGAGAGAGCCAACTCCCACAAGTTGTTCTCTGGCCGGCACGTAAGTGTGGTTGCATGCATGTACGCATGAGCGTAAGTGTGTACACACGCTGAACACGAAAGTGAAGGCTATTTTGGCTGTCACCTTGACATAACTTGGGCACATCAATTGAATTTACTCCGTTAGGTTGATCTGTAGCAAATCTGTGGGGGTATTTCTTTTTTCCTTCTTTTTTGGTTTATTTTTATTATTTTATGTGTCTGAGTGTTTTGCCTATTTGTAAGCCTGTGTACTGAGGAGGAGGTGGCAAGCTTCCATGGGGGTGCTGGGAATCAAACCTGGATCCTTTGCAAGAACAAGAGCCAAGTCTCCAGCCTCAAGGGGTATTTTATTGATTGTTGGCTGATGTGGGAGTGCCCAACCCACTGTGGGCAGCGCCACCCCTGGGCGTGTGGTCCTGAGAGACATAAAGAAAGACAGCTGAACCTGAGCCTGGAAGCCAGCCGATAAGCAGTGCTCCTGCCTGGTTTCTACTTCAGTTCCCGCCTCGGGTTTTTGCCCCAGCTTCCCTGGATAATGGCCTGTGAGACAGAAGTATACATCGAATAAACCCGTGATGTTTTATCACAGCACCAGACAAGCAAACTAATACAGTAATAAAGACAAATAGGTAGAAATATAGATAGATAAATAAAGAGGCAGGGCCTGAAGCAGATAGTGAAGGAACGTGGGTCTGTAATCTTAATGCAGAGAATGGAGTGTTGAGGCAGAAGCAAGACTGTCTCATAGCCGGGCGATGGTGGCGCACGCCTTTAATCCCAGCACTCGGGAGGCAGAGGCAGGCGGATCTCTGTGAGTTCGAGACCAGCCTGGTCTACAAGAGCTAGTTCCAGGACAGGCTCCAAAACCACAGAGAAACCCTGTCTCGAAAAACCAAAAAAAAAAAAAAAAAAAAAAAAAGACTGTCTCATAAACAGAAGCCCCAAACAAAAACAAAAGAAGAGGTGGGCCAAGGGAGGTTCTGGCCAAGGTAATCCCCTCTCCACACACCGTCACACAGATGGGCCTCCCTTGCCCCTTGGTTCTGCCATAATCTGCTGCCACAGGCCCAATTAAGTTAGCTGGGGATGGACTGAAACCTGGAAACCGTGAGCCAAGAGGAGCCTTTGTAAGCCTATGCTTGCAGATAGTCGTTACGGCAACAGGAAGCTTTCTGATAGATCACCACAGGCTTTTCAAACCCTCAGAAGAACCGCAGCACTGCCCACGCTGTGGCCCTTGATTTAAAAGATGTGAAGGCAGAAGTTTCACCTATATATTGCAATCAGCTGCGATGGGGCCCTTCCAGCCAAGGCCGTCCAAACTGTATTTCAGCTTGCTGTTTGTGTAATCCCCACACAACTCATAAGTGTGTGATTTCTACCATGTGGATGGCCTCTGAGGTTGAATGGGTTTTTTTTTCCTCTTGAGTCAGGGTTTCCCTGTGTAGCTTCTTGAAGTCTGTCTTGGAACTCACTTTGTAGACCAGGCTGACCTTGAACTCACAGAGATCCATCTGCCTCTGCCTCCCAAGTGCTAGAATTAAATGCGTCCACCTCCACCACCCGACTGAGGCTGAATTATTGTAGTCTAGGTTTCTTACTAAAATGACCAGTTGCTGACTTTGTCAGGGCTGGATTTGTGTCTGGGTTGGGTGTGGGTGGCTGCTTAAGCCGCAGCTCAGGTGGATTTTTCTCAGTGATTACGCCTTGCTGCTAATGGGTTCTATTACATTTTCATTTGTTCCACATACTAGATACAATCACTTGTATCCACAGGAAAGTTAAACCATTTCACAGAGGCTTAGAGTGTTGCTGGACGGAGTACATCCCCATCTGCCTCAGCCTTTTTCTTTTCTTTTCTTTTTTTTTTTTTTTTTTTTGGTTTTTCGAGACAGGGTTTCTCTGTGGCTTTGGAGCCTGTCCTGG
>NC_022012.1:38434399-38453932 GCF_000317375.1 Microtus ochrogaster
CAGAGATCCGCCTGCCTCTGCCTCCCGAGTGCTGGGATTAAAGGCGTGCGCCACCACCATCACCACCACCACCACCACCACCTCAGACTTCTATTAGCCTGGAGTGTTCTTCTCCTGGGTAGAGAGCTCATTGTTTCTCTGGTGGGTCACCTGCCTCAGGTAGAGTGGGTGTCCCTTTAAGTCCCCGAGAGAGATCATGGTGGTTACACAGCATTCACCAAATTACAGCCCTACAATTTTCTTTTTTTTTTTTTCAAAAGGTTCTACATTTTATTACTGGAGAAACCACTCCCAACTTAAACATAATCAAGTCTCCAGATTGAAAATGTTGAACTTCATCTTGTAGTTGAACACTCATCAAGGATCACGATTCATCATTAATTGTTTTGCCATTCATTGTTGACTCCTTACAGGCCCAGCTTCGTTCTCCTCCAGTGTCTTCTCTTGGAGTTGTACCTGATTTTGTTGCCAGTTTTCATCCGAATCCACTGAGGAATAGGACAATTTTGCTTTTGTTTCTTAACCAGGAACCGCTTGATTCTGAAAGTCTTGTGAGAAGACATGGCCAGAAGGCTAGGCGGGCAGGTGGCGCACGATGGCGAAGAAAAGGCGAAGAGCCAGCCCTACAATTTTCAAATTTAACTGTTTCTATTGATTTATTTGCTGTGCACTGGCGGGGTGTGTGTTGTTTTTGTTTTTTTCCCAACTGTTCTGGAACTAGCTCTTTAGACCAGGCTGGCCTCGAACTCACAGATTTACCTAACTCTGCTTCCCGAGTGCTGGGATTAAAGGCAAGCACCATCACTGTCTGGCAAATTGAGCTTTTCTTAATCTTTATATTTCATTTAATCAATCTTTCTTTCTGTTTTTATTTTCCAAATAGGCTCTCACTATGTAAACCGGCTGGCTTTGAACTCACAGAAATCTATCTACCTCTGGCTCCCAAATGCTGGGATACTGAGCATGCACCATCAAGCCCTACTTATCCTTTTACCCTTCAGGACTAGAGGTCAAACCAAGGACCTCGCACCTGTTAGGCAAATGCTCTGAGATGCCTCCCAGCCCTTCACCTTCACTTTTCATATAAAACTATCCAAACACCTGTGTGGAAGTTATGGGCTTGTTCCCTGCCATATCTGGGGGCTGGGGGTGGAGAAACAGGGCCCCCTCCTCCTCCTTTTCTTCCTCTCATGATTATGATGAGAATGGCTTGGAAAAGCAGAGTCTGAAGTCAGCTCCACAGGCATTACACGTGAGACCACTGGAGTGCACACAAGACCACACAATCAGAGACTCCTCTTTGTGAAGGATATGTACTTTCCCGACTATCTCAGGGGAAAACTATGGCTGACCCCTCCCAGGGGCGCTTTCTCGGTGCTGTGTTCCATGCACGGAGCTCAATTCTTTATACTCTCAGTCCCTTTCATCCCCCACGCAGCCTTTAAGTGTAATAATTCTATCACCACATTACAGACGTGGAAAGTGAGCTTCAGACAGCAGTAGGAAGCTGTCTGAGGAGTAAGATCTCGCTCAGGCACCGGGACCCAAAAGCACCATCAACACAGGAAGTGGGTGGTAAAGGTTGTCTTCGCTGGGAGCCAGTGCCCACGCATAGCTCTCTGTAGGTAACAGGTAGTCTGCAGGGAGGAAGCCGGTCCAGGTGCTGGGTAGGCATGTCAAGGTTACCGTAAGGTTACGGGCACCGTGTGTGTATCCGGGCACCTCAGCCTGGGGCAGACCAGGATTAGAGTCTGAGTCAGAAGCCTGGGTCAGGTGTTTGATAAGTACCAGAGACAAGATGAAACGGGGCAGCGTGTCTATTGTACATGTATCTATAGTTGTGATGACAATACACTCCGTGGTATCATGTCAAGCAACATGGCTAAGTCAAGTAGGATGGAGGGTGCGTGGGAAAGAGGCACGCAGCCTTCTCTCCCAGGAGAACTGTATGCGAATGGTGCTGGGTGAGCTGCGAGGCTGGGTGATTGCTGGAAAGATGTGACTATGACAGCGAAGGCCCAGAAGGATGGCCCGGAACTTCTGCTTTTCAGCAAGGGACAGCTTTGCCCAGTATTCTAATGTACACTAAATACCAAAGGAAGCATTCCTCAGACAGCGGTTCTCACACCCGATGACTCAGTAGCCCGGAGGGCTTGGTAAACACCGTGGCTGGGGCTAGCCGAGGGGCCGACTCTGGCAGTCTGGGTGGGCGTCCAAATCCAAGGGTTTAACATGCGTCCAACTGAACTATCGCCCGCCCCAGAGGGTCGGCACCCTGGACCACACAGGACCTCTGTGTTCACATACGCCGGTGGGTACGCTTGTTCTGACACTCCCAGTCCAACCCCACAGCGCTCTCAGCCTCGCCACGCAAAGGTCACTGCAGCTGAGACTTTTCTAGAACAAGGATAACACCTCCCACTACTAGCACAACCCAACAGTTTCTTTCCCCAGTACAAGCTCCCCCCCCCCCCCAGGGCCCACTCTGCTGCAGCTGAGATTTTTCACCCTGGTCCACAGACTTAGGCTGCCCCACACCTCTGGTCCTTCTCTGGCCTACCTTAGTCTCTATTGTATTCTGATGCCTGGGTATAGTCGTGTGCATGCCATGTACACACGTGGAGGTCAAAGGGCAACTTGTAGGAGTCAGTTCTTCCACCGTGTAGGCTCTGAGGACTGAGCTTAGCTTCTCAGGGTCGGCAGAAAGTACCTTTACCTGTTGAGTCATCTCATCCACCTTGTTTTGTATGTTTTTTTGTTCGTTCGTTGGTGTGGCAAGATCTCACACTTTTGTCCGTTGCTGGTCTGGCCTCAAACTCATGGCGTTCCTCCTGCTTCAGCTCCCCACCTGCTGAGGTTTTACAAGTGTGGGACGTGAGGCTTGGCTGCCGCGTCTGCTCTAACTGAAGGTTTAGTCTTTGCTAGTTATGTCGTGTATCCTGTTGCTTTGACTGTGTGACCCGTAGTCAGAAAGGGGTAGCTGTCACGCATGCATTTGTGTTGTAGGGTTGTCGTGACGACATGCTACGACCCAGAGCTGCTTGGGGGGTGGGGGGGATGTCTTTATTTGCTTTATGTATCCTGAGCTACACACAGTCCATTCGAGAGAAGTCAAGGCAAGAACTCAACCTGTGCTGGAACCTGGAGGCCAGAGCTAATGCGGAAGCCAGGAAGGAATGTTGCTCACTGGACTGACTGATCCTCATGGCTTGCTCAGCCTGCTTTTTTTTTTCTTTTTTTCTTTCTTTTTTTCCAAGACAGGGTTTCTCAGTGTAGCCCTGGCTGTCTTGAAACTCACCTGCCTCTGTGTCCCTAGTACTGGGATCAAAGTTGTGTGCCAGCACCGCCAGGCTACAGCCCAATTTTACGGAGAATTTTCCTCAGTTGAGATTCCTGCTTTTCAGATGACTCTAGCTTGTGTCAAGCTGATGTAAAACTAGCTAGCACAACATATAAGAAACATTATGCATAATACTTGGTACATATAAGATACTTATTCTTTCTTCCTTCATACTTCTTCCACCTTGCTCTTTTGCCTTTTATTATTTATTTATTTTGAGTCAGAGTTTTACTATGTAGCCCAGGCTGGCCTGGAACTCACTGTGTAGACCAGGCTAGACTCCAACTCACAGAATCCACCTGCCTCTGCTTCCTGAGCGCTGGGATTAAAGGCATATGCTATCATGAGCTATATTTTTCTTTTTTTTTAAAACATATTTATTTATTTATTATGTATACAATATTCTGTCTGTGTGTATGTCTGCAGGCCAGAAGAAGGCACCAGACCTCATTCCAGATGGTTGTGAGCCACCATGTGGTTGCCGGGAATTGAACTCAGGACCTTTGGAAGAGCAGGCAATGCTGTTAACCACTGAGCCATCTCTCCAGCCCTCTTTTTTTTCTTTAAAAATGAGGACCCCTCAACCAAATTTCTTTTATGGATTCACATAAAAGACACTATCCTTGGGGTTCAAAATTAGAAACACAACTTCTCTGTCTCTTGTTTGTAGTAGGTGACGTTTAATGCAGAGATGACTAACTGGTCACAGAGCAGAGAGTAAGCTCAGCCCTCAGTGGGGCAGCAAGGACAGCAGCAGCAACGGCACCTCCAAGGCTCGGGGAGCATCTCAGAAGAAAGTGTGGAAAGGATGTAAGATCTGGGGAATGGGGAACAGTGAAGTGAGATGCTGTCTTGGGCATGACATGGCTGTGACACTCATGAGCTCACTGAAGGAGGGCTGTCCATGACTGGGCCCATAGCATCCTGTCATGTAGGAAAGAGGGGCTCTGAAGCTCCCCCTCTCTGAGGAGCTATGGGCAGTTGATGGTTGTTGGGGAAGGAGGCGTTGTATTCCTCAGTGCTGACTCAGCCACTCCTAAATAACCCCTCATCCATGCTCATGTCAGTGTCCCAATTAAATGCGTTCACACACGTGTGCATGTAAAATGTACACACACGCTCACACATGTGTGCATGTACACAGAGACACACACAACATGAAAGCAGGAAAGAGACCTACTGGGAAGAAGAGGGGCCTTGGTGGGGGGAAGGGTGTAAGGGATGCTACTGGGGAAAATAAGATCAAAGCAGATTATATATGTCTGAAATTGTGAAAAAATAAAATTTGGAATAATACAGATGTATTATGTATCGGGAGACAGAAGCAGGTGGATCTCTGTGAGTTCTAGGATAGTCAGGACTACATAGAGAGAAATATAATTTGTATGAGTCTTTTTTTTCCCAAATAGAAGTCATCCATAGGTACAAATTGCTTTGTATACACACACACACACACACACACACACACACACACACACACACACAATTTTCAAATGGGGATTGGATCAGGCCTGGTAGCTCACATCAGTAATCCTAGAACTAAAGAGACAGAGGCAGAGGATTGCTGTAAGTAGTAGGTCAGCTTGGGCAGGAAGGGAGGTTAGCTAGGCTCTGAGGAAAGGCCTGGATGAGCAGAGGGCTCCAGAGGGTGGCACGCGTCTAAAGTGAGGGAACGGAGAGCGGCTAGGACGGGCTAAAGCAGGTCTAGGATTACGTACGGGAGAGGCCAGGAAGTGAGGAGGTGGGATCCAGAGGGCCTGAGGGTCTTGGGATCATAGAGGAGGCAACTGGGAACATGGCAGAGACTTTACTAATGAACCTCACAATGGCACTGGAATTCGGGGAGGTAAATTTGTGCAGCCTGACCTCCAAGATCCATTCATTCATCGCACATGACAAGCCAGATTCAACAGTCCCCCCAGATCAGTCGCCAGGGAGTCAAGGCAGCGAGTCCTTTGATAACCTGGCAGTTGACTATTCCTTGGCCTGACCATTCCAGGCACTGACCAGGTGCTAGGAAAGTAATGAGAAACACAGCCCCACTCGGTGTAGCCCCTGCGCTGCTAAGGAGAGGCACATTAAACACATAAACCATGCACTTAGCGCTGAGAGCAGCTCATAATATCACTGTAAAGGCCTATGTATTTCTGTGGAGAAAAAGGGCGGCGTGCTAAGAGAAGCAGCAACGTGAACTCAGTCTTCATAAACTAGTAACTGGACCGTGATCCTCCCAGATTAATATAGGGTTTTAATGCTCTCTCAGATTCATTGCCTCACAGAGGACCCCATCTCAGTCTATTAGGAAAGCCGTTTGGGAACTCTTAGCATATTTTCCTTAGGAAGGAAGCTCCAGAAGACCTAAGTCTATCCAGCTAGAAGATTCTCCTCTGGCTGGGATGTGGGCCTCTGCTCGGCTGAAGGAGGCAGCTAAATGACTGACTGACACTTCTTTTATTTGAGACAGTGTCTTACTACGTACAGCTCAAACTTGCCTTAATCTCCTGGTTCTCCAACCTTGGCCTCTCCTCAGTTCCGAGGTCGCATTTTGAGGCACCATGCCTGACCTGACTCCTGGGGATTTAAGAGAGATGGAAGGGTACAAACTCTGGCTTTCCCGTTTTTAGTCCTCAGAGCCTTCAGGTGAGGTTAGAGAGAGGCGCTGTGGTCACTGTCAGGGTGGTTAGAGGCTTGGGCCTTGGGTGAGCCCAGAGTAGGGCAGGGGGGCGAGGTGACCTGGAAGCAAAGGCAGGAAATGGCTGAAAGCAGCTTCCTGATGCGGTTGTCCTGCAGTGAAAGTGAGCCAGGTCCCAGGTGGAGGTGACAGGCCAGCGAAACTCCTCACCGCATTTCGGGAGCTGGTGAGGCGGCCCACCTGCCCTATCAGCACCTTGATCATGGCTCATGAGAGAGAGGTTTCCAAATGACTCGCTCCTGCTGCCCCAGGAAGGAAGTGCTCTGGGTTGCAAGTGGGGGCCCAGGCGTATGGGTCAGGCGTTTGAAAGTGAGTTAGTGATGACACAGCAGCAGGGGACAGGGTTGCTGACACAGTGAGATTGGCTCCGCAGCTGGCCTTCCCTCACAGAGGGTCAGGGTGGGAAGTCCTGCCAACAGCTCCGGGTAAAAATGACAGACAAGGCCAGCTCTGTGACAGGGCATTTTAGGGCTTCTGTATCTAGCCCAGATTTATCACTTTTGTTTTTCAGGTAATAGATGTTTCAAGAATGTTTCCTGTGTGTCTCCACGTTTATACCCTGTTTATCAACATCCCTTCTGCCAACCAGGACTCAAATGACTTTCCCTTTACCGATGTCTGTATCTTTCCCCCTCTGCACCTTTGCTTATAGGTTGTCCTTCTGGAATCTGGGAAACACACCTCCACACTCCTGCATGTCCAAAGCCTAAACAACTTCAAGACCACTTCAGTGTCTCCTGCTCCACAGTCTCCGAAGTCACGGAGGCACCTACCCACTTCGATCTGGCCCTTCACCGGTGTTTCTCGTTCCATCTTCTATTCCAGTTACTGAAGAATCGGATACACTTACTAGGGTGTCAGAGACTCTGGCGGCAAAGCCATCTGTGATCATCCTGTCCCTCCTGTCCCCAAAGTTTTACACCCAATAGGTACTTAATACTCAGTGATTCTCTTTGATTGACCGAGTGGGTGGATGGATGGATGGATGGGATGGATGGATGGGATGGATGGAGAAAGAGAGGAAAGGGGAGTGCAGGTAGGACCCATGGAGGAGGGGCAGGAGGCCCAAGAAAGGGTGGAAGAAGGAGTCTAGTTTCCCGTGGACCAGGCCTGCAGAACTCATGTTGGGGCTCCCCCAAGGTTGGGAGTTAGGACTTAACCTTTGGACGGAAGCTTTGGTCGTCAGTACCCATGATGCTGGGCAAGCGTCTGTGCTCTTCCTCATGTGTGCCCAATGCAATCCCTACCCAGAAAGGAGACCTGTGAATGTGTGCAGTATCTACTAAAGACTGGGCAAGCGTCTGTGCTCTTCCTCATGTGCACCTGATGCAATCCCTACCCCGGAGTGTGCGCAGTATCTGCTAAAGGCTGGGCAAGTGTGTCCGTGAGTTACCTTTGCTGTAGAGTTATCTGTGTAGTTGCTAGTTGTTCCCCACTCGGTTAAAAACATTCTTAAAGGTTGCATTCACGTATTCCATTGCAGGTAGAGGGTGAACACCATGGTGTATGTGGAAGGCAGAGGGTAGCTTGTAGGAATCGGTCCTCTCCTTCTACCATGTGGGTCCTGAGGCTCAGACCCAGGCCACCAGGCTTGGCGGCAAATGCCCCTCCTGCCTGAACCATCTCTCTGCCTTCCTACTCTACTCAGTCATCACAGTGCCAGGCTCACAGTAGACTCACTAGTTCAACAAAGTTTGGTGAATGAACGGTTGAACGCATGCACAGTAGATGAATAGTAACCTCTGGGCTTTACTTTGGGGGCTGAGGTTGTACCTCTGTGGTAGAGGGCGTGCCTTGAAGGCTTGGGGCTCTGGGTTTGACAATGGTGAAAAGGAAAACTAAACAAACAAACAAGCATAAGCACTCACCCGAACTCTTCTCATTAAGCAAGGGGCCTAGGAAACAAAATGAACAAGACGAGTGGAATTTTTCTACAGACAGTGGTGCAGTCCCACAATCCTCCAGGGTCCTCAGCTGACCAGAGCAGATAGTTGTGAGACTAGAGCCAGAGCATCATGAGATGCTCAGTTTCACAGGAGAGCAATTGCCCTGAGTTTGTTCACGACAGACTCCCTGGTGATTCACACTTCCCAGATGTGGCATGGAGGAAGAGAAAGAGACAATGGACCAAGCACCATGACCAGCCCAGGGCCTAGAAAATGAACTTGCTTCCTTGGAAACAAGCTCTGGCCAGCTGCGGAGGTGACTCCTTGAGCTGGACTGTGGGAAAAGGGGCTGGGGAGTGCCTGAGGGTGGGAAAGAAGGAGCCTAGGATGGCCCTCACCAGCTCCCTACCTGGGTTCTTGTCTGAGGCAGGCTAAGTGGGAAAGACATCAACGAGAAAGTCTCAGAAATTCGCGGTGGCCCCAACGGCTACCTCTGAGATCCATGACTAGCAGGTGTGAGTGGTGGGTGCCAGTGTGTGAGAGAAACCGACTTCAGTTGAGCAGGAGGGCTCTAGGGAGGCAGATCTCCCTCCAGGCTTTTCTCCTCTGGGCTTCCCAGAGATTGATAAGCTGGAGGTCTCTAATGGCGGCTGCCTGCAACCCAGCTGGACACAGGGCAAAGGGGACTGGTGTTCTTACTCCGTTTGCTCTCGGAGTGTGTCACTGAGCCATACCCTCCAAGGGCAGCACAGGCCTTCCTGAGGGCGCCACCCGAGCAACCAGAGCCCGAGCAGGGAGAGAGAAGCTTGCTGCTTTGGGAGCTGTTCGTTACAGACTGTAATTTGTTCTGTTGCTTTCAAATGGCTTCTTCTAATTATTTCTGGAGAATCTAATTATGCAGTATAAGCACACATGATTTTTCATTATTAAAGTTATTGAAATTAAAAACTTTTAGATTTTTTAATTACTTTATGTGTATGAGTGTTTTGCCTGCATGTCCTCATGTGCTTACTACATATGTGTAGGTAGCCACAGATGCCACAAGAGAGCCTTGGACCCACCAGGTCTGGAGTTAAAGATGGTTGTGAGCCTCTGGTAGACACTGGGAATCAAACCCAGGTCCTCTGGAAGACCAGCCAGTACTCTTAACCCCTAAGTCAATTCCTCAGCCCCCTAATTTGTTTTTTATATGTAGGGTGTGTGCCTGAGTGTCTGTTTTTTTTTTTTTTTTTTATTTGGTTTTTTCGAGACAGGGTTTCTCTGTGGTTTTGGAGCCTGTCCTGGAACTAGCTCTGTAGACCAGGCTGGTCTCGAACTCACAGAGATCCGCCTGCCTCTGCCTCCCGAGTGCTGGGATTAAAGGCATGCGCCACCACTGCCTGGCTCCGAGTGTCTGTTTTTATGCGTATGTCTGTGTACCATGTGAGTACAGGAGCCCTTGTAGGTTAGAGGAGGGTGTTGAATGCTCCAGGACTGGAGTTACAGGCAGTTGTGAGCCCCAGTGTGAGTGCTGGGAATTGAACCCGGGTCCTTTGTAAGATCAGTAAGCACTCTTAGCCACTGAGTTGCCTTTCCAGACCGAGAATACATGATTTTTAAAATGTATTTACATAGGATTTTAAATTTTAAAGTTTTGTTTTTCAAGACAGGGTTTCTCTGCATAGTTCTGTCTGTCCTGGAACTTGATCTGTAGCGTTGGTCTCAAACTCAGAAATCTGCCTGCCTCTGCCTCCTTAGTACTGGGATCAAAGGCATGCACCACCACCACCCAACATGATTATTTTAATTTAAAAAATCATTTTTAATATGTATGTATCTGAGGTTTTTTGCCCGTATGTTTGCATACTACGTGTGTGATTAGTAAATAAATAAGCTGGACAGTGTCCTGTCCAGGAGGATGTTCATATCAGTTGAAAAGGTAGCACAGGCCAGCGCATACCTTTAATCCCAGTACTGGAAAAATGGGCGGATCTCTGTGAGCTCAAGGGTAGCCTGGTCTACATAGTGAGTTACAGGCCAGCCCAGGGCTTCATATCAGAAGCAAAGAATAGAAAAAGGCAACCCAGGAGAGGAGGGGAGAAGAGCTGGGGGTCAGGGCAGCCCTTACATTTACAGCCGGAGTGTGACGCTGTTGTAGAAGTAAAACTAGGGTACTCGGGAAGGCAGAGCCAAGGACTCTGGAAGGGTGGGTTACTCCAACAAGGTTGACCTGAGAATCTGGAAAAAAAGGACGGCCCTTCAGTGAGAAAGATGAGATAGGAGATCTCAGAAGGAGCAGGTTTAGAGTCACAGTCCAGCTTTTGTCCTATGGGTCTCCAGATAGACCAGGTGTCCATCAAGTAGCTGAACATAAGAACAGAGAGTTCCAAGGACAAGAACAGACCCTGGCCAACTCGTGGGCAGGATTTCAAACAAACGAGTGATTTCAGGTCAAGAAGAGATTAAAGATTGTGGCCTAGGGCAGGTCAGGGGTCAGAGGTGATGGAGTAATGCAAATCTACCAGATCCTCCTAACTATTCTCTGTGGAAATCCATATTCTTTAAAAAATTATTATTATTATTATTTTATTGATGTTTTGCCTGCATGTATGTCTGTGTGAGGGTGCTGGATCCTGGAGTTACAGACAGTTGTGAGCTGCCGTGTGGTTGCCGGGAATTGAACCCGGGTCCTCTGGAAGAGCAGTCAGTGCTCTTAACAGCTTAACCATCTCTCCGCCCCCCCGGAAATCAATGCTCTTGTTATCACTTTGATGAGCCTCAAGTGCAGAGGGGGTTTTTAAAAAGCCTGCCAATGGCCACACAGCCAAGCTGGGATTCGAAGTGATAGCGTCTCAGTATCATGAGCTTAGCCTCTGTGTCACAGAGGTGTGCCCGGTCCAAAGGGCACATTTTCCAGGCAGAGAAACTGGACCTTAAGGTTAATAGTGGTGACGGGGCTGAGGTGGAAAACCTCCTCCTGCTTTTCCTTTCTTCTCTTTCTTCTTTTGTGCTGGAGTTAGTTGATGCCAGGCCTTACGCCTGCCTTCTGCCACTGAGCCACAGCCCCACCCCAGGGATCTCTGCTTTAAACTTTCATTCTTTTTTTTATTGGGGTTTTAGGGTTTTGTTTCTCTGTTTAGCATTGACTGTCCTGGAACTCGCTTTGTAGACCAGGCTGGCCTCAAACTCACAGAGATCCGCCTGCCTCTGCCTTCTGAGTGCTAGGATTAAAGGGGTGCGCCACCACCCGGGTAAACTTTTTTTATTACACTTATTTATGTGTGTGTGTGTGTGGACACATGTGCCATGGTTTTATGTAAAGTGTGGAGGGGGGCACATGTGCCAAAGTGTTATGTGGGGTGGGGGGTACATGTGCCATGTGTTATAAGTGTAAGTGGGGTGGGGCACATGTGCCATGGTGTTATATGTGTGTGTGGGGGGCGCATGTGCTGTGGTGTTATATGTGTTGGGGGGCACGTGTGCTGTGGTGTTATATGTGTTGGGGGGGCACATGTGCTGTGGTGTTATGTGGGGGGGGCACATGTGCTGTGGTGTTATATGTGTTGGGGGGTATGTGTGCTGTGTGGTGTTGTGTGTGTGTATGGGGGCACGTGTGCTGTGGTGTTGTGTGTGGGGGGCACATGTGTTGTGGTGTTGTATGTGGGGAACACATGTGCTGTGATATTGTATGTGTGTGTGGGGGACACATGTACTGTGGTGTTGTATGTGGGGGGCACGTGTGCTGTGGTATTATATGTGTTGGGGGGCACGTGTGCTGTGTGGTGTTGTGTGTGTGTGGGGGCACATGTGCTGTGGTGTTGTATGTGTTGGGGGGCACGTGTGCTGTGGTGTTATATGTGTTGGGGGACACGTGTGCTGTGTGGTGTTGTATGTGTGTGGGGGCACGTGTGCTGTGGTGTTGTATGTGGGGGGCACATGTGTTGTATGTGGGGGGCACGTGTGCTGTGGTGTTGTGTGTGTATGTGTGGTGGGGCACACGTGCCACAGTGTGAGGTGAAAGTCAGAATAACTTGTGGAGTTGCTCTCTCCCACCATCTGAGATCAGTCTCGGGCCATCAGGCTCAGTGGCAAGTGCCTTTGACCCACTCATAGCCGTATCATCAGTCTGAGGTCTCTGGGTTTACTATTGTTGTTGTTGCTGTTAAGACTGGATGTCTCTCTGTAGCCCTGGCTGTCCTGAAACTTGTTATGTAGACTAGGCAGGCTGACCCCTAACTCACAAGAGATTTGCCTGCCTTTACCTCTTAAGTGCTGTGCTTAAAGGCATGTGCCACCGTGCCCAACGGAGCTCTGCTCTTTCAAATCACGGTGACTTGTAGGACCTTTAAGATGGGATGGACACTTCATGCCTCTCCCTCGTGCCACATCCGAGATGGGCAGGTTGAGTCAGTTTCAATGCCACACTCTTCTGAGCAGGAGATCTACAGCTGAACATGATTCCAACTTCCAGAACTCTCTAGTCATGCCTGACCTCGAACTTCTGACGTTCTGATCCCCCTGCCTTCACCTCCCAAGTGCTGGATTACAGGTATGTAACATCACTACTGGCTCAAGTGGTCTGTAGATGGAACTCAGGGCTGGCATATGCTAGGCTCACATGCTACCAACTGAGCTGCACCCCCAGCTCTAGCCCAGGCTTCCCACAGTGCCCACCACACAGCTATTGAACCAGACCCTGGAAGAGTAAGACAGTAGGGTGTCTAAGATGCCGGGTAAGACAACCGTGAAGCCCTATGAGTTGTAACCTGCTGTGTTTCTGGGACCTTGTCTTGACTACACTTTCCTGCTATCTCTCTTGGGGCCCAGCACCGGATAGGAGTCTTAACAGAGAGTAGGCAACCTGAGTTCTCATTCGAGCCATGCCAATAACTCAGCTTCAGCAAGCTACTTCCCCTCTCTAGACCTCCATTTCCTTCTCTGGAAGACTTGGGGTGGTCCAAACTCAGTCCCCTACCCAGTATTTATTGGGTACCTGCTCTGGTGAGCCCCGGAATTCAATGGGGTTGAGGTTAAGTCATGAATTTAGTAAGGAGCAAAACTTTAGGGGCCAAGGTGGGAGGGGGCTGTTGCCAGGCAACTGGTGTTGACTTCTTATACTTCCTGTATGGTTGCCAGCAGGTCCTGCTTTGCACTAGTGTGATCGCGTTCTGTCCCCACACTCCTTCCCCGCCCCTGGCAGCTGTGCTGATCTCTATAACAACATGAAAACCTCCCGTGTCCAGAAGGGGAACTGTATGCAAAACTGGCAGAATAAACTTTGTGAAATTTCATAAATAAAAACATCACACTGGAAACGTGTGTTAACCGGATGGTGGCGCACATCTTTAAACCCAGCAGAAGCCAGAAGCAGGAGGATCTCTGAGTTCAAGGCCAGCCTGGGCTACAGAGAGAGTTCCAGGACAGCCAGCGCTACACAGAGAAGCCCTGACTTGAAAAACCGAGGGTGAAAAAAAAAACAACTTAACTAAATAAAAAGGATCCCAGGTGTCTTCACGTACTTTGGAGCACCAAGCTAAAGCTATATGGTTCAGAAGGCCTTGACAGGAAGACACGTGAGATCCCCATGAGGAAAACTATACAGCTTCCCTTGCGTGCTTCCGTGGGGGCGATTCAGAGAGTGAAGACATCAATACTCACAAACATGGGATGGGTCCAAGGGATCTGTGAATGATACCTGAAGGAATAAGCAGGCAAGCACAGCTCCTTTTCCCTTGGAAAATAAAAAGAATAAAGTGACTTCACCCTCTTAGCGATGTGCTTGGTCTGGGTGTGGTGACGGGTACCTTTAATCCCAGGACTTGGGAGGCAGAGCCAGGTGGATCTTTGTGAGTTGGAGGTCAACCTGCTTACATAGCAGATTCCAGGTCAGACAGGGCTGCTTAGTAGAATCCTGTGTCAGAAAAAAAAAAGAAGAAAGAAAAGTTTTTAATGTCACCGAGTCTCTGGTATCAAAGCCTGGCCTCTGGTGGCCCTGACAACTAGGTTTGGCCACCCACCACAATACAGAGTTAGGGGAGCAACAGAGAAAAAAGGGTATTTATTCTTGTGGCCCACAGTATGAAGAGGAGGAAGTGAATTCAGGGACTCCCCACAAAGCCCATCTTTGGGTATTGACTCAAGGTTTTGCTTTAAACAGAAGGCAAGAGGTACGAAAACCTAAGGTGTCCTAATTGAGATCTGGTCCTACCCATCACCAACCCCTTGTTCCTGAGTCCGTCCTGCTAGGTCAAGTTGTCTGAACTGTGCAGAATCTCTTCTTCCTCCGGCTGGCACCGGGCTTCAGCCTTTCTCCTGCCCTTACATGAGGTTTCTAACTGGCGTGAAATCCATGTCAATAGTCTGACAGGTGAAGGGTCGGGGCACAGGGGTCTCTTTAGCCTGTCTCTCACGTCAGAACAGTTTCTGTAGCTGCGGCTCAGTGGAACGGCACTCAGCCAGCATGGGCAAGGCTCTAGGTTCTGTTCCCAGTACCAGGAAAATTATCAATGAAGCTAAATAGGAATTAAAGTTGCCAGGCACTGGTGGCACACACCTTTAATCCCAGCGCTCAGAAGTTCGTTTAAGCTCATCTTCAGCTGCACACTTAGTTTGAGGCCAGTATGGAATACATGACCCCCAGTATAAATAAGTAGATAAATAAATAGCAGAATGTAATGCAAGACGCCGTGTGGATGCTTGGTGGTGTTGTCGTTGCTGCTATTTGTTTGTTTCTGGTTTTGTTTTTTCACTTGTGTGTGGAGGCCGGGGAACAACATTGCAGCTTTACATACCCTTCCTCAATCACTCCCCAGTCCCCGTGTCTTGTGAGGTTTTAGAGTTCTTAAATTTTATTTTCCATGTATGAGTGTTTTACCTGCACCTGTGTACCTATGTGCGTGCCTGGTACCCACAGGGTCAGGATAGAGCATCAGATCCCCCGGAACTGGAGCTGTGGATGGTTATGAGCCGCTGTGTGTGTGCTGGGAACCGAACCTACCTGGCACATTGATCTGTTTTTACACAACAGCCGTGCCTGGGTCGATCTCCACATTTTACAACCTGTTTGTTTGAAAGCTTTCAGACGTACAGCTTGTCTTGTCTGCAGGTAACTCCCTAGGTAACCTGGGATGTTAGTAATTTTCTGTTCTAAACTTCTAGTCAGGGTAGGCAGGTGGCTTGTCTGCCAGCACGGCCCAGTGTCATCTGTTTGTCTGTAATGGGACCTAAGCCGACTCAAGAAACTCGTATTTTTAAAAGGAGCCATCAGCTTTTATTCCTTTTGATCAGCATTGATGATCTGGTCTTGGTAGGCAGTGAAGAAGCTGAATGGGGCACGAGTCTTGGGTGCTAACGCTTCAGCAGCGGCCCTCAGAGTGGGCCAGGGAGTCCTGACGGTTCCTCAGACCGTTGAAGAGCCTGTGATGGGAGACAGCTGAGGACTGAAGAGGGAGGACCTGAGCTTGACCTCCGGAAGCCACAGACAGTGCCAGGCATGGTAATACATACTCGTAATCCCAGAACGAGGGACGTGGAGACAGACGGGTCCCATGGGCTCACCGAGCAGCTGCCTAGCCTAACGGGTGATCTCCAGCTCTCATGAGAGACCTTGTCTCAAAGGAGGCAGACAGCATACCTGAAATTGTTGTCCTCTGGCCTGCACACACACGAGCACACCTTTACAAGTGAATACACATACGTGAAATACATAGATGCGTGTACATTTAGAAGTGTATATGTACACATGAAACACACACACAAGTCTGTGTTGTCAGGACTATTGTCATCACCTCCAGGTTCTCCCCTGAGCTCCCTCCATGATGGGCTGTGATCGGGATGTGTAAGCCAAATAAACCCTTTTCCTCTCCAGATTGCTTTTGGTCACTGTTTGTCACAGCAATAGGAAGCTAAGAAGGATAGCCACCACACCTGGCGTGTAGTTATTTTTCATTAAAAGTTGCCTTGGTCCATTCAAAATGCTATAATAGAATACCTTGGACTGGGCAACTTATAAACAAATTTAATTCTCACTGTTCTGGAGGCTGGGGAGCTTGAGAGCAACGCAGCTGAAGTTTGGTGTCTGATGAGGCAGGGCCAGCAGATTCAGCCTGCGTCTCCTAGGTAGCATCTTTTGTGTCCTCACAGGATGGTATAGGTGGGGGAGAACAAACTCCCAGGAGACCCATTTGTGAGGGTGTCCATTTTATTCATGAAGTCTCCTTCAGCCAATACCATCCCCTCGGGATTAGCATGCTCTCTCTCTCTCTCCCTCCTTCCTCCTCTAGTCTGTGTCCCTCCACACCCCCCCCTACCATTTTTTTTTAATCAGTGCTAGAGGTAGAGCTCAGGGATCAAGCATGCTAAGCACACGCTACCACCCATGTACACCACCCGTGCACATCTCAGCCTTTGTATTGAGACTGAGTCTTAGTACATAGCCCAGGTTAGCTTTGAACTCTGGATCCTCCTGCTTCAGTGCCCTACATTCTGATTTTACAGGTGTGTATATCATAACTGGTAGGTTTTGATTTTGTTTTCAACACAGAGTTTCTCTGAGTAACAACCCCGACTATTCTGGAACTCTGTCTGTAGATTAGGCTGGCTTCAAGCTCACTGAGATCTGCCTGCCTCTGCCTCCCGAGTGCTGGGATTAAAGGCGTGCGCCACCACTGCCAGGCTTGGCATTAAGTTTTAATATATTAATCTGGAATGGTATTGACATTCAGACCACAGCAAAAGGTTATTTATATTAACCAATGTTGTGTCTATTTTACTCTTTTGAGGGCCCGCCATCCAGCTCCCAAATAAATCAAACACGGACTCTTATTCTTTCTTATTAATGCCAGACCTTAGCTTGGTTTGTTTCTTTCCAGCTTTTCTAACTTAAATTATCCTACCTACCTTTTGCCTCTGAACTTTTTCCTTTTCTCACTTCTGTATATCTCACTTTCACTCTTACTTCTTGGTTGGCTGGGTGGCTGGCCCCTGACATCCCCCTCCCCTTGTTCTCTCTTGCTCCTCCTCCTATTTATCCTCTCTGTCTGCCAGCCCCGCCTACCCTTGCTGCTGCCTTACTATTGGCCGTTCAACTCTTTATTAGACCATCAGGTGTTTTAGACAGGGAAAGAATCACAGCTTCACAGAGTTAAACAAATGCAGTATATAAAAAAGTCACAGACCTTAAAATAATATTCCCCAACAAACTGATGATAGACTTACTATTATTATTTTGCAGTTTATCATTTGGGAGGGTCTCTTTATATAACCCTGGCTGACCTGGAACTCTCCTATGTAGCTCAGGCTGGCCTCAAACTCACAGAGACTGGCCTGCCTCTCTAGTGCTGGGGTTAAAGTTGAGTGGCACCCCAGATGATAGACTTGTTATTTTTGGAGTAATTAATAAATAAAACACTGAATGTTTTTAGTTGATTTTTAAGTTCTTTCTTTATGTTGGCTTTTTTTGGACATAGGATCACCACATGTAGCCTAGGCTATCCTCAAACTTCTGTTTATCCTCACCTCTGCCTCCTGAGCTCTGGGATTATAGGTGCATGCCACCACTCTTGGGTTTAATTTTCGAAAAGTTATTTATTTGCTTTGTATATGTGCTTGCTCATGTGCCACCATGCTTGTGTGGAGGTCAAAGGGCAACTTGCAGGAGTTCCTTCTGTTTTTCCACCAGGTGGGTCCCTGGGACTCAGATTTACCCAGAGCCATTCCACCGACCCTAAACTTTAAATTACTGGTGTAATTAAAAAAAAAATGACCGAGTGTCCTCTATAGCTGTTAGGACCTTAAAGGGATCCACCAGGCTCCTGGACCAGGTCAGAGCTGTCCCTCTAAGTCCTGTGTGGAGAAGCTGTAAATAGTGTGAAAATTCTACCCACTCTTTCTCCAGCGCTTCTGAGGCAGAGGCGTGGCAGCGGGACATGGTTGGCTTTGGAGACAGAGGTTGAGATTCTGGATCTGCTACTAAGTGGCTGTGGGATCCCGGGCAAAGTCCTCCTCCTCTAGAGTCCAGTTTCTGCACTGGGAAAACATATCCCTGGGGCGTGGTCCAGCTTTTGAAGGGCTGAGTCACTGGCAGCAAAAATCTCTTCAGAGAAGGGAGGGAGGGAGGGGGAGGGACTTGCTCTTCATTTTACAGAAAGGGAAGTTAAGGTCCAGAGGTGTGAAAAGAAAAAAATTGCACAAGGTCAGGCTGAAGTCAGCACAGGAGGCCGGAACTGAGGTAAGGCCTTAGTCTCCCGAGCTAGGGTTCGGCCCTCACAACTGGACTGGTGATGACATCGGTACGTGCTGGGTGTGGGTGCACAGGCCTTTGATCCCGGCAGAGGCAGGCAGATCTCTGTGAGGTCCAGGACAGCTGGACTACTTACTTGGCAAGTTCCAGACCATAAAGGGCTATATGATGAGACCCTGTCTCAGAAAATTAAAGTATTTGTATATACTAGCACTTTTAAATACTCAGCTTTTGGAACAACCCGACGCTTGAGGAAGTAAAAATGGGGCTTGAGAGATGGCTCTGGTTAAGAGCACTCACTGTTCTTACTGAGGCCTGGGGTCATTTCCAAACATCCACAGGGTGGCTCACAACCCTCTGCAACTCCAGTGTCAGAGATTCTGATGATCTCTTCTGGACGCTGCTGGTACCATCTCTGGAGAGGCTCAGATTCACTCATACGAATACAATAAAAATAAGTGCATTTAAAAATATGTATGTATCAGATGATATGCTTAAAAAAGAAAAAGGGCAACATAGAGAAATCCTGTCTAGAAAAAAAAAAACAAAGAAAGAAAGAAAGGAAAAAGTAAGAATAAAAAGGCAAAGAAGGTCCATACTCAGGCTCCAGTGTGGCCCAGCCCCCTGTATCCTGGTACCCACAGTTATGGAAGCTCCCACAGACTCCATCGTGCCGGAAGGAAGGAAAGGATATTGTCCACACATTCCTTCTGTGGTTGAGTCATAAGAGATAGGGAGCTTCCACCTTGCTCAATCTGAGTCCTCAGGGGAAAGTCAGCAGCATTGTGGAGGCTGTCCCTGGTGAAAGTGACCTGCCACGGGCACCACCCTCCAGGATTCCTTTAGCTGAGATAAAAGGTCCTGGAGGGCTGGTTACTGGCAAAGGTTGAGGGCTGATAAGTAGTGCTGTGGCTGTAGCCTGGGGTAATCTCCTGGTGACAGCGGAATGCAGCCCTGCTACTGGCAGGCCACAGGGATGAGTAGGAGGTGCTTACCAGGTCCCTCCGGAATGTTGATCTGCTTTAGCAAGGGCGTTATGTGGGCCCAGTACTTGCAATTGTAGTCATTGGATTTTTACAAGTCCCTTGTCTTTCTGAGCTCTACCGTCTGCTGACAGGCCATGTGAACCGGGCCTTTTATAATTGATAGTGTCTCTAATCTCTGACTCTTCCAGAAATGTCATATGGTTATTACTTACAGTTTTAATATGTAGACTGTTCTAGTAGTGGTTTCCACTGGAACATTTCTAGATGGAAATCAACGTGGAGATTCTACCAGCTGGGAAGTGTATTTTATCCTTTATCCACTCAGATGCCTACGGTGTTAATCTGATTTGTTTTTTTGTTTTGTTCTTTTTTTCCTTTTTCTTTTCTTTTTCTTTCTTTTTTTTTTTTTT
>NC_022012.1:38454037-38459416 GCF_000317375.1 Microtus ochrogaster
GACCAGGCTGGTCTCGAACTCACAGAGATCCGCCTGCCTCTGCCTCCCGAGTGCTGGGATTAAAGGCGTGCACCACCATCACCCGGCTCCTTTTTCTTTTCTTTTCTTTTCTTTTCTTTTCTTTTCTTTTCTTTTCTTTTCTTTTCTTTTCTTTTCTTTTCTTTTCTTTTCTTTTTCTGAAACAGGGTTTCTCTGTGTAACCCTGGCTGTCTTGAAATTCACTCTGTGTAGGCCAGGCTGGCCTCCTGCCTCTGCCTCCCAAGTGTTGGTATTAAAGGTTTTGGCCCTTTAAGGGGCAAGCCACGCCCACTCCCGGCGACCACCCCCACCCCCACCCCTGACCCGCCATCTTGCATCTCTCTCTTACTGTCGTCTCTTGGTGCATGCGTGTATCCCGTTTTTCCCCTTCTGTCTCTTTCTCCTCTCCTCTCTCTCTCTCTCTCTCTCTCTCTCTCTCTCTCTCTCTCTCTCCCCCTTCTCCCTTTCCCCTCCATAACTCCCTGAATAAATATTCAACATGTTGTGTCTGTCCATGTCTCTGTCTCCTGTCCGCCCGCTGCGAGCCGCTCCAGGGATCGGCACCGGGCTGCTAGCTGCTCCAACCCGCCCGCCTCGCTGCTCTGTGAGGGACCCGCTAGCATTTTTAAAAAGTCATAAAAAAAGGTGTGTGCCACCATCACCTGGTGTTAATCTGATTTATTTTGCTATAATAAAATACCAGAGGCAGGCTACTTTATGAAGAAAAGAGGTTTCTTTTGGATTATTGTTTTGGAGGTACAAGGCTGAAGGGCCTTGTGTAATAATAACCTCCCTTGCTGACCCTTTGATATTTTATCATTCTTACTGAATTAACTCAGGGAGTCTGTTTTGATAACTGAATTTCCCACTTATGCATGACCTTCAAAGAATAGTCACCAGAGAGCTTATTAAGACTGTTGAAGCCAGCTGGGCAGCGGTGGCGCGCACCCTTAATGCCAACGCTCGGGAGGCAGAGGCAGGTGGATCTCTGTGAGCTTGAGGCCAGCCTGGTCTAAACAGTGATTACAAGGACAATCAGGGCAATAGACACAGACCCTGGTTGAAATTAAAATAATAAATAAATAGAAAGAAAGAAAAGGAAGGAAAGAAAGAAGGAAGGAAAGACAGTTGCTGATATAGGGCTGGGGATGTAACTCCATGTTTGGTGCTTGCCTGGCCTACTCAAGGCTCTGGGTTATCCCCCGGCACCACAACCTGGGTGTGAAGGTGTGTGTCTACAGTGCTGGCACCAGACCGGCCCCAGGAAAGCAGAGACGGGGATCTCCGAAGCCAGGCAGCCTGTTCAGCAGAACTGGTGAGTTTTAGGTTCAGTTGAGAGACCTTGATTCAAAAGTTAAGTAGGAGAGTAAAGAAGACATCTGACATCACCCTCTGCCTTCCTCCCATGTGCTTGTACTAAACAGCACACTTTGCACACACACAGGTGCGCACACACACACACAGGTGCACACATACACAAACACATGCGCATGCAGAAATGCTGATGTGGGGGCCAGGGCATACAGAAAAGCCGGGGAACTGTCTCCAGCACCCTATACAGCTCGGGTGATGGCATGTGTCTGTAATCCCAGGCAGGATTCGGGAGGCGAAGGCAGGAGAATCAGAAGGTAGTGGCAGTGGCTCACGCCTGTAACTCTAGCACTGCAATAGGATTGCAGTGAATTTGAGACCTGCCTGGGCGACATAGTTCAAGGCTAGTAGGGGTTAGCAGGACTCAAAGGAACTCTGGTGTTATCACCAATGCCTTTCTGAAGACCTTGGAAGAGTAGAGCCTGCCGGAATGGACAGCGAGCTGATTGCACGCGTGAGTCCAGTCCAGCTTTGTTCTGCTATGTTGGGAGTTCTGACCTCTTGGTCTCATTCTGTTTTTGGGTATAACGGACTCCCAGGGACCCTTCAAGCCAAGCAAACAAACACCTTCACCTCAGAACCTCTACCTGGTGCTCTGTGTTGTATTCTTCAATGAGATACCAGTCAGGTGCAGCCAGAGAGGAGACAAGAAAGGCCTTGGGAGGTGGGGGATGACAAAAATGTTGTCTTAGGTTCTGGAGTCCTGAGGCAGGGCATTCACATGGGAAAGACAGGCAGGTGACAGGGTGATGGTGTGTGTCTCTAACGGTTTCCACCAAAGCCAAGGGCAGGCCAAACAAGGACAGGCTAGATTGGAGAATTTACCTTGGTGGGGGTAAGGCCTCACTGGCTAGCACCTCAACTCAAATACAGCAGAGGCATTTGGGGGTGAAGGAAGGCATCAAAGAAATAATCCTCACCAGGCCCTTTCTTAGATGCCCAAAGATGCTATAATGTCCCCAAGGAACTTGAGATGCAACTCACTGTGGGGCTTTCCCTGCATTTCTGAGGCTCGGGAGGGGCACACCAACACAATAACGTGCAAAATATTGACCTCATTTATAAGACAGTGCCCACATTTGTAAATTCAGACAAATCTGAAATTTCATTTCTTCTTTTTGAATATAACACTTTGGGACTCCCTTCTCATACATGTTCCCCGAGTTTCCAACCACTGGCATTTCAGGGATGAAAGGTATTCACAAAACCCACAGTTCCTACCTTAAAGCAGGACCATTTATTTTGCCATGGCCCAGGGACACAGGCTTGGGTCACCTTGAGTAACGTTCTTCAAGGTGGAATTAAGCCTCTGAAGTTTTCTTGCAGAACATAAGGAAGTCATAGACCAAAGCATTGCCCAAATACCTTGTTGGGAGCCTCCACAAAGCAGAGAAATCCCTGCTCGGATCATGGATGCTGTCTGATGACATCCGCTTTTGGGCTGCTGGAAGATAGAGGTCTGGGAAGAATACATTTCAAAGATTTTACCCTGTAGTCAAAAAGATGTTAGAAGGTAGCCATGAACAACTATTAAAGGCCTGAAGTTAGCTCAAGAGAATTTGGCTTAGGGTCTGCAAGATTCCGACTTTCCACAATTGCCAAACTTGAATCAGTCTTGGAGAATCAAACTTGGAGAATCTTTAACGCATGTCTAGCTGTATTTTTTCTTGTTTGTGAGTTTCACCCCCACACTGGGAATTTCAGCTCACAGGTATATTGAATCTTTTGTCCTTGTGTGCCTGACTTTTCTCAAAAGACAGACCTATGTCAAAACAAAAAGCAAAAAGGTGTTCTTACGAAAGGACCAACTCTCAGTAGCCTTTCAGTGTGTAAGGTACTCTGGGGCCTGCTGTGACTTGAATCTGAAGGAGGTGGTGGCTGTGTAGGTTCCAAGCCTCCTGCCTGGGTGTTGTGTCTCCCCAGAGGGCCATTACAAGTTCTGCCAAGTACAGCCTGTTAGCTACAGAGGGAAGGCCGCCTTTTCTTTTTCTTTTTAAGTGATGGCGATCCACAGAGCTTGGTCTAAGGGCTCCAGCAACCCAGGTCCCCTGCACTCACCCGTGTGTCTTAGTTTACAACACAAGGGACTCTGATGTTGAACATTCATCTTCTCTCTCTGGAGGTCAGCCTCAGAAAGTGGGGGCTTATGGTCTGGTTGTCTGAAGCCTTAATCTGAAGACACCCAGAGTAAAGGTTTCTTTTAGGGCAATAAATAATTCAGGTGTTTTGTTTGTTTGTTTACTCATTTTGGGTCTCAAAGGATAGAAATTTAAAGTCCCAAATTTATTGTTTTCTTTGCCAAACTTGCCCCATAGTGAGATGCACCTCACCCACTTCCATCACCCCCACCCCCATCTTCCCACCTCCTCCACCCTCCCCAGGAGACACTGAGGATTGGACCCAGAGCTTTGGGCATGCTAGACAAACACGCTGCGGCTAACTTACACCCTAATTTTGTGTCCCTTCCCACCGCTGTGCCGAGGCTTGAACCCAGGGATCTGTGCATGGAAGGGAATGAATTCTTTGACCACTGAGCCTCACCCAGAACCACCTTTTAATTTCTACCAAAATGTCCTACAGCAGTGATTACTCGATCACCCAAAGATTCCCCTCCCACGAGCACCAACCGCAGGAACTAGGTGAGACTGTAAGTAACTGCTTACCTATGACATGAATTCATTTAAATTCAACCAGATTCAGAGACTAAGAGCCAAATCCTCATCTTTAAGAGCCTGTGCCTAGAACTGTTGAGATGATCCAGTGGGTAAAGATGCTTGCTGCTAAGAAGTCTTGCCCTTTAGGTCAAAGGGAACCTGATACCTCTAACTTCATTCAGAAGCCAATGTTACCCTGATAACAAACCAGATGAGGTGTAACAAAAAAGAAATCTATAGACCACTTCCTCTGATAAATATTGATATGAAAATTTTTTTTTCTTTTCTTTTTTGAGACAGAGTTTCCCTGTGTAGCTTTGGTGCCTCTCCTGGAACTAGCTCTTGTAGACCAGGCTGGCCTCGAACTCACAGAGATCCGTCTGCCTCTGCCTCCGGGTGGGATTAAAAACGTGTGCCACCACCACCTGGCGACACAAAGATTTCAATAAAATATTTATAAATTGGTTTCAAGAGCACATTAACTGCTGGGCACAGGGGCACACGCTGGTAATCACAACACAGAAGTGGGGAAGGCAAGTGGCAGAAGGATTAGAAGTTTAAAGCCAATTTCAACCTTTGTTGTGTAGTAAGTTTAAGGTCAGCACAGGCTACCTGGACTCTATGTCAAAATGAACCTAATTAGCCAGGCGGTGGTGGCGCACGCCTGTAATCCCAGCACTCGGGAGGCAGAGGCAGGCGGATCTCTGTGAGTTCGAGACCAGCCTGGTCTACAAGAGCTAGTTCCAGGACAGACACCAAAGCTACAGAGAAACCCTGTCTCGAAAAACCAAAAAAAAAAAAAAAAAAAAAAAAAAAAAAAAAAAAAAATGAACCTAATTAATTAATTCAGAAAAAAAACTAAGGTCATCATGCACCATGACAAAGCTGCTTCCGTTGTAATGATGCAAGCTTGGGTCAGTGAACGCAAAAGAAAGCACTTAAACAGACCTGAAGACAGAACTCATCTGGATAGACACAGGAAAGCCTTGGCAGAGTTCAACATCCCTTTCTGATAAAAGCCTTGAAGGCAATAGGAACAAGAGAAATAGATTTCAACATAATAAAGACTGTATAAAGCCAGGTGGTGGTGGTACATGGCTTTAATCCCAGCAATAAGGGAGGAAGAGGCAGGAGGATCTCTGTGAGTTCCAGGCCAGTCTCGGCTATACAGAGAGACACTGTGTCAAAAATCAAAAGATTATTTATGATAGAATTCTAGCCAATAAGCTGGGTGGTGGTGGCACACACCTCTAATCCCAGCACTCTGGAGGCAGAGACTGGTGGATCTCTGTGAGTTCAAGGCCACCCTGGTCAACAAGAGCTAGTTCCAGGACAG
>NC_022012.1:38459789-38468113 GCF_000317375.1 Microtus ochrogaster
CTCCTCTCTCTCTCTCTCTCTCTCTCTCTCTCTCTCTCTCTCTCTCTGCTATTCTTTCCTTCTCCCTTTCCCCTCTATAACCCACTAAATAAACATCCAACCTCACTCTGCATGGCATGCTTATCCTTTCACCCGCGTCATGGCTCCCTGCCTGGGACAAGCTGCCTTCGGAGACCTGCCGTGTGGTCTCTTGTGCCCTCCCTGCCTGGGACTGTCTGCTCTCAGGACCGGCTAACCCCCTGCCTGCCACCACATGGCCTGCTGTCTTCCACTGCAGCTATTCAGGGATCTGCAGCATTTTTAACTAGTCCATTTCACTAGGGTTAAAGCCGTGCACCACCACCACCCAGCCAACACATCATGTTTTAAAAAACCTTTTCACAACAGCTTCAACATCATGCCCCTCCCCAAAGAGAACCTCAGGGTTATGTCTGACTAAATGGGTGAAAGGCCTCTGAGGTGAGAATGCCAAGACACTGAAGGAAGAAACTGAAGTAGAGACAAAGAGATAAAAAGACACCCCCATGCTCAGAGAGTGACAGGATTAATGTCACAAAAATGACTGTGTTACCGAAAGTGGTCTACAGAACCAATGCAATCCCCATCAAAACTCCGATGACACTCTTCACAGAACCAGAAAAGAAAATCCTACAGTTTAGATGGAAACACAACAATTCTGAGTGGCCGAAGCAATCCTAAGCAGAAGGAGCGGTTGGAGAAGTCACGGCACCTGATCTCAAATTATACTACAGGACTCTAGTAACCGAAACTGCATGATCTGAACAAAGCTCACCCAGGGGACTAGGCTAGGCTAGAACGGAACAAAGCTGAGAGGCCTGCAGAGATGGCTCAGAGGGTAGAGGTGGCAGCCACCAATTCCCGTGACTTGAGTTTGAGTCCCTGGACGCCACACGGGGAAGAGAACCAACTGCTGACAGTTATCCTCTGACCTCCACACACCCGCCACGGTACTTGCATGCCCACGTATGTGCACACACATACACACACATATAACAGGCGTGATATTTATAAAGATAGACCCTCATTAATGAAAGCGAGGATTCGTTGTGGTGGTGCATCTTTTAATCCCAGCACCCAGAGGCAGAAGCTGGGGGGGGGGATCTCTGTGAGTTCAAGGTCAGCGTGGTCTATATAGCAAATTCCTCAAGAGCTAGGGCTGAAGAGTGAGACCCTGTCTCAAACAAAGAAACAAACAAAGGATGTGATGGTTGCTAAAATAATTAGCAGCTGGAAGCTTCTAGATGTACACCAGCCAAAAGTAAATTCAGAATCAAATGTGCGGTGAATCTGAGGCACTTTTGGCAGAGCTCCCGGTACCACAATGCACAGCTGTGCTGCGGCCGTGGCTCTGAACACACGACACGCGTGCTTACTTGGCATTGTGATTGCCGCCACGTCACACCACGTCAGCGGACGCTGCTTAAAACACCTTGGGCTTAGAGTCAAGCCCAGTTAAAAACTGCAGTTTCCTGCTGTATGTCCAAGGTGCTCTCACCTTACAGAAACAACGGCCTTTTTATGAAACATGAAGACTGTGGACAGTTTCCTACAGCTATTCCTTTGTACGCAGTTCCCAAACGAGTAGATATTTGGATGATGCTTTGGTAGAATGCTTGATTTAAAAAATTGCTACTTTAGTTAGGGATAGCAGACCACACCTTTAATATCAAAACCATACACTGGAGAAGGACAGCCGGTCGTGGTGGTGCACGACTTCAGTCCCGCACCCAGGAAGCAGGGGTAGTGGGATCTCCGCTAATTTGAGGCCAGCCTGGTCTACAAAGTGGGTTCCAGGCCAGTCAGGGCTACATAGTGAAACCTTGACTCACAACAACAACAACAACAACAACACAAGTGATAGCAGAAGTTGATAAGCACGTGAGGAAAGAGGAAGCCTTCTGTGCTGCCGGGAATGAAAACTGGTGCAGCCTCTGAGGAGACGAGCCGGGCAGTTCCCCAAAATGCTACAAATTGAACTTCCAAGTGAGCTGGCTATGCCTCTCCCGGGTACTTACCAAAAGGACGACAGTCGAGATACCACAAGGGTAGCTGCATGCTTATGGCTGATCCAGTCACCACGGCTGGAAATGGAAGCTGGCACCATGCCCGTCGCCCGATGAAGGGATATACAAAATGTGGTACTCAGAGACAATGCATTTCCCTCAGGGATAAAGAAAATGTGATTCATAGTGCTGGCGAAACAGGTCAGCAGGTAGAGGCTCCCAAACCTGACCACCGGCGGTCCAGCCCCAGGACCCGTGTGCTGGAAGGGGAGACCGGACTCCCACGAGCTGTCCCCTGTCCTTCACCCAGGCATCATGCACACCACACCCCGCTGCAACTCAGTAAATGATAATAAGTACATGTATTTTGTTTTATTTTACTTTTAAAGGGTACTGGACTCTGGAGGCAGAGACAGGTGGATCTCTGTGAGTTCCAGGACAGCCAACACTACACAGAGAGACTCTGTCTCGAAACGTAGTTCAGTTGGTAGAGTGCTTGTCTAGAAGGTGTGAAGCAATGGTTTTCATCCCCCAGCAACACAAAAAACAGGTGGTGCTGGCTCTTTATCTCAGCATTCAGTTGGGAAGGGGGGGCAGAGGGAAAGAAAGGATAATCAGAAGTTCAACGTCAGTCTCGGCTACACAGCAAGTTCAAGGTCAGCCTGGGGTAGGGATGCCCTCTCAAATCAAACACAAGTTAAAAAGGTCTGTGTCTGAAAGCTCAGCCAGGACCAGTAAGCATCTTGCCAGGGAAGCAGACCCACTATATGGTGAGATAAACTTATCATGAGGCATTATTTTTTTTCCTGCCTCCCTAGGGCTGGGATTAAAGGTGTGTGCAGGAGTAAGATTTGGTGGGAGGAGCTGAGGAAGTGAAGGGTAAGGCTAAGAGTCCCAGGACACAGCTCCCGAGAGAGGACTGTGATAGAGAAAACTGCCACCCTGGTGGGTCCTTCCCCACATTGGTGAGTCTGGGGTCTGATAGGCTATTGAATCAGCAGCACGGGTAGGGTTTCTGAAGCCACTCAGACAGAGCAGAGCAAGAGCCTGCTCATCAGCACCGCTCACTACAGTAACCACGAAGACGACCTTCAGCGAACTGCTGCCTCATTTCTGTCTTCCTGATCTGACGAAAATTCCTCTTCGGGTCAACACTCACCCGAAACCATTCAGGGGAGGGGATTCTGGGAAATTGCTCTAATGTAGCAACGTTCAAATACTACAAACCACAGAGCTGTGTAAAATGTGAACCTGAACGGGATCCTGAACCGTGAGAAAACCTACAAAGATGGGAGGGGTCCTTTTGTGGTTCTAAAGCTCGATGTTTGGGTTTTTGTTTCGGGGTAAGGAATCCCCCTCAAATCTCCTCCAGTGTCAGCACATTACCTGTATGCTGGGGTGGGAGGATGGTGTTGTTTTCATGAAGTTGCAATGATTTTTTTTTTTCAAGACAGTGTTTTTCCATGTAGCCCTGACTGTTCTGGAACTCGCACTGTAGACCAGGCTGGCCTCGAATTCACAGAGAACGGCAGCCTCTGCTTCACAAGTTCTGGGACAAAAGGTGTGCGCCACCACCCAGCTCTGCAATGAGTTGTGCATGAACTAATTTTAAAGAGATGATTTAATAGGATGAGTCTGTGCTTGAGAACAGCCTGGTGGTTGTGTAAGTGAACGTCATGCTTAGAAATGATATGCTTGGGTTGGGAGGTTGGTTGTGCAGTGGCAGAGTCTTATCTAGCACCTAGGAAGTCCTGGATCCAAACCCCATCACTAACACTAAGACGAAAACAATTTGTTTAGACCAGGCATGGTGCTGCTTGCCTTGAATCCCGGCACTTGGGATGTAGGCACAGGAGGCTCTCTGAGTTTGGAGCCAGCCTGGTTCCATAGTGAGTTCCCGCTCAGCCGAGGCTACAGATTGAGAGCCTGTCTTAAAAATCAAATAAATAGTCAGGTGGTGGTACATGCCTTTAGTGCCAGCACTCAGGAGTCACAGGCAGATGGATTTCCGTGAGTTCGAGGCCAGCCTGGTCTACAGGCGAGTTCCAGGACAGTCAGAGCTAAACACTGAAACCCTGTCTCTAAAACAAAACAAAACGAATGAATAAATAAATAAATAAACAAGCAAACAAACAAGTGATGTGCTTGAATGTTAATTAAGGACGAATTAAGTAAGAAGGGGCCAGCTCTTACTCATCCGAATTACCTGTTAAATGGCTTAGTCACCTCTGTGTGCTTGACATTGTCTGTAATACGCTAATGGGGAAGATTCCCACTCTCCTTGTTTCCTTCCCAGCCCCTGCTGTTCCCACAAAGATGCTTCTCACCGTCCCTTGCTCCCCGAGCCCAGGCACCACTCTGAGGCATCGCCACACTGCGCTAGCCCGTGCTGTCTGGTCTCCTCTCCATCTAAACCTGGCATCTTCGGAGGACAATATGCCGGCTCTCAGGCCTCAGCACCTTCTCCTGAGCCTGGCACAGTCAAGGGTGACCCGTGACCCGTTCTTCCTCCTTCAGGTCACACAGGGGTCAAGGAGGCAGGGCTGGTGACATGTGCCTGTGAGACCAGATGCTTGGGAGAACTGAAAGTTCAAGGCCCGCTTGGGCTCCAAAGCAAATTCTAGGCCAGCCTGGGAAGCTTAGTGAGAATTTGTCTAAAAAAAAAAAAGTTGAAAGGGAGCTGGGGTGCAGTTCAGTGGTGGAGCTATTGCCTGGCGTGCAGGGGACCCCCAAGTTTATTTCCCAGTAGTAGGGAATGGGGAAGATCAGAAAGGGTCAAATTCAGGAATATTCTTCAGAGCTACTAGCAAATTCAAGCTCAAAAGAGTCTACAGAGAGCAAAGATTAGGTTTCAAATTTCCATCTAAAGCTATCTCCTCCCTCCCTCCCTCCCTCCTTCCTTCCTTCCTTCCTTCCTTCCTTCCTTCCTTCCTTCCTTCCTTCCTTCCTTCCTTCCTTTCTCATTTGTTTGCTCTTTGAGACAGGGTTTCTCTGTGTTACAGCCCTAGCTGTCTTTGAATTAGCTCTATGGACCAGGCTGGACTCGAACTCAGAGACCTGCCTCTGCCTCCCGAGTGCAGCACTATTTCTATGCCATTGTAAATGCACACACACACTCCACCTCTGGACACCTACCCCAGATACACACGAATGTGGGTACTGCTGCAAATGTTACAACCTACTTTCTCCTTTCCCCCTCCCCCTTTTTAGTGCCCGTGCCTCTCGCACCAAGCATGTGTCTTGCTGATGAGCTACACCCCAAGGCCCCTTTCCAAAGTCTAATAATGTATCAGAGAATCACTGAACTGGTGCATAGACAGTCTGACATCATTGTTTACCTGTGGCCCAGGAAGCCACTGTGTGATGGACATTCGTTTATTTTATCACTGCATCAGACGAACCTAGAACTGGAGAAATCATCCCCGCAGGAAACAAAAGGAACTCTGTTGGTTAAAGAAGCATGAACTGCTCAGCCTTGGGTTACCCTGCATGAAGGCAGGGTCAGCTGGCTGGGAAGAGACTGTCCCAACAAGCCAGCTCACAGAAAGGCTTGGCCTGTTCAAGGAACCAAGCTGAAAGCCTGGACGAGAGATCTAGGCTGTCTCGGAACTGGATCATACCCTCTGATGGACATGAACCCCTGCAAACACCTCATCAGTGGACCTGAGGCTCTTCCCACTGTCTTAGTATGGTCCCTGCACCCAACAGTCAAGCGCAGACTACACACAGCCACAGCCCTCAGGAACAAGGAGAGTGGCAGAGTATGGGCCTCCTTATCTCCGAGGAGAAAGTCCCTCTGGTTTCCTACAGACAACAGGAAGTTACTCAGGCAAGCATGAGTGAGATGTCACTCTTGCTTTTGAGGCTGGTCATCTCTTGGTACCACCACCACTTTCATTTTCCCATCCATTGCTCCCGGAAGGAAGCCCGGTGGCCCTGGCCTGCTCTCTCCCTCTGAGGGACTTAACTAGCCCACACCGTCAGGTTTCATGCCACTTTGTGTAAAGATTTAACGTCATTGTTTTTAATTCTGTGTTTGTGTGCGTGTGTGTATATGTGCACGAGACGTCTGTGGAGGGCAGATGCGTCAGACCCCTTGGACCTGGAGTTACAGACAGTTGTGAGCTGCCTGACAGAGGTGCTGGAACTGAACTTGGTCCGTTGAAAGTGTTCTTAACCACTGAGCCATCTCTTCAGCCCCCTTCCCTTTAACATCTTTTTTTTTCTTCCAGTTTCAGAGACACAGTTTCTCTGTGTAGTGCTGGCTGTTCTGGAACTTGTTGACCAGGCTGACCTCAAACTCAGAGATCAGTTTGCCTCTGACTCCTGAGTGCCGGGACTGAAGGCACGCACACCAACACCTCCTGGTATCCCCTTCACTTCTAATACCTGCCTGTGTCCTTCCCAGACAGTCACTGGATCAACTCAGAAATGACAGGCTTTATGAGCCAGGTATAGTGCTCTGTGCCTGTAACCCCAGATCTAGGGAGGTGAAAGTAGGAGGCCCACAAGTTTGAGGCTAACCTGGGCTACACAGTGAGGCATTGTCTTGGAAGAACAAAGGGCTAGGGATGTGACTTAATGGTAAAACATTTGTCTAGCATGTGAGTAGCCCTGGGGGTTCCCACACAGGAGGAACAAAAGTCTGTAAGGTCTTGATCTTGATGGACTCTAACAGCCCATAAACACACACACACACACACACACACACACACACACACACACACACACACACACACACACAATCTTATTTCATATACAAAGTGTGGGCTCCTGGCTCAGCCTGCTGTTACCATCCTTGAAAATACATAGTAATAACTGATAAATGTTTACTTATATAAATTAAATGAGTGCTGATCCAGCTGACAAGTTTCAGATGCAAAGGAAGTGCTTGAAGCTGGCAATTCCGCGTGGTGCTCTGCTGACCGCCAGGAAACCCAGGTGTGACACTGTCTTCACACTGCCTCACAGTTGCTGGATTGAGTGTCTGAGCCTCTGCTGTAGGTCACACACCTTCAACTTCCTAAACACGTCTGCAGAACAAATGGGAAGGGAGGGCATGACTGTGGTAAAAGACACCGTGAGAAATTAGAAACCGGCCAAAAATCTGAATTTGCAAAAATAACGTCAATTTCAACAGTAAACCACATAGAGAGCCTGGCAGTGGTGGTACACACCTTTAATCCTAGCACTTGGGAGGCAGAGGCAGACAGATCTCTATGAGTTTGAGGCCAGTCTAGTCTATAGAGCAAGTTCCAGGACATCCGGGACTACAGGCTGCAAACTCACAGAGATCCAACTATCTTCGCTTCCCAAGTGCTGGGATTAAATACATGCGACACCATATTTGGTTGAGACTCTGTCTTAAAAAATTTTTTTTTTGTTTTAAATTGTAGGAAGGAAAATGCTCTGAATATTTAGTATGTCAAACTAAGCACTTTTGCTTTTGTTGTTCTGCGGACAGGCATATGTCTATTCTTGTATTTGTTTAAACATTTCTATAATGACGCTTCTTTCTTTTTCCATTTCTCCATTATTTCTCACAGATTTGGATTAAAAAACCCCTTTCTTATGAGGGAAAATACAGATGTTCACACTCTTACCCAAATTTCCTTAGGGACATTGAGGGATAAATAGAAGCCAAACTCGGGCAGGGCTGCTGCTCAGTGGTGGGCCACCTGTCGGGCAGGCACAGGGTCTGGGCTCCTTTCCCAGTGTGGCAAATCCAACACAGCCCAGCTGGGTGCCGTTCCTCTTAGAAAGACATAGCGTGCGTGCGTGTGCATGTGTGTCTGTTGTGTGGGTGACATGTGTATGTTTACCTACGTATGCATGTGTGGAAGTTAGAAGTTGGCATTGGATCTCTCTCTTTTTTATACTTACTACTGCCCAGCATTTAAGTGGGCGCTGGACCTGACCCCAGTCCTCATGCTTCCAGGGTGTGTGTTTTCTGAGCTGGACAAGCTCCCCACCCCTCAGGGAACTTCGATCTCCTCACTATCTGTTCTCAGTCGACTTCACCTTCCCACTCCTAGGAATACCAGCATTCTGCTTTGTTTGTTTGTTTGTTATGAGCCAGGCTTTCTTTGTGTAACAGCCCTGGCTGTCCTGGAATTGACTTTGTAGACCAGGCAGGCCTTGAATTCACAGAGATCTGCTTGCTTCTGTCTCCCAAGTGCTGGGATTAAAGGCATGCGCCATTACCACCCTGCCCAGCAATCTTTTATTTCCTTGAAGCCACTAACACTGGACAAAGGCTTTCGTTAAGTGCAGAGAGAGAGAGAGAGAGAGAGAAGAAGG
>NC_022012.1:38468414-38470972 GCF_000317375.1 Microtus ochrogaster
CAAAGCCACAGAGAAACCCTGTCTCGAAAAACCAAAAAAAATAAATAAATAAAAATTAAATAAATAAATAAAGCCTGCCAGGGCATGGTGATGTACTCCTGTCATACAGACATGGTATAGTGGTGCATGCCTGTAATCTAACACGGGGTCTGTGGTAGGAAGATTGATAAGAGGTTGAGGCTAGCCTGGGCAACAAGGAATTCTAGACCAGCCTGGGCTACAGAGCAAAGAACCCTGTCTCAAAACCACACGAATAGACAACAGTGGATCAAGCGTAACTTCATTCTTTCTCTGTTTTTTTTGTTTGTTTTTTGGTTTTGTTTTTCTTTTTAAGACAGGGTTTCTCTGTAACTTTGGAGCCTGTCCTGGAACTCACTCTGTAGGTCAGGCTGTCCTCTAACTCCCAGAAATCCACCTGCCTCTGCCTCCCGAGTGCTGGGATTAAAGGTGTGTGCTACCACCACCTGGCTTTTTCTGTTCTTCTTCTTCTTCTTCTTCTTCTTCTTCTTCTTCTTCTTCTTCTTCTTCTTCTTCTTCTTCTTCTTCTTCTTCTTCTCCTCCTTCTTCTTCTATAGTAGCTTTGTATATATGATTATCTGGGGGGGGGGCGTTGTTTGTTTGTTTTTGCTTAAGTTGTTTAAAAACATCTTCTTGGGCTTGGAGAATGGCCCAGTGGATTAAGAGCACTTGCTTCTCCCCCTGAGGACCAGAGTTCAGGTCATAGCTCCCATAGGGGATGACTCAGGAGCAGCTGTAACTCCTGTCCAGGAGATCTGGCATCTCCTGGCTTCTAAAAACCCAGATTCACAAATGTATAATTTAAAAATTAGCCGGGCGGTGGTGGCACATGCCTTTATCCCAGCACTCAGGAGGCAGGGGCAGGTAGATCTCTGTGAGTTCAAGGCCAGCCTGGTCTACAATACAAGAGCTAGTTCCAGGACAGGCTCCAAAGCTACAGAGAAACCCTGTCTTAAAAAAACAAAACAAAACAATCCTGCATGTTGTTAGTGGTGTGTGCTTTCAATCCCAAGCACAAGAGGCAGAGGTAGGCAGGTCTCTGTGAATTCATGGCCTGCCTGATCTACAGAGTGAGTTTCAAGACAGCTAGAAGCTCTTACACAGAGAAACCTTGTCTCAGGAAAAAAAAAAAACTTTTTATAAAAGCGTTTTCTCAAGGGATGGGGTGGCCTTTGATCTCAGTACTTGAAGATTGAGGCAAGTGGATCTCTATAAGTTTGGGACCAGCCTGGTTTACATCACATAATGAGTTCTCGGCTAGACGAGCGTTACATAGTGAGGACCTGACTCAGTAAAGGAAACTGAGAACAAAAAGAATTTTTCTTATGGTATCAGAAACTTCAAAAACATGATCTTGGGTTTGCTGAGACAGTTCAGTGGATAAACATGTCGTCACCAAAACTGGAGACCTGAGTTTGCCCCCACGACTGCTCCCACGACCCATCTCTTTTTTATTTTGAAACAGAATCTTACTTTGTAGACCAAACTGGCCTCAAACTCACAGAGATACACACACCTCTGTCTTTCACATGTTGGCATTAAAGAAGTGTATCACCAAACCAAGTTAAAACTTTACATAGCCCCGGCTGTTCCGGAACTCTATGTCAACCAGGCTGCCTTGAACTTATAATAGAGATTTGCCTGAGTGCTTGGATTAAGGGAATGTGCCCTCAGACACAGCTAAAACATTTTATTCACTCATGTTCTATTGGGAGAATATGTTTCAGCACATTTAACCAGAACATTAAAATATTATTATTATTCTTCAGTGTTTAAATAATTCAGATAATAGTCTTATTTGAAAAAGAATCAGGCTGGAGAGATGGCTCAGCTGTTAAAGGCTAGGTTCACAACCGAAACTCTAAGAATGAGTCCATTTTCATATACAACCTGTTTCTGCGTCTTTGATCTTATAAATAACATCACATCTCTTTGTAAACCTTTGCACATGCATCGGGCCATTTTCTTAGGACAGTTTAACAGGAAGAGAGTCGCCATTTGTCTCTAAGCACTTTTCCTGACATTGGTACCATTCACCATTGTTCAGAGTCTTTCTGGTCAGACTTTCTTTTGGGACTCGCAGCTCCCAAATAATGACACGAGACTTATTATTGATTATGGCCTTGGCCTTTAGCTTACGATTGTTCCCAACCAGCTCTTATAGCTTAAATTAACTTGTTTCTAATAATCTGTATTCTGCCATGTGGCTCTTTACCTCTCCTCTATTCTGTATGTCCAACTCCCTCTGTGTCTTGCTGGCATCTCCTGCCATGTCAGATTCTAACCCTGAGCTCCTCTCTCTCCCCGGAAGTTCCATCTATTCTATCCTGCCTAGCTTTTGGCTGTTCAGCTCTGTATTAAAGCGATCAGAAGGTGCCTTGGCAAAGACACATCTCCAAAAAGAGTATCTCACAGCATACCATCCTTCTAGCAGAGGTAAAGATAGTTACTACACTGCACAAGAATGGCCACTGCACTGGCTGAGGTTAGCCACTGCACTGCACAAGAATGGCCACTGCACTGGCTGAGGTTAGCCACTG
>NC_022012.1:38471072-38476027 GCF_000317375.1 Microtus ochrogaster
GCCACTGCACTGCACAAGAATGGCCACTGCACTGGCTGAGGTTAGCCACTGTATTGAATGGGAATGGCCACTGCACTGCATGAGGATGGCCACTGTGTTGGCTGAGATTAACCGCTGTATTACATGAGGATGGCCGTTGCATTGGCTGAGGTTAGCCACTGTATTGCACGAGGCCCTTTGCACTGGCTGAGGTTAGCCACTGTACTGCATAAGGATGGCCACTGCCCTGCATGAAGTTAGCCACTGTACTGCGTAAGGATGGCCACTGCATTGGCTGAGATTAACCACTGTATTGCATGAGGATGGCCACTGCATTGGCTGAGGTTAGCCACTGTACTGCATAAGGATAGCCACTGCACTGCATAAGGATGGCCACTGCATTGGATAGGGATGGCCACTGCATTGGCTGAGATTAACCACTGTATTGCATGAGGATGGCCACTGCATTGGCTGAGGTTAGCCACTGTACTGCATAAGGACAGCCACTGCACTGCATGAGGATGGCCACTGCATTGGCTGAGATTAACCACTGTATTGCATGAGGACGGCCACTGCACTACATGAGGACGGCCACTGCACTGCATGAGGACGGCCACTGCCCTGCAAGCTTGCCGCTACTGCATATTCTTTTTTTCTTTCTTCTTCTTTTTAAAAATTTCTGTACAAGTTTTATAGATGAAAATGGTACCTGGGTTTTTTTAATTTGCATTTCTTTTGTTACTACTGAAGTAGAACTTTTTCCCACGTGTCTTTCGGCACACTATGTTTCCTCTTTTGTGAACTGTTCTAGCTCATTTGTTTATTTTTAACTGGGGCTCTTGATACATTATATATTGTAAATCCGACCAATTATTCTGGAGTCTACTGCTTCTCTCATACACCTGACTCAGCTTATATGGGTCTACCCCTTGTGATATGGAAAGAGGCTTTCTAGATAAAGTGCTTCTTTTTTTTTTTAAAGATTTATTTATTAAGCATACAATGTACTGCTGGCAAGGAAGGCACCAGGTCTCATTACAGACGGTTGTGAGCTACGATGTGGTTGCTGGGAATTGAACTCGGGACCTCTGGAAGAGCAGCCAGGGCTCTTACCCTCTGAGCCACTTCTCCAGTTCCCACATCTAGACTTCTACAAGCAATATATAGGTAACTGGAAAGGGGGCTCTTCAGAGGGAAGAGGAGTGAATGAGGGGGACATCAGCCTTCTCCGAGCAGTCCTGACGGCTAGGAAAGATGACAAATAGAGCCCTTCTTACAAATTTCCAAGCGTTTATAAATCTGCAAGTTGGGCAAGGGATGTGACTCTCTTGATAGACTGCCTGCTTACCATTCAAGAAGCCCTCAGTTCAATCCCCAGTGCCACCGAAACCAGGTAGATAGTGCATATACGTGATCTCAGCATTTGGGAGTGGAGGCTGGAGGCTCAGGAGTTGCAGGCCATCCTGAGATACCCGAGGCCCTGTCTCAAAACAAACAAAAAACAACAAACCTCCAACCCCACCTCTGGACCTTACACAGTGAACATAAGCATCCAGATAGTGTTTGTAAAGACCCACGTGGTCTTGGATTTGGAAAACACTTCAAGCCTGAAGAGGGCAGATAGGCAGCCACCATCCACTGTGTAAGGAAAAGCAAAAGTAAATTTAAGATGTCTTAATCAGGTAGGGGTTAGATATTAGCACAGGTTAGCCAGCTGGGAAACAACCGGTAGAGAAAATGTGCACACAGTTTAGGTAGTTTCCTGTCTTTAACAGGCATGTTTAAGCGAGGCTGGGCTGGACTAAGTGAGTTAGTTTTCTAACCAGACCATAGAAGGGGAAAGGTGTGATCTCACAGCACAGTGACATCACCAGTCATATCAGAGCCTCTTAGCATGCAGGGAGTGTGCCCTGGCATGCGCGGGAATCCCACAGAAATCAGGCTCCGGGGTCAGAGGTAAGTGTGGGGAATACCAGACCGGAACCTGACATTTCATGCTGTTTTCCTAACAGATCCTTTTCAAAGAAACAAGAACTGAAATGCAGGCTGAGCAGGCATGCAAAGTAGGCCGCTATTTCAGTCTGAATCATGAGCAGGGCCACCGTGGGCCATCTGAAACTGAGCCCTCGGCCTTGCGCAGGCTGTGATGGAGAGTTGAGCCTGCCCAAATAACTGGACACTCGGAGGCACTGGCTGTGCTGGGAGCTGAGCCAGAGGGCAGAGCTTCGGAGCATTCTGCCCTTGCCTAGAGCAGCGGTCTGCAACCATTCTCTCTCCTCTCCCTCAGGATTCCTGCAGCCCCCTTGGCCGTCCAGCCAAGGGACTCCAGGACAGGAGTCTCAGAACTTCATTGCTTCTTGTGGCAGCGCAGCCAAGTCACTCAGGGCTTAGCCCCTCCCACTCCCAGCACGGGGTCGCAATAGCCTGCTGCCTTGGGGGAGGGGGCATCGCTCAACCTAGAGTGACGTTGTCATTGGTCACACAGGGTGTTTGCATACTCAACAGCGCAGCCATGCCAAGTTGGCCTATGTGCCTCAGCCAGCTACGGTGTCATCGTCGTCATAGGTCACACAGTGTTTGCATACTCAACAGCGCAGCCATGCCAGGTTGGCCCTTGTGCCTCAAGTTCATTCTGCTTTCTTTGGCCTTCCAGAACTGGGTGGCTCTGATGGAAAGAATTTGCAGGGGCTGTGAGATGAAGGGCTCCTGAGGCCAAGCCCAATAACCTGAGTTTAATTCCTGGGAACCGACTCTGGCAAGTTGTCTTCTGATCTCCGCATATAGGCTGTGGTACTGTGTGTGCATTCACAAAGGCTCACAGATGAGTAAAGAGCTGGTGGTGGTGCACACCTTTAACCCCAGCACTGTGGGGGCAGAGGCAGGTGCTGAAGAGTGAGTTCCGGTATAGTCAGGGCTACACAATGAAGTCCTGTCTCAAAATAAACAAACCTAAAGTAAATAGAATTTAGTGGGTTTTGTTTTTATTTTTAAAGAAAGGCTTTGCAAGCTTCCCTCTTAAAGGATGTACTGGTTAGGTGTCATCCTGCCCTGTCCCCCGTCCCATCCCATCCCCTGTGTCCCTGTGCCCCCCTCCACACCTTTGGTTTTTCGAGACAGGGTTTCTTCGTGGAGCCTGTCCTGGAACTCGCTCTGTAGACCAGGCTGACCTTGAATTCACTGAGATTCGCCTGCCTCTGCTTCCCAAATGCTGGGATTAAAGATGTGTGTCACCACAAACCAGCACTACTGGTTAGTTTTTATATTCAGTTTTGCATAACCTATAGTCACTGGGAAGGCGCCACCTTAGCTCATGAAGGGCCTCAGTCAAGTTGCCCTAGCTGTCATGTTGATTGATGATTGATGTGGGAGGCCCCAGCCTACTAGAGGGCCAAGGACAGGTGGGCCTGGGTTGTATAAAAAAGTTAGCTGCAGGAGCCGTGAGTGAAGGAGTGAGGGCCAGCAGTCTTTCTTCCTTCACAGTTTCTGATCCAGGTTCCTGCCTTGAGTTCCTGCCTGACTTCCCTCCAGATGGGCTGCTGCTTGGAAGTATGAACTAAAATCAACCCTTACTCCATAAGTTTCTTTGGGTCGGTGTTACATCAGAGCAACATAAGTCAAATTAGAGCCAAGGGCCTTCCCTGCCTCACCCCCCATCCCCACCCCTGTGCTGAGCCATTTTCCTCATCCTCCTGACCCTCTCGCCTCTCCCTGGAAAGCACTCTCAAACTGTAGATGGTACCCTAATATCTACCCACTCAAGCTTCTGTTCATCTCTCCCATCATCATCCCAAGCTGGATTTCATTCAGCAGGTTGGTGAGATGGCTCAGTGCTTAAAAGTACTTGCTGATCTTGCAGAGGACCTGAGTTCACATCCCAGCACCCACACAACCATCTCTAACTCTAGTTCCAGAGAATGGCTGCTCTCGTCTGGCTTCTGTGGGCACTAGACACGCATGTGGTGCACATACACACGTACAGACAAACACTCATATATTTACAAACATAAAAAGGAATTACTTAAAAAAAATAAAAGCATAAACCAGGTGGTGGTGGCACATGCATTTGATCCCAGCACTCAGAGGCAGAGGCAGGCGGATCTCTGAATTTGAGGCCAGCCTGGTCTACAGAGTGAGTTCCAGGACAACCAAGGCTACACAGAGAAACACTCTCTCTCTCTCAAAAAAAAAATTCATTCAAACTTTTAATCCCAGTTGCCTTTAACCATGGAAGCTGGTGAAATATTTAGAAAAAGTAAATTAATATGACCTTGAATCCTACAAATGTTTTCAGGATGTATCAGGCACCAAACGTATTTGAGTTAATTGAAATTAGATGCCAAGATACATACTATATGCTCCAGAGATGCATTAAATTTAAATATAAAATTTGCATAAAGAATGACAAACTCTAACGTTCCTGCCTTAGACCCAGGTTTGGGTCAAGGCTTCACCAGTTACTTGGCCAGCTCGCTTCCCTTCTCTGGTCTGCCTCCCCATACAGAGAAGATGATAAAGGCATGCTCCAGAGAGCCCTGGTGAAGATTAAATCTGATACTTCATGTAAATGAGCCACACTTGTTCACACTGCAGGGCTGGTCCCCAGTGGAGGGCTGGAGACATGACCGAATAACGAAGGAGCTGGCCATGGAGCCTGACTTCAGTAGGGTCCCCAGAACCCACGCTAAAGTAAAACACCAATCCCACAAAGCTGTTCTCTGCCACACACGTACATACTTCATGTACACACACATGGTAATAGTAAAGTAAAAAAAATTGCTTAAAAGAATTTTGAAAGGGGGCTGGAGAGATGGCTCAGAGGTTAAGAGCGCCGCCTGCTCTTCCAAAGGTCCTGAGTTCAATTCCCAGCAACCACATGGTGGCTCACGACCATCTGTAATGAGATCTGGTGCCCTCTTCTGGCCTGCAGACAGAGTACTGAGAATACTGTATACATAATAAATAAATAAATCTTTAAA
>NC_022012.1:38476952-38481949 GCF_000317375.1 Microtus ochrogaster
TGTGAGCCACCATGTGGTTGCCGGGAATTGAACTCAGGACCTTTGGAAGAGCAGGCAATGCTCTTAACCACTGAGCCATCTCTCCAGCCCTTGTTTCTTGTTTTTTAAGACAAGGTTTCCCTGTGTAGCCTTGACTGTTCTGGAACTAGCTCTGTAACCAGACTGTAACCAGCTCTGAACTCACAGAGATCCACCTGCCTCTGCCTCCCGAGTGCTGGGATCACAGCCACCGCCACCACCGTTGTCACCATTACCACCGCCACCACTGAGCTAAACCAGAATGATCTCAGCAGAATTTATTATCTGCATGGACTACTGTGGGAAACACTTCCTGAGTCCATGCGCAGGAAAATGAAGGGTTTTTCCACACAGTGGAATAGCATACTCAAACGAACAAGCCACAGCTTCCTGTGACAACAGTGTGAATCTCGCCAACACAATGTTGAGCCAAGGAAAGCAGCCCCTCCATGTGGTTCTATCTGCCTGACATTCACAAACACTGCAATGAATCTGTGGTGATTGACATTACGATGGTGCGACTCCAGGCTGTGGTGGTCTATAGCTGTCATCTCGGCACTGGAAAAGTGAGGCAGGATGGTTGCCTCAGCCTGGAATACATACTGAGCACCCAGCCATCGGGGCTCCATTAGAAGCACAAGTGAGCACAATACAACGATGACCGTCATTGAGGCTAGTGACTGGACAGAACCAAGGACGTTTGGAAGAACAGGATGCTCTGTTTCTTTGGGTGATGGTTCCACTAGTGAAATTTGTGGCACAGTGCACTTTCTATGTGTCTAGCATATTTCAATAAGAAAATTTCTTAGAAGATAGTGTAAAACCGATCTGATCACTATGTCACTAGCCCAGTCTAGAGCTTGCTTTGAGGCCATTCTCAGAGACTGCACAAATGCTCACGCAGTTTGCATATGTTCCTATTTTTTTCAGTCCCTTGAATACCTGCCAGGCACAGGTGTGATCTGATTTCCCACCACAGAAGAACTGATGTCTAGACAGCTCTGCTGCCTCGAAGGACTGGCTCGCCCTTCCGGGTCTTCCCAGTTCTTGTCTACCAGCCACGGGCTTTTCCAGTCTGCAGAACCGCGCTGCATATTTCTGTCTCATGAATAGGCACCTCATTTGGGTAAACCCCCTGTACGTATGACTGAGAATAGCTGTGTTCCCCGTATAAATCGAACAGCCAAATATTTAAACCGAACAATGTTTCTTACACTCATGCTGGAGGCTGTCCACCGCCTTCCACAAAAGAAGGTCCACGAGGAACAGCGATTTCGTGTTGTTCATTGCTTAACCTTACTTTACTCATGGCTGCCATACCATGAGCCTCTGGATCAATCTCTTGAATATGAGAGGAGAACAATAACATTTTCTTTTGCGAGGGGATTTTGAGACAGGGTTTTTTCTATGTAACCCTGGCTGTCCTGGAACTCATTCTGTAGACCAGGCTGGCCTGGAACTCAGAGATCCATCTGCCTCTGCCTCCCGAGTGCTGGGATTAAAGGCATGCACCATCAACACCCGGTAACATTTCCTTTTTTGAGATGTGTCCTTACTTGTCCTTACTTTGTAGACTCAGCTGGCCTTGAACTAGTGGCCAATGTTTTAATTTGCTTCCCAACTGCTAGCCACCACTCCTGACCAAACAGGGTAAAAGTTGTTCTTTTTTTTTTTGGCAGGACCTCATGTAGCCTCGACTGACATTCAACACAGTACACATCTGAGGATAGCCTTGAGCTCCTCAGCCTCCCTCCAGCCTCTGCCCTACAAGGATTGAGATTACAGGTGTGTACCCCCATATCTGGCTTAATCAAAATTTCTGCAAGTAGTTTTGTAATTTTTTTTCTTGTCTCAAGTTCATTTGTAAAAACAGCATAGAACACCAATTGTCTGTACTGTTTGTTGTGGGGTTGTCACCCAGTTCTTTTATTGTCTTATGGGCATAGAGAGCGAGCTTTACTATGAGGCCTTCACAGAGTCCTGGACACCTTGGGGAGCCTGACTGGAGTTGGAGTGAAGCCTGAAGCAAACTCGACCCGACTGGCATTAATGGCCTTGTCTTCAGCTGGCGGAGCCTGCGGCTCTTGACCCTCAGCCACAAACCTACTTCCCAAGCTTGGGGTGGGCAATGAAGCAAGTTCGCAGGGCTTGCAGTTGGGACTTTAGCATTCTGAGCTTCATTTCCTGAGGTGTCACGCTGGCCTGGCCCAGTACCCACTGCCTTGGCATTGTTGGAATTTTCTCCAGGTCCTTTCTGCTCTTCTCAGCAAAATACAACGTCCTTAGGAACTCCAGATCAACCCCCCTGGAAAATTCAAAGCTTTGCGACTAGGGTTTTTTGATGCCATTTCTGTGCCATTTGGGGAATTGGTGTGTGTGGTGTGGTTCTAGGATTTGGACATGTGGGCCTTGTCACCTGGGGCTCCCAAAATGGCTTTTTTGCTTTTGAGACATGTTCTCATGTAACCTTCGCTGACCTAAACTGAAGCTAAGGATATCTCTTTACGGATCCTCCTGTCTCAGCCTCCCACGTTAGAGTTATAGACATGTGCCACCATACCCAAATGACAAACATTTCTCCAATGAAATCATTATATTCAAAGAGAAGGAGCAAGGAGGATGAGAGTGGACTTTCTAGAATCAGGCGACCTTAGTTCAAATCCCACCTCGGTCTCTTGCTAGTAAGGTGGCATGAAACAAATGAGTTAGTGTACCCATGCCTCAGTTTCCTCATGTGTGGTTAGGTTCACAGTGCGTTCAAGAACACTTACAAAGACAGCCTGTGGGACTGCTTGGTGACAGTGTGCTGAAATGTTCAGTAGAATCTAAATGAATGAAATGCCTTTGAATAAAAGTCAGGAACCAGCAAGATTTCCTGTAGGTATAGGCACGTTTATTATAAATTTTATGTGGAAGGGAGGCTAGCGGGTAGGCTCAGTGGGCAAAAATGCTTCTTGATAGTGGGGTTTGAATGAGAAATGTTCCCACAGGCTTGTGTACTTGAACACGTGGTTCCCGGAAAGGTGGTTCTGTCTGGGGAGGTTGTGGGATCCTTACGAGGTAGAACTTTGCTGGAGAAAGGATGTCACTCAGGAGTGGGGCACTTCAGTGGAGGAAGAACAGCCTTGTTCTTCCTGTCTTTAAGATTAGTTGGCTATATTTTGTTTTCTAGAGGTGCTGGATTTTGAACCTAGGGCCTTGCACCTACTTGGTAAGTGCTCTATCGCTAAAATAAATACCCAGGTCTCCGTCCTCCTTACTTATTTGTTTGTTTATTTGTTTTTTTGAGATAGAGTCTTACTGTGTAGCTCTGGCTGGCCTTTTTTGTTTAATTTTTTTGTTCGTTTTTTTGGATTTTTGAGACAGGTTTTCTCTATGCAACACCCTAGCTGTCCTAGAACTAGCTCTGTAGACCAGGCTAGTCTCAGACTCACAGAGATCCACCTGCCTCTGCCTCTCTAGTGCTGGAATTAAAGGCGTGCGTTACCACCACATGGCTGGCCTGGAACTTTTTGTGTCAACTAGGCTGACCTCAAACCTATAGAGTTCCAGCCTCCCTCATGCTGGGATTGAGGGTGTTGACCATAGGCTGGAGAGAGGGCTCAGTGGTGAAGAGCACTGGCTGCTCTTTCAGAGGTCCTGAGTTCAATTCCCAGCAACTACATGGTGACTTACAACCATCTATGGTGTGATCTGATGCCCTCTTCTGGAATAAAGGCATGCATTCAGAGAGAGCACTTACATACATGCTGGGTTATCCTTATTGTTTTAATATTTTATTTTATTCATTACTGTGTATGATGTATGCTTGTGATGATGTGCAGGTATAAAAGTGAGTACTGACTCTCCTCCCATCACAGGTTACAGGAACAGAACCCAGGTCATTAGGTTTGTGCAGGACCATCTTGCTGTCCTACTTCCCCTGCCCCCCCCCCTTGATGGAGGAAGGCCATTGGTTAATTAAATAAAGAAGCTGCTTGCCCTGATAGGTTAGAACGTAGGGGGAGGAGTGAATGGAGCAGAATGCTGGGCGAAAGAGGAAGTGAGGTCAGATCAGACTCCACAGCTCTCCTCTCAGAGAGACGAGATGCTCCACTCCTGCGGGCAGAGGCGAGAGCTCTGCTCTCTGAGGCACACGCGATGAAGCTCCGACCCAGGATGGACGTAGGCTAGAATCTTCCCGGTAAGCGCACCTTGGGGTGCGACACATATGATTGAAAATGGGTTAGTCCAGGTGCGAGAGTTAGCCGAGAAAGGGGCTAGAGCTAAAGAGTCAAGCAGTGATTAAAAGAATACAGTGTCCGTGTAATTATTTCGGGTAAAGCTAGCCGGAGGCGGCCGGGGTGATGGGGACACAGCCCAGCCTATTACTACACCCCCTTTTTTTTAAATTTTGAAACAGGGTTTCTCTGTGTAGCCCTGATTGTCCTGGAACTCACTCGGTAGACCAGGCTGGCCTCAAACTCACAGAAATGTGCCTGCTTCGGCCTCCTGAGTGTTGGGATTAAGAGCACGCACCACCATCGTCAGACCCATACACCTTGTTTTTCGTGATAGGGTCTCTCACAGGGACCTGGGGCTCACCAGTTGGCTATGTCGGCTAACCAGTGAGTTCCAGGGATTCTCCTGTCTCTGCCTTCCCAATACTGGGATTACAAGTTCAGCCTTTTATGTGGGATACAGAGATAAAATCCAGGTATTTATGAGTGTGAAGCCAGCACTTTCCCAACTGAGACATTTCCCCAACACTGTCAGGAGAAGTACTTAGCCACCTTTGCCTGACATGGTATAGCCAGCCAAGATATACTGCAGTTATACTTTGGTTTCTCTTCAGACCATGTACATCTTTGCCCTTAATAAATATTTTTAGAGTTATAAATTAATCAAGCCGGGTGGTGGTGGTGCACGCCTTTAATCTCAGCACTCGGGAGACAGAGGCAGGTGGATCTCTGTGAGTTCGAGGCCAGCCTGGTCTACAA
>NC_022012.1:38482210-38494125 GCF_000317375.1 Microtus ochrogaster
TGTGTGTGTGTGTGTGTGTGTGTGTGTGTGTGTGTGTGTGTGTATAAGTGCAGTGTCCTCAGGGGGCACAAGAAAGTGGATCCCCTGGGACTGGAGTTAAAAACAGTTGTGAGTCACCATATGGGTGCTGGGAATTGAACCTGGGTCTTCTGCAAGATTAGTCAGTATTCTCAACCACTGAGCCATCTCTTCAGCCCTGGAACTTCTTTTCTAATGGGGAAACAGACAGGTCAGCAAGTGTACATAAGGCTTCTGAACATGTTTTGCTCTGCGTCCTTGAGAATACACAGACGGGGATAATGGTGAAGACTGGGAAGTGAGGGTACGGACTGTGGAGGGCTGGACCTGCGGCTCAGTTGGTAGGATACTTGCATACAAGACCTGTGATCCTAAGTGTGATCCCATCGCCCACTACACCAGACCTGGAGGTGTGTGCCTGTCATCTAACATTTGGGAGACAGAGCAAGGTGATCCCCAGCTACACAGTGAGTCTGAGGCTAGCTGGGAATATAGAAGACCCTGCTTTATGACCCCTCAAAAAAAACCCAATGCATGAATAAATATATATAAAGACAGACTGGGGAGGGTCCCCAAAGCATCTCAGTTGTGTCATCCCTGGCAGGCTGTCAGGTGCAGTGCCATAAACACAGTCCCATTTACTCAAGGGACACTTGAGCCTAGAAACCAAGACCAGCTGCTAGAAGGGAGACCCCCATCTCAAGCAAACAAATAGCGGTGTGGGCCTTCTGTGGGCAAAGGCACCCGTGAAGCACCCTGGTGGCAGAGGGTGGGAGGAGTAGACACCAATAGGAGGGCCAGCTGTTAGGAGACTGCAGTTTAACTGTGCCAGGACAAGGATGCCTTGATGTCAGCAGTGACAGGGCCGTGACTTGCTTTTCTCTGATCTAGACAGATTCTCAAAAGAGGAAGGAAAGAACAGGAAGGAAAGAGTGAATTCTCCACTTTGATTTATATCTCCTTTCTGGAGATAAAATCATGGCATAGGTTCCTTTAGTAGAGATAGTTGTTAATGTGGTTTTTTTTTTTTTTTTTGAGACAGGGTCTCAATATGTAGTACTAGAACTCACTATGTAGGCCAGGCTGGCCTCAAACTCACAGAGCTCTGCCTGCCTCTGGCTCCTGAATGCTGGGATTAAAGGCATGTGTCACTATACCTGGCTAAGACAGTTCTTTGTTGTTGTTGTTTCGAGACAGGGTTTCTCTATTTGAGTATTTCTCTTTGGAACCTGTCCTGGAACTAGCTCTTGTATCCTAGGCTGGTCTCGAACTCACAGAGATCCACCTACCTCTGCCCCCTGAGTACTGGGATTAAAGGTGTGCACCGCCACTGCCTGGCCTAAGATAGTTCTTAACCTCTTCAGAGAACATAAAAGCATTGCAGGTGCTGGAAAGATGGTTCAGTGGTTGAAAACACATACCACTCTTCCAGAGGACCGAGATTCAGTTCCCAGCACCCACACTGGGCGGCTCACAGCTGTCTATAACTCAGCTCCAGGAAAATCTGATGCATCCCACCTGCACTCATGAGCACATACACGTAATTAAAAATAACAATAAACCTTTAAAAAATAGGTATACTTAGCAAGGGAGATGATGGCTCAGTGTTAAGGGTACTTGTTGCTCTTACAAAGGACCCAGGTTTGGTTCCCAGCACCCACATGGCAGCTCACGACCATTCATAACTCCAGGTCCAGGGGATTTAATGCCCTTTCTGACCTCTGCAGGCACCAGACACACACGTGGTGCACATCTATATACGCAGGCAGATTCTTATTCACACAAAATAAAATAAATTAATTTAAGATTAAAAGGGGGCGGTCAGTGGCACTTTTAATCCCAGCACTTGGGAGGCAGAGGCAGGTGGATCTCTGTGACTACTAGGCCAGCCTGGTCTACAAAGGAAATTCCAGGACAGCCAGAGCTACACAGGGAAACCCTGTCTCAAAAAACCAAATGAATAAAAGAAAAGGGGGTGGTGTATTGCAGAAGAAAATATTTAAATCATTGAACACAAATGTTTCCTACTTATTCACTGGGGGGTCCTGGGGACTGAACTCAGGCTGTCAGGGTTGGCAGGAAGTCCCTTTACATACTGAGTCGTTCTAGTGGCCCAGCCACCACCACTGCGTCCTCCTGGTCCTCTTCCTCTTTTCCTTCTTCTTGAGATTGAGTCTCATGTAGCTTAGGCTGGGCTCGAATTTGCTTTATAGCTGAGGATTCCTTAATTAATCCTCCTGGCTCTGCCTCCCAAATGCTGGCATTGAGGGTGTGCATAAAGTCAGTGGTTTTCATAGGCGTTAACCCAGAAAGTCTACAACCTGCTTTCTTAGGGTCCATTAAGGCTGTTGTAACCTGGGGATTTGTGTGCCTCTTTATTTCCCCACCTGGTCTATTTCCTGTATCTAAGGTACTTTGGTTGCCATAGGAACAGAAACAAATACTACTAATTTCCTCTATTTGAGAGGCTCGCAGGCACAACTGTGTGACCCTTTCTACCTTTTAACTGCACTCCACCCCAACTTTGTCTCCTCATCTCCCTCTCCTGGTCCGGCTGCCCCACTGAAAGTGTGGAGAGCCGTGTGTGACTAGCCTGCTGTTTGCACATAGAGTGTGCAAACCAATCTCTCACCCGAGGGACCACAAAAGCCCAAGATATTTTATGGACCTATGTTGATTGGTAGTGGACAAGAGGGCTACTTTTGGTATTCCTGAATTTGTTTTTTGTTTTTTCCTTAAAAAAAAAAAAAGAATAATTTTAAGGTTGCAGAGATGGATCAATTAAGAGCACTGACTGCTCTTTCAGAGGACCCAGGTTCAATTCCCAGTACCCACATGACATCTAGCAACTGTCTACAACTCTACAGACGTATATGCAGGCAAAACACAAATGCATGTAAAAAAATAAATTATTAGAAATAGAAGATGAAAAGCAATTTTTGTCCATGGGTAACTAAATAACATAGAGCATCCAAAAGTACTGAGAGGGCTGCACATTGGTACAGAGTGGTGGGGTCCAAAATGATGCGTGCCCAGTAACTTTTGGGATGCTGTTGTCTTGAAGCAGGTGGATTGCAGGAGAGCAAAGGAAAGCTGGAAAGTTCACTTATGAGCAGCCTCCTGTCTCTCCTTCCTCACTCTCTCCTCTTTCCTCCTAACAGTTCCTAACTTGGGGAAGGATTTGCTTACACACCATAACAGGGTTGGGGAATAGATGTGACTCTAAACCAGTGATTCCCAACCTGTGGATGGAAATCCATTTGGGGTCAAATGACCCTTTCACAGAGGTTTCCTAAGACTACCGGAAAACACAGATATTTACCTTACAATTTATAACAGTAGCAAAATCACAGTAATAAAGTAACAATGAAAATAATTTTATGATTGTGGGGGGGGGTCACCACAACTTGAGTAACTGTATTAAAAAGGGTCACAGCATTAGGAAGTTGATAACCACTGTTCCTTTTGTTTTTTAAATGGTGTTTTGTCTGTATGTATGTCTGTGTGAGGGTGTTGGACTAACAGACAGTTGTGGGCTGCCATGTGCTCTTAACCACTGAGCTTCCCTTCATCCCTGAGAACCACTGTTCTAAACAGAATCCCTGGAATGTGTTGAAGCGGTCTGTGTCTCTAATGTCAGGGCTGATGAGGTAAGGGTGAAGTATTGCTGGGAGAGCCACTGCCAGCAGGAGTCAGCTCGCCTGGCACCTGCCTGTGAGCCATGCTGACTGCCCTTCAACACACACACACCCTGCTAAAGAGGAAACTGCAAAGGAGAACTGAAGAGATAACACACAGATTGACAGCGCGGGACATGTTTATACTCTCCATGAGTGGTGTGAGTATATTTTTAGGGACGCGTGTTCTGCCCAAGCAAGCTTAACACAAAAACACCAGCAATGCCAGGCGTGGTAGCACACACCATTGATCCTATCACTTGAGAGGCAGAGGCAGGCAGATCTCTGTGAGTTGGAGGCCAGCCTGATCTACACAGTGAGTTCCAGGACAGTCAGTGGTACATGGAGAAACTGTCCAAAAATAAACAAAAACAAAAAGCAAACAAAAAACCAAACCACACACAACAACAAAAAATAATGTCTATAAAATTTTTATAAATAGATAATGGAAACTTTGGCCTAGACTAAATTTATGGTTGCTACACCAAATCCCAGAATTCTCCACTTCTAAACTTTGTGAGGGACATGTATGTGGGTGTGTGTTGGAGGGAGTATACATGCATGTTCATGTGTGTGTGGAGGCTCATTCTCTGCCTTATATATTGAGGCAGAGTCTCTCTGTTGAACACAGAGCTTGCTGATTTGACTGGTCAAGGACCTGCCTCTGACTCCCACGCACTGGGATTCTAAGTGGACCATCACACCTGCCCAACAATTTCCTGAATGCTGGGGATCCGAATTCAGGTCCACAGGCTTGTACAGTGAGTGCTTCGCCCACTGAGCCATCTCTCCGATCCACTTCTAACGTTTTTCCTCTTTTTCCTTTTTTTATTCTATGTTATGTGTATATGCATGTGAGTGCAATAACCCATAGAAGCCAGCAGAGGGCATTAGATCCCCTAAAACTGGAATTACAAGTGGTTGTAACTTCCCCTGATTTGGGTGCTGGGACCAAACTCAGGTTCTCAGCAAGAGCAGTATGTGCTATTAACCTCTGAGCCATCTTTCCAGCTCCCGCTTATGTAAGGTTTTTGTGTGGGATTTCATGTTTTTTCCTGCCTCATTTCCTATTTTCTTTGTTTTTAGGTAGATCTTATTTATGACAAACTTGTAAAAAGAGGGTTTTCTGTTCCGCCCAGTTCCACAATTGCTTTTAAGATAATCACACAGAGGCTTAATATTAATTACAAACCATTTGGCCTATTGCTCAGACTTATCCAGATGGAAAAGAACTCTAAACAAGTCACAGTGTTGGATAAATGCATTTAGGCTTGAAAGAGAGAAGAAAAAGAATATAGAGAGTAATAAAGTAAAGTTAATGTTTTAAAGAAAAGGTGTAAAGTCTTTAAAGAGACAGAGTAAAGATAGTTATAGATTAAAACGAGTAAAGAAAAATAAGCCATGTAAAAATGGAAAATTCACAGAGAGTCTAGATTTGTATATTATTGTGTTATATTTGAATTTTTTGACTGTGAATGAGCCAAGTACAGAGAGACATTTCATTGTATGGGCTGCTAAGCTAAACCAGCATTATATTATAAAGGTATCATGACTTCCAAATTTGGGTCTGAGGTTATGTTGCTTTGGAAAAGAGGTTCTTCTCTAGTTTCCACAGAGGATGAGAACATGTGAATTGCTTCCAGACTGATATGGTTTGATGGAACAAGACCCCCCCAAAAAAGTTGCTGAGAACACCCCTAAAAAGAAAATACTTCTCCCAATAAACAGCAGGAAGAAGTTTGGAAAAACTACATTCATATGTCTTATCTGTCTTTTGTTGATCTGGATTCATTGGTCCAATGTTGGCCTTTGCCACACATTCTACATATACCTGAAGGCAGTGCCCTCCTATTCTTGCCATTCCCAGAGGAGACATTATTTTTAGGAATTCCTTGTCTACAATCCCTTCTCAGATGTCCTATTCTACCACAATTAAAACCTTTGGTATTTTTATGTCTCCTCATTCCTTTGGAAATTGCTTTTCCTACCCAAGATTCAGTATTATAGTCAAATGTCTCAATGTTCATTGTATGCAGGATCCATTCATTCATAGGTGCTGATCTAGCATTTAAAGACCCAGGTATCTTTTTGCATTCTAAGTTGGTATTTTCAAAAGCCAGCATTTCAATAAGTACTCATCTAGCATCTGGGTCTGTTACTCCTATTTGTATAGCCTTAGTTAATCTTTGTAAAAAGTCACTAAAGAGTTCTCTTTGGCCCTGTTTAACCCTGTTATCTGATTCAATTCATTTTCTTAGTTCTTGAATCCTGTCCCAAGCATTTAAGGCTGCTTTGTAGCGTAGGGGCAAGGATTTGTTCATTGTAAAGAATTTGAACCTATGGGTCAGCATAAGTGCCCTCACCAAGAATTTGATCTTGGAAAGTCTCAAGTCCTTTTGCTTTTCCCTGTTGTTCTAAAATTTTAGCCTCTTCCCTGAAATAACATTTAAAATATCAGGGGCTGGAGAGATGGCTCAGTGGTTAAGAGCATTGCCTGCTCTTCCAGAGGTTCTGAGTTCAATTCCCGGCAACCACATGGTGGCTCACAACCATCTGTAATGAGGTCTGGTGACCTCTTCTGGCCTGCAGATGTACACACAGACAGAATATTGTATGCATAATAAATAAATAAATATTTAAAAAAATATTTTAAAAAAAATCAATTGGGGCCCATCATCTAGGACTGCTAAAACTAACTGAAGTCAGTCATGTGGTGTCACCTTAATGCTAGAAGCCTAAGTCTTTATCATCTCCCTAACAAATGTGGAATGCAAGCCATAAGTTAAGACAGCTTGTTTAATTTCTTTTAGGTCATTCATTCCTATAGATATCCATCTACTTCTTTGGATCCTTTTGGGCCTTTAGAACTTGATGCTTTGTCAGAGTAGATTACAGAACAGGAAGCTAAAACCCTGGGTAAGTCATCTCTGATAGCTACTGGCGATGTTGAATCTTGTCCTTGTGCCTTCTTTCCTTGTTCATCAGCTCCAATAATTTCCTCAATTATTTCAAATCTTTTTATTATTGTCTTTTGTAAAGCCTGAATCTCCTGGCCTGTATGTATTTCTAGTGATTTCACTGAGGCACCTAGCCTCTGGTCCTCATTCTGCACATGTGATTTCAAAGTCTGAAGTTATTCCTTTAAAGATAACACTTCATCCTTGGACATTACTTGGACAGTGTGCAGATTGCCATGCTGGAGAGATACTCTATCTGCTAACCTATCATAACTTTTTAACAAATTTTGATTGCCAAATTCAATAGTATGAATTCTTTCAGATAATTTCTCAGTACCCTTAGACATGGATTCCTTTTTGTCTGTCAAATTAATGTTAACCTTTTCAATAGTATTAATTTTTTCAGGTATTTTTTTGATGGTATTAATCCTGTCAGCTAGCTGTTCATTATAAGTCTGTAAAGACGGTATCATTTCTAAAAGTGTCTCATTTTTGGCTCTATTAGCAAACCATTTTCTTTTTTTTTTTTTTTTTTTGGTTTTTCGAGACAGGGTTTCTCTGTGGCTTTGGAGCCTGTCCTGGCACTAGCTCTGTAGACCAGGCTGGTCTCGAACTCACAGAGATCCGCCTGCCTCTGCCTCCCGAGTGCTAGGATTAAAGGCGTGCACCACCATCGCCCGGCAGCAAATCATTTTCTTAAGAATATAATATGAAGAAAAAACTGAGTCTCAATATCCAATAAATGGAACTATCACCATAACCATATAAGCCTTGCAGAAAACAATCCACAGTATTAGCAAAAAAGTTACTAAAAGTTTCAATATTAATGTAATCTACCATTATATAACTTTCAAGTTTATTGATTTATTAATTACCTCTTATGAGATCCGGTAAGCTGTTTTAGGTGTGATAATCTTTACTGTCCAGTAGGTGTCATGGTTGCAGAGTCGCGACTAGCAGCGATGCAACCGGTGGCGACAGGAACAGTCCTGAATGGCTTTAGTTTCCTGCTTTATTACTGGTTAAATACTGAAAAATATACTTTGCTTGACAAATGAAAAGCAATCAAATCAATTCCATACACTGAGCAAGAAGCCCAGAACTCACAGGCAGGGAGCACAAACAGGAAGCTGCACAAGTTGCCATGTGGCAAGGAAAGCTGCAATGGCAGAGGGGATGTTTTTGCAAGCTTGGGAAATTTCCAAGTCCCTGCATGCAGTTGGGTCGGCTGTGGTGGGGGTTTTATGAAGCAATCACTTAGGTAAAAGCAAGCCATGTGGACAAGGTTGAGAGACTTTCTGTGCGGTGGACTGGTTAGGCCTTTAGGCAGTCCACCTGGTAGGTGTGGAGTCCGAATCCACGTGAGGCGCCAGATGAAGAAGGACGCTTAAAAGAAATCCCACACTAGCTCAGAATTAAGTATAATAGAGGGTTATTTATTTAGGGGTAGACTCACAGATCACAATCCTCTGCTGGAACAGGGAACAGCAACTGAATCCCACAGCTTGAAAAGAGCCTGGATGCTCGCTTTACATCAGCATAAATAGTATAAAGGCACACCCAAGTGGGCAGGTAACTTAAAGGCTACTGGCAGTAGGAATTTCTACAGCAAAAATTCACTTTTATTGATTTGCTTTTTGATAATTTCATCCATGTAAGTCTTAGGTTTTTATTGCGATGAAATAACATGACCAAGAACAAGTCATGGAGAAAAGTGTTTAATTGACTTCCACTTCCACAGCACTGTTCCTCATCAGAGGAAGTCAGGACAGGAACTCAAACAGGGCAGGAACCTGGAGGCAGGAGCTGATGCAGAGGCCATGGAGGGGTGCTGCTTACTGGCCTGGCTTGCTCATCATGGATTGCTCATTCTGCTTTTTTTTTTTTCAAGATGGGGTTTTTCTGTGGCTTTGGAGCCTGTCCTAGAACTAGCACTTGTAGACCAGGCTGGCCTCAAACTCACAGTCTGAGGCCAGCCTGGTCTACAAAGCAAATTCCAGGACAGTCAGAGATACATACCCTGTCTTGAAAAACAAACAAAACAAAACAAAACAAAACCCCAAAAAACAAAAAAAAAGAAAGAAAGAAAAATAGAAAAGAAAAAAATGGCTTCCAGGCCTGCCTACAACCGACAACCTACCTGATCTTGTTTGTTTGTTTGTTTACTTTCTGTTTTTTTGTTTTTTTTTTCTGAGACAGGGTTTCTCTGTGTAGCACTGGCTGTCGTGGAACTCACTCTGTAGACCAGGCTCTCCTCAGTCTCACAGAGATCCATCCGCCAAAAGTGTGTAGCACCACTGACCCGCTACAACCCTATCTTAAGAAGGCATTTTCTTAATTGAGGGTCGCTCCTCTCAGATGACTTGAGCTTGTGTCAAGTTGACATAAAAGTATCCATCACAATCTATGAAGTATGTTCTGATTACTGTAACTCCCCTGTCTCCTTCCCATCCCTCTTCCCCTCCTCCCTACAGGCTCCTGGCTCACATTCATGACTTCTTTCATCATTGTTGCTGTCATTTGTGTTTGTTTTTTGAGGTCCTGAACTCTTTTTAGATTGATTTATTTTATTATATGTATGAGTGCTCTGCCTACATTTGTGTATGTGCACTGTGTGCCCATGGAGGCCAGAGAGGGCATCAGATCCCCTGAAACCAGTTATGGATGGTTGTGGACCATCGTGGGGGTGCTGGGTCCTCTGAAAAAGCAGCAAGTGCTCTAAACTGCTGAGCCAACTCCCCAGCCCTGAGTTCCACTTATTTAAACAGGGTTATCTGTGAGACAGAGGGTTTCTAACTATCAACTGGAGTTGATGAACTCCTCAGTCAATACATAACTGAAGACAGTGACTTTCCCTTCTGCAGGATCCATCGGTAGCTGATGGTTCCGCCGGGACGGTTAGAGCCCCAAACGCCCTTGCCCAATCCATGACTGACTGCCAACAGGCCCAGTCTTGTGCAGATCCACTGCAGGCAGCCATGGCTGCTGGAGGTCTTGACCGCACTGGCTGGGCCTGCCCAGAAGACAGCATTCCACAGCCCTTCTTCCCAACGTCCAGATCTTTCTTTCCACCACCAGCCCATGTGCACTGTTCCATGAGCCTTTGAGGGAAGAGAACAAACGAACATCCTGCTCAGTTCTGAGCACTCAGCCACCAGCTACTCCCAACAAACTAACTCAGGTATATTCCTGCTGCGCATGAGTTCAGCCAATTAAACAGATGTTGAGCTTCAGTCAATCACAGCCTGCCAGCCGATGAGACCTTGTCTGTATAAGATCCATGCCTCTTGTATTCTGCTCATATTAGACAAGCATTAATTACAGCCGATCAGGTGGCTTCTGTGTATTTCCTTTTCCTTATAAATGTAACCTGTGTAGCGGATGGGCCGGACAGTATAAGGAACCAACTGTGCTGGCAATACTGCCTTATCCTAAATCCCTTTCCTTTCTCGAATCAACTTTATTAAATTGAGCTCAGTTCAAATTTTTCTTCAAGAACTTAATTACCAAAGTTGTGACATAATTATCCTTGTAGAGGTGGGGTGTGTGTGTGTGTGTGTGCATGTGTGTATGTGCATGTGTATGTGCATGTGTGTGTGTGCATGTGTACGCGCGTGTGTGTGTGTGTGTGTGTGTGTGATAAAGAGAGTGCAAAAGAAACAAGTCCCCATATTTCCTGAGAGGCTCCTATAGGTGATGTTTGAAAAAGTAAAGTCAGAGTAGGAAATGTTACCCCATAGAAAAGAACGCACTTGCCCAATTTTAACACCCAGCACCCACAAACAAAACCACCAAATAAAACTCCAGAGAAAGCAATAGGCAGGAAGGTCTCTGTGTTGTTTAAAATGCCCTGTGGCTTGCCAGCTGGTGGGCAGAGTGAAGGCAGGAACATCCATTAGAACAGAGAGTTAGAGACCAGCTCGTCCTAGTAAGACCTTCTTACACAGATGTGTGCATGGCCGGTGTTCCACCCACTAATCACTTGAACTGTTTTATTTTGTTGTGATACTCTCACTATATACCTTTGGCTGGCCTGGGGATCACTATGCAGATAGACCAGGCTGGCCTCGAACTCATAGAGATCAACTTGCCTCTGTGAATTCTATCATGTTTGTTTGTGTTTCTGATATATTATCTTAATTGACTATTTGGAAATTTAATGTCATGAATCCAGATCACACTCACTTCTGGGTCCTCTCAAGCCTAACCCCCACCCTTGTGATCTATCCCTGCCCTCCCCCCGAAAAGAAAGAAAGGAAGAAAACTGTCCAATTTGTGTTGCCCATTTACTCAATGGAGCACAATCAAATTCCCAGTGGCTAGCCCCTTAAAGAAAACTAAGTTTTCCAGGTGGTGGGGATGCCAAAAAAAAAAAAAAAGGAAAGAAAACTAAGTCCTTCCCCACCTGCACCCCCATCAGAAGCCATCAGTTGTGGAGAGCTACACTTCAACATCCTTATTGCAACTTTTTTAAAAAATGTAATTTATTTTTATTGTATGTGCGCTGTTATTTTGCCTATATGTCCATATTGGGGTATCAGGTCCTGTAGTTATAGACAGTTGTGTATATGTGAGGTTGAGGGTTGAGGCCGGCTCTCCCAGGAGGGGAGGAGTCAGTTCTCCAGGTGCGTTGGCTAGTGAGGGGCAGAGCCAGCTATCCCAGGGCCATCTAAGGGTAGGGCCAACTCAGCGTGGCCCTCAGATTTCAACACACATGGTTCCTATCAACCCCTTTCCCCCACGTAACATGGGCCATGGAGATCAACACAGGTCCCAGCTGCAACAGGACCACGGACCCAGACATAGCCCTTGGCAACAGCTCAGGCCAGGACATCACCATGGCCCTGGTGGCAGCACAGGCCAACCAGATCATATGGCCTCAGAGGCATTTTGACCCTCAGACACCAACATGGTCTCAGGTGGCTAATCAGACCCTCATTCCTTGGTGGTAACAGGAGCCATGAACATCAATTCAGACCCTGGCTGCTATAGGGCCAAGGACCCAGGCATAGCCTTCTGTATCATCTCAGGCCAGATGACACAACGACCCTGGGTGACAGTGCAGGTCACTCAGATTGGCATGGCCCCGGTGGCAGAATGGCCCTTGGATATCTTATCACAAGTTTAAAGAATTCTCTTCAATGGCTTTCTATTTAGGCTATTAATTTTGGGTGGGGGTGAAGTGAAGAGGTAAGGGTTGTCACATAGGCTTTCTATGTCTCTCTCTCTCTCTCTCTCTCTCTCTCTCTCTCTCTCTCTCTCT
>NC_022012.1:38494225-38494939 GCF_000317375.1 Microtus ochrogaster
TGAGACAGGGTTTCTCTATGTAGCTCTGGCTGTCATCGAACTCTCTCTGTAGACTAGGCTGGCCTCGAACTCACAGAGATCTGCCTACCTCTGCCTCCTGAGTCCAGGGGATTAAAGGTGTGTGCCTCCACTGCCCAGCTTGTCAGTTCTATCATTTGTTCCTCTTATTCGCATGGTCATGGGGCCAAGTGACTAAGGGCCAAAACCTCTGAACCCATGCACCAAAATGTTTCTTCCTGTAAGTTGTTTTCCTCAGGCATCTGTCACAGCAATGGTGACGTGACGTTTAAACTGCAGTTGAGCCAAATTTTATCACTTAGTTTTGGAAACACACAGGACAAATTTATCAGGCTAGTAATATCTTACCAAGGTTGCTGAGTCACTGAGACCATGCCAGTGGGCCCAGTACACTATAATACCTCCCTTTCCTGCAGATCTCTTTGCTCCCAGAACTTAACAGTAGAGTACTTTTAGTGCACTAGCCATTTTAGTTATAGTATCAACTTTTATATCACTGTACTATAATATATTTCATTTCTTTCACTTTGGAAGCTTGCTTAGGGTCTCCCTAACTTTCACAACTGTGACAGTTTGGAGGGGTTTTGTTTGTTTGTTTGTTTGTTTTTACAAGCTTTGTACAGCATCCCTCAGTTGGGGTTTTCTGGTGATCAGACTCACGGATTGTGGGCAGGGCTGAAGTGATCCTTTTTTTTT
>NC_022012.1:38495039-38497207 GCF_000317375.1 Microtus ochrogaster
TTTTTAGTTTTTTCGAGACAGGGTTTCTCTGTAGCTTTGGAGCCTGTCCTGGTACTAGCTCTTGTAGACCAGGCTGACCTCGAACTCACAGAGATCCGCCTGCCTCTGCCTCCCGAGTGCTGGTGAAGTGATCCTTTGTTCTTGCTGTTAGTGTTGACTGTTTCTATAAGAGGGCTCTAAAGCTTTATTGCGTCCTCTCTGGGTATGTGCTGACCACATGTGCCTGTGTGCCTTGCTCTAACCACTGCTCCTAACTTCCCCACTCCTACTCCTCCTCCCGCTCAGCCCAGGAGCCCTTCTAGCCCTTCCTGCCCCTCTTAACCCCCACCTTGACCCCTACTTTCCTTTAGGACAAAATCAGTAGAGAGAAAGAGAAAGGAGGGCTGGAGAAATGGCTCAGAGGTTAAGAGCACTCACTGCTCTTCCAGAGGTCCTGAGTTCAATTCCCAACAACCATATGGTGGCTCACAACCATCTGTAATGAGATCTGGTGCCCTCTTCTGGCATTCAGGGATACATGGAGGTAGAATGTTATATACATAATAAATAAATAAATCTTTAAAGAGAGAGAGAGAGAGGGAGAGAGAGAGAGAGAGGAAGGAAGACAGGCAGGAAGTAGGCTTTTTCCACGCTCAAGCATTTCCCCCCATCTTTCTATTTGGTGTCCCCGCATAGAAGAGAACTTTCCAGATAGCCTGGTCATCCTCTGCTGTCTCTCAGTATGTAGCTATGTATGAGAAAGGGCTGTTTATTATTCGGGGCTTTCATTAGACCTAACTGGGTTGTTACCTTTGGACGTGTTCAGAGTCTAGTAATTTCCACCCGAGGCCAAAAACTAGACCTCCATCTTTCGCTGCAGATAGCGGTAAAGCAAGAGCTACTTGAAGCCATGAAGGGAACTGGGGATCTATGTAGGTGTTACAGCTCTGAGGAGAAGAGTTTCCCCAACGCAAGTATTCCAACTCTGAAGGGAAAGTATCCTGGCAGTGGGGAGCCGAGGAACACTACAAAGTCACACTGTACAACAATGAGTCAAATTAACCAGAGGGATAAGAATAGAATACAGAAAGCCCTCAGACAAAATGGAGTTTGACAGAGTTGACATAAAGTGGTTCAGGCTGGATGGAGAACAGAGTTCTAGGGAAAGAAGAGAACGGAAAGAGGGAAGCAGGGACCGGATCATGAGACGCTCAGTGGGTCAGCTAAGGAGTTTATCTGGTGACTACGGAAAGTCATTAAAGCAGGTGGTCAAACTCGGGGCCTTCAGGGAGGAGACAGGTAACAGAAAGGAATGGGATACAAGGGACAGTGGGAACGGCAAGACTTCAAGAGAATGTGGTTCCAGAGAAACTGCCAGAGTCAAGTATTAAAGCCTTTACTCTAGCAAAGGGCTTCACGGTGGTGTGGCGTGTGCTGTGTGACACTAGTCCCGGAGAGATAGAAACAAGCATCTACCACACAGACAGGGAACTGGAATCAGGTCTAAGTAAGGACACCACGAGATCCGGTGAACAATGACTTCTTCTTGGGGTTACTTACAGGACCAGGGATGAACCAAGGCAGCTGTGTCATCAAAAGCCCACCCAGCACGGGTGATGGCTCACAAAAGCTGGATCCCTGAAGCTCACTACACCACTAACAGGCAGCTCAGACAGGTCAGGGAGGGTCTCTTCCAAGGAACTTGACTGATCTCCAGCTCCTCAGCAGTCCTGACTGCCTGGATAATCTTGGGAAGAAAATGACTAGTACTTCTAGTCAGTTTCAGGGACTTTCTGAGGTTTCTGAGTTGTTCATTTCTTCAGTCTTTTTTTGTTTGTTTGTTTTCCAAGATAGGGTTTCTTTGGGTTTCTCTATGTAACAGCCCTGGCTGTCCTGAAATTGACTCACTATGTAGCTCAGGCTTGCACTGAACTCAAGATGCTCCTGCCTCAGACTCCCAGATGCTGGCTTATAGGGATCAACACCACACTCACTTATATTGATTTTTTAAAATTAATAAATGCATTCCTTGGACTTAATGTTTTTTTGTTTTTGTTTGGTTTGTTTTGGTTTGGTTTTTTTCAAGGCAGGGTTTCTCTGTAGCTTTGGAGTCTGTCCTGGAACTAGCTCTTTTTTTTTTTTTTTTTTTTTTTTTGGTTTTTCGAGACTGGGTTGTTCTGTGGTTTTGG
>NC_022012.1:38497307-38502468 GCF_000317375.1 Microtus ochrogaster
ACAAACATCCGCCTGCCTCTGCCTCCCAAGTGCTGGGATTAAAGGCGTGCGCCACCACCGCCCGGCCTGGAACTAGCTCTTGTAGACGAGGCTGGGCTCAAGATCCGCCTGGAGATGACTTAATGGTTAACAGCACTGACTGCTCTTCCAGAAGACCCAGGTTCAATTCTAAGCACCCAAGCTCACAACTGTCTGTAGCTCCAGTTCCAGGAGATTGGACACCCTCACACAGACACACATGCAGGCAAGACACTAATGCACATAAAATAAATAAACTGCAACTTTGAAGTTATCCTGGTTTACATAGCAAGTTCCAGATCAAACAGGAATACCTAGCAAGAGACTGTCTTATTTAAAAAAAAAAAAAAAAAACAGTCAAGAGATTGGCCATACAGCTTCGGGATAAAAGGCTTGTTGTGTAAGCATAAGGACCTGAGTTTGAATTTCTAGCAGCATGGATTAACTGACCCATGTGGGAACATCAGCCCCTACTCTCTTATCTCCATGAACTCTGCCGGCTTTTCCTGTTGTGATGGACTGAAATCTCTCTGAAACAGCCAAAACTGACTTTTCTTGCCTTAAATAGGCTACAGAGAGCAAAAGTTACTAATGCAATCCTGGTGTTAACAGTAATAATTTTTTGTGTGTTTGGAAATGGTCTTAGAACTATAAAGCAATTTGCCCAAGTCATCTAGCTATGAAATGACAGATTGTGGGCCCAAATATGAGTTTTTATGGCCATGCCCCCTGTATTTTCAACTGTTTGAGTTGTTACTGACCCCTCACGTATTAAATGTGTCTCAGAAAACAACCATTGCTCTTTAGTGGATGTCAGGCCAGATCTGGCTTGTCCCAGTTCTCTGACAAGACGACCTCAAACTCCCCAACCCTTGTGGACAAGTCTCAAAGTGGGGGAGTATCCGGATGATATTGTGTAGTTGGTTATTTTTTTACTTTTTGCTCTTTTTCCTTTACTCTTTCCCCCTATTTGTGTGTGGGGGGGCACCACCTTGCTACCAAATAAATCACACATGGAGGCTTATTTCTACTTATGAATGCCTGGCCTTAGCTTGAATTATTTCTTACCAGCTTTTCTTAAATTATCCCATCTACCTTTTGCCTCTGGGCTTTACCTTTCTCTATTTATGCATATCTTTCTTTACTTCTTTTTTTTCCCCCTCAAGACAGGGTCTCTTTGTGTAGCCTTGGCTGTCCTGGAATTCACTCTGTAGAACAGGCTGGCCTCAAAGTCAGAGATCCTCCTGGCTCTGCCTCCCAAGCTCTGGGATTAAAGATGTATGCCATGACTGCCTGGCCTTTCTTTGCTTCTTATTCCACAGCTGGCTGTGTAGCTGGCTGTGTAGCTGGATGACTGGCCCCTGGAGTCTTCCTCCTTCTCTCCTTCCTTGATCCTCTCCTCCCAGATTTCTCCTCTTATTTCTTCTTTCTGCTCACCAGCCCCACCTAGTTTTCTCTCCTGCCAGCTATTGGCTGTTCAGCTCTTTATTAGACCAATCAGGTGTTTTAGGCAGGCAAAGCAACACAGCTTCACAGAGTTAAACATGCAACATAAAAGAACGCTACACATCTTTTCATCATTGAAACAAATGTTCCACAGCATAAACAAATGTAACACATCTTAAAATATTTCCGTAACAGTATTGCACAGCTTCCCCCAGGCAGGATTCTTGGATTTAACAAATAAAAATATAGGGAGATTGGTTAAATTAAAATTTCAAGTGTGGGTAGGAGGGTTTACTGCTCTGCCAGAGCAGTCAGGTTTGATTCCCCTGTTTACAACAGGCAGCTCACACCATCTCTAACAGTAGCCCCCCCAAAGTCTAGCCCCCTCTTCCAGCCTCTGAGGGCACTACATCTGTGCAGTGCACATAAACTCATTCAGGAACACACACATGCACCTTTTCTCTCTTTCTTTTTTCAAAACAGGGTTTTCTCTATGTAACAGTCCTGGCTGCCCTGGAAGTCACTTTGTAGGTCAGGCTGGCTTCAAACTCACTGAGACTTTCCTGCCTCTGCCTCCCAAGTGCTGGAATTAAAAGTATGTATGACCATCACCCTGTAGAACAAATTCTAATTGGTCTTAATGAATAAAACCCAGAGTCAGATATTAGGGGGTGAAAACCGAAGGATCAGAGAAGCAGAGCAGCAGCCACTAGAGAGACCTTCTACCTCTCCCGAATCCTCAGATTGAAGATGTGACCCTTTCTCTACTAATCCTCAAACTGCATGCTCAGACTGCATCCTCAGACTGCATCTGAGCTCCTGTCTCCTCCCGCCTTATGTTCTTCTTTCTGTCTGGCCATATCACTTCCCATCTCCACCTCCCTGGTGCTGGGATGAAAGGTGTGGGCCACCCCTGCCTGGCTCTGTTTCTCTTTGAGATTGGATCGATTTAGTGTAGCCCAGAGTAGCCTTGGACTCACAGATCTGTCTGCCTCTGTCTCCCGAATCCTGGCATTAAAGGTGTGTGCCATCATTGCCTGGGGTTTAGCTCTGCACTCAGACAAGCTTTATTTGTTAAACACAAACAAAGTGTCACCACACTGCCCGTCTCTTTATTCAAATAAGCAGCAAATCATTGTCTAGTGTATCCCCATTAGTTACAATTCAATTTTTCTTTCAGTGTTGGGAATGGAACTTTTAGCCTTAATCATGCTAGTCAAGTGTCCTGTCACTGAGCTACGTCCCTAAGTCTCATAATTCAGTATTTGAAGCATATTTATACTGAAAAAAAAAACCCATTATTTATATGGAATTCCGGTTTAACTGAGAGTCCTGCCTTTTGTCCGGATTCTTTATGGCAGCTCTCCCAGCTTCTCTGAAAGCCTGCCTCCCACACTGTTGGTCATTCACTCGAAGCAGTTGGCCTTACGCACCTGGGTGCCACGTCTTTGGGGTCAAATCACCTAAAGTTAAGCACATTTGAAAAAGCAGCTGCATCAGTACTAACTACCCACAGACTTTCCTCTTTAGAGTGCATATCACTTACATTGTAGGAGGTGTAAATAACATAGAGATGACTGGTACAGCAGGAGGTGCACAGCTTCTCTACAACAGCATGCTCAGGCACTGAGGAGCTGCCTGGGTCATGAGAGCACACGCCCTACAGGGGATGCTGGAAACTCGCTGCTTTTTAACTATTGTATTGTGTCCCCTTACTATTCTAAACAGTAACGCCACTCTGAATATCCAACCGTGCTATAACCATAACCCCCGAGAATAACTGCCAAGTCCCTTTCACGATGACTTAGCCAAGATTCTTGAGAGGGTGTGACGTCATTTCGCTTCTAGTCACTTGACAGATAGGGTTATAGAGTAGTCATTACAGGGCGAGGGAGATGGCTTAGAGCTTGAAGTGTAGAGCGTGTTGACATATCTGTAACCCTGGCATTGCCGGGAGAGGCGGGTGAACTCTTGGGCTTGCTGGCCTGCCAGTCCAGCCAGTGAGTTCCAGGTTCAGTGAGAGCCTCTGTTTAGGAAAATAAATGACAGAGAAGGGATTGAGGAAGACATCAATTGTAAATCCCTCATCTCCACCTCTGTGTGCAGGGGAGAGTGCCTGCACACACACATTCCCCCGCCCCCACACAGAGCAGCAATTCATAGCTGTAGGACAGCTCAGTGCTGGAAGGCTGCTTGAGGAGCACAACAGAAACCCAAGAAGTATGCAGGAGGGGGAAGGACACAAAAACGCTTTATTTTATTTTATTATTTTATTTTATTTTTACAAGCGCAGCTCAAAGGACTGTGTTGTACAGAAAAAAAAATTAGGGAAATACAGCTGTGGAAAAGGCAAGAGCTAAGTCATCTGCCCCTGGATTAACAGCAAAGGTCACTGATGGCTTTGCTCCCCGTGGGCATGTTTTGTGGAGAAAGTCTAGACAGAGCCTGCTCCCCAAGGCAGTTAGGGAAGAGGAACAGGGCAGAATTTGGGTGTAGGTAGTGGGGAGACAAGGTCTACTGAGGCATCTCTGCAGTCTATGATGACAAACTAGTTGCAAGTTAAAATGAAGACATCGAGTCGGGCTTGATTAAATGGTGCAGTCTTTAATCCTAGTATGTGGAAAGCAGAGGCAGGAGGATCTCTGTGAGTTTAAGACCAGACTGGTTTATATAGCAAGTTCCAGGCCAGGCAAGGGTGCACAGTAAGACCCTGTCTTAAAACAAGCAAAAACAAAATAAAAGAAAACAAACAGGGGCTGGAGAGATGGCTCAGAGGTTAAGAGCATTGCCTGCTCTTCCAAAGGTCCTGAGTCAATTCCCAGCAACCACATGGTGGCTCACAACCATCTGTAATGAGGTCTGGTGCCCTCTTCTGGCCTTCAGGCATACACACAGACAGAATATCGTATACATAATAAATAAATAAATAAATAAATAAATAAATAAATAAATAAATAAATAAATAAATAAATAAATAAGAAAACAAACAAAAAATCACAAGTAAATAAATGGAAAAAAGAATAAATCAGAAAAGCTACACAACTTGCAATTTAAGATCGCTAGGGCTAGAATCCTTGTAATTGTTTGGCTAGATTATTGTTTGGCCTAGGGCACTTGGGACAGAATACACTTAGTCTGTGCTTAGTCTCCTGAAGCTTAGTCTCACAGGGGAGATAAATGACAAGCAAGTGAAGAAATAATTTTAGTGTTTGATAAGGATTTAAAAAAAAACAAATCTCATGAGAGACAGACAGCAGGGTGAGGTTTGGAGTCTGTTTCTTTGAAGAATGAGATTTATTTAGAAACCTAAAGGATAAGGTGTCTGCTGGGGGAAAGACAACCCAAGGACAAAGGTCCCAGGCGAGAGAGCTAAACTGTAAATCATCGGAGGCCCTCTGTGGGATGGAGGTCAGAGGGTCGTGAGGGAGACTCAGCTGGAACACTACAACAGTAAACAGGCCAACAAGGATGATTCCGTCAGAATGAAGGTGGGGGGTGGGGACAACTAGGTGAAAGGGACTGGGTGGATTCAGGGCATTCAGTTTTTGTTTATTTGTTTTGGTTTTTTGTTTTTCTAGACTGGGTTTCTTTGTGTAACATCTCTGGAACCAGGATGGCCTCAAACTCACAGAGATCCACCTGCCTCTGCCTCCCAAGTGCTGGGTTTAAAGACGTGTGCCACCACACCCAGCTAATT
>NC_022012.1:38502568-38509728 GCF_000317375.1 Microtus ochrogaster
TATATATATATATCAGTGGCTAAAAATATTTTTTTCTGGTTTTTTTTTCGAGACAGGGTTTCGCTGTAGTTTTAGAGCCTATCCTGGACCTAGCTCTTTTAGATCAGGCTGGCCTCAAACTCACAGAGATCCGCCTGCCTCTGTCTCCCGAGTGCTGGAATTAAAGACGTGCACCACCACTGCCCAGTGTTAAAAATATATTATCTTAGAGATGAAACCCAACAGACTTAGGGCTCCGGGAGACTAAAGGGAAGGAATGAGTAGGTGGCTCAGGAGCCCCTAGAGTAAACATGTACAGGAGAACCAGCAAATGTCAGAGCTTGTGCATGATGCTGGACACGAGAGGAGAAAACACAGAGGGAGCCAGTCTTCACGGAGGGCAAACGTAGAGATTTACCCTGCATACTGATTGATCTGCACAGTAACAGAAATTCACTGACTGGTGTCACAAGGGAAGAGTGATTAACGTCTTCTTGTGCTCCTGAAGGGAAGAGATCTCAAGGAGAGAAAAAAGGTTAGATTCTGTGGGAGATGGGTCTAGATGTAAAGGAAGGAAGTCGAGACACAGAATTCCAACGCCTTGATCTTTCCTTTTGGGCTTGGGGCACCCGTCTGCTTGGAGGAGGTCACAAATCGTAAGGTTTAAAGGAATGGTGTGTCTTCTTGGCTGTGTTTCAAACTACTGATATGGCTGAATTTACACCTCAAACATCTGGCTTGGTGACCTGATCCTGGCTATTTGTCATTTTATGCCCATTTGAAGGCATACATAACTCCCAAAGTCTTTATCTCTCCAAGGTATTAAATATTATTCTATTACTTATGCAGTAGTGTTTCTTTTTTACGTGTATGTGTTTGTGTATGTATGTGTGCCATGGGATGCAGGTGGAAGTCAGAGGACAACTTTCTCCTTTAACCCTGTGGATCCTGGGATCATACTCAGGTCGTCAGGTCTTCAGGCTTGGTGGCAAATGTCTTCACCTGAGCCGTCTCGCTGGCACCATTCCGTAACATTTACCAGCATTTATGGTTTGCTTGGCAGAGAATACATAACCGATGAATGAGGGCTGGAGAGATGGCCCAGCGGTCAAGAGTAAGTAAGAATCCCAACCTCAGATGGTTCACAGCCTCTCATAACAAAAGAATCTGGCACCTCTAGGCTCCTTGGGCACACATGTGAGCACCCCCGCCATGAGCACACACATTCATGTGTGAGCACACACACCACACACACACACACACACAATTAAAAACAAATCTTTTTGAAATGACTGATGAGTGATTGACAAAAGCATGAGTGGTTGAATGAATAAGTAAATAATTATAGCTTGTTGATGCTAGGGACAGGACTTAATGAAAAAATGGATAACTTCATTGCAAAAGCTAGCTTCACCTTTAGCATCAAAACAGCTTTGAAGCCATCGAGATCGCCCACAGTCAAAATGGCCATTGTTTATTGTGGCCTGCAATGAGTCAGGCCCTGTGCCAAGTGTGCCACATGCTTTTCTCATTTACTTTTCTTATACTCCACCCCCAGGAGCATGTGCGTCAGCTTTATTTCACAGATGAGTGGATAGGCTTTGGGAGGGCTTATTACTTCATAATGATTCTTCCCCTACTTCCATACGTTCATACACACCTGTGTGCTAGCTAGTGCCAAAGGTAGCAGGCAGACATCTGGGGCTCCTGCTTTGGGGGATAGAACACCAAAATAAGTGTTTTCAAGTAGAGAAATGACTGTGGCTGCTAACCAGAGGCCACCTTCATCATTTCACTCCTTCCTGCAAAGTAACCAGCCAGCAACTGTAGAAACGCTCTCATAGACCAGGTCATCAGGAACCTCTCAGCCTGACTGGTGCTGCTGATCCCAGCACCAGTCAGGCGGAGGAAGGAGATCGTGAGTTTGAACACAGCATGGGCTACAGAATGAGACCCTGTCTCAGAGCAAAACAATAAAAGGGTTGGTCTGCTAAGAGAAATAAAGAACACCATGTCTAAATTTAAAACAAGCTTCGAATCTACAATAAGAAACACAGGAAATTCAGAATAAGCAAATAAGCCAGCATGTACCCAGGTACAGTCAGACAAAGAGCCTGGGAGAACACTCGCCATTCGGAGCCATCTGAGAGAAGGGAGAGCAACATCTGTGGAACTTGAAGAAGATAACTAGGGGCTGGAGAGATGGCTCAGAGGTTAAGAGCACTAGCTGCCCTTCCAGGGGTCCTGAGTTCAATTCCCAGCGACCATATGGTGGCTCATAATTTTTGATCAGCTTCCCTCTTCTGGCACGCAGACAGAATATACATAATAAATAAATATTTTTTTAAAAAAAACAAAATAACTAGCTGCGTATGGTGGCTCACATATTTAATTCCAACACTTAGGAGAGAGAGGCAGGCAGATCTCTTTGAGTTCAAGGCCAGCCTGGTCTACAGAGTTCCAGGTCAGCCAGAGCTGATAGTGAGACTTTGTCTCCAAAGATTAAATAAATAAGAGAAAAGAAAACATATTTATAGTGGGTTAGACATCATGAAAGACTTTTCAAGTTCATTATTTCGATCTATTAGTCAATCAATTCACCAAACATTTCCTGAGCTTCTACTACATGCATACAAAGCCCCTTATTGTGTATCATTGGCAAAGGGAAGATGAACATGATTTTGCTCCTGTCCTCGGTGTGTTAGAATCATATTAGACAGGCAGTGGTGGCACACGCCTTTATTCCCCACACTTGGGAGGCAGAGGCAGGCAGATCTCTGTGAGTCTGAGGCCAGCCTGGTCTACAAAGTGAGTTCCTGTATAGCCAGGGCTACACAGAAAAACCCTGTCTTGAAAAACAACACAACAAAAAAATATTCAGTATATTTATGAAGAGCGATGGCACAAAGCTAAAAACCCAGTAGGCCATATAACACATTGTTCAGTCCAGTGGGGAGCTTTGGAAAATAAACAGCTGTGCTCTTGACAACTGTCCTGGAAAAATCCAGACTCTTCTGAGCCCACCTACCAGGAGCACCTTAGCAATAAAAGAGCCCCATGTAGCAGGGGTGCAAAGGAGCACTGGGGACTGATCGGCATGCTCAGTAGAGAAGTGGATTTGAGCTGGGCTTGGTAAAAGCAATAAGCAAGACATTGCAAATAAATGGCATATAGAATAAGGGAGTGGCTCGTTTTTAAATACCATTACATATGCACGCAATTGTGCCAGACAGCAGGGTGGCGAACATTTGTGTTCTCAGCACTTGTGAGCAGGAAGACTACCACAAAGGAGGTCACTGTCAGGACTGCTGAATAAGACTTTATCTTAGTCGGGCGGTGGTGGCGCACACTTTTAACTCCAGCACTCGGGAGGCAGAGGCAGGTGGATCTCTGTGAGTGTGAGGCCTACAAAGCAAGTTCCAGGACTGGTCTATAGCTACTGAAAAAAGGACTTTATCTTTAAAAATGAAAAGAAAAGGGAAGGTTGAAGAGATGGCTCCACAGTTAAGAGCAGTGGCTGCTCTTGTTCAGGATTGGAGTTCAGGTCCTTATGTTTACATGGAAGGAAGGAGGAAGGAAGGAAGGAAGGAAGGAAGGAAGGAAGGGATAGACTGGGGCCACAGAATGGCTAATCAGGTAAAGGCGCTTTGCTGCCAGGAACCCAAGTGAAGGTAAAAAGAAAGGGTTGGACCCTATAGAGCTGTCCTCTGTCCTGCACATGTGCACTGTGAACATCTACACCCCCCACAAAACAATATGATTTTATTTTCTTATTTATTTAAGACAGGCTTTCTCTATGTAACTCTGGTTTTCCTGAAACTTGCTATGTAAACCAGGCTGACAAAGAACAAAGATCTACCTGCCTCTGACTCCCAAGTGCTGGGAATAAAGGTGTGCACCACCACCACCACCTGCCTGCAGGCCTCATTTTTAAGATTACAGTTCTACTTTCAGTGGCTGGGCACCCTTCACGGTTGTTCGGGCTCTTTGCTCTCCACTCAGAGAAGAGTATTCAGAAAGAGCATCTTGTCACAGACTCAGGTACAGCTGGGACCTGGTACCCATCACAGCGTCATAGCAGCTCAACAGGGTCACAATGGGATTCGCTAGGAACGGTCCCAGAACTCACTTGGAAAGTCCCCAAGGGGACCAAGGCATCTGGCACGAGAACCCTGTCAATGTATTCATGATCTGAATAAGCCAAAGTAAGTTTGTGCCTAAAAAGTTACTTTCCAGATTTCACTCTTCTCAGCCACCCATTATTTTCAATTAATAAGTAAAAATTAGTGGTGCATAGTGATCTTATGAAAACGAAAGAGCAAAATGAATACGAGATGTCTGGGTGACGATCAGACTATGCCATGCGTGCCCTGATGAGGCCTAGACACCTGGCCAGCTGAGCTGCCTAACTGATAGTGGTCAGGGGATGTTATCTGTCATAGAGAGTAAAACTCCGCAAACTACATCTGGCTGTTTAGGGAAATGTGTCTAACCCATTTCCATCCTTGTTTGTCCTACTGCTAAAGTACTTTTCTATTTGTTTACCCTGGAGGTGGATTTCTGGATCATTTTCCTCAAAAAGTATACATTTTATAAATATAAAGATACTCTGTACATTAGCAAAGAACTCATTTTTAGTCTTACTTTTTATGTGTATGGGTGTTTTGCCTCATGTAATGCAAGGTGTGTGCCTGGCCCAGAAGAGGGTGTCAAATCTCCTGGTACTAGAGTTAGCTCTGAGCTACTATGTGGATGCTGGAAATTGAACCCAGCCAGATCCTCTGCAAAAGTAGCAATTGCTTCCAACCTCTGAGCCATCTCTCAAGATCCACATTTGTATTTTCTAAAATCACATTTAATTGTATATGTGGGCAGACATTTGAGGTTGAGGACAACGTATAGGATTAAGTTCTGGTCCTGAGAGTCAAATTGAAGTTGTCAGGTTTAGTGGCAAACATCTTTACCACTGGGCCATCTGGCTACAAACTTCTACCCTATTTTTTTTTTAAAGACAGGGTCTCACTGTGTAGTCCTGGCCTACCAGGACCTCACTGTGTAGATAGATAGTCTGGCCCCAAACTGTCAGAGATCTGCCTGTCTCTGCCTCCCAATTAATCCCACCCAGGTGTGAACACAGCCTGGCCCAGAAAAAGCATTTTAAAAGACAGTAATGGGTTACCATTCACCTTAGAAATAAGAATCTAAATTGGAAGTTTAGCTCAGTGATAATCTGAACTAGGGAGAAAAATGTATTGTGATTGGCCATTGGACCTCACAACCATTAAAACTGAACCCTCACTAAAAAGATCTAAATGGCGGCTGGGTGGTGCTCCTGCATGACTTTAATCATAGCATTCCAGAGGCAGAGGCAGCCAGATCTCCGAGTCTGAGCTTGCCTGGGCTACAGTGTTTCAGGAGCGCCAGGGCTACATAGAACTTGTCTCGAAAAACAAAAAAACAAAACAAAACAAAAAAAAAAAACCCCTGTCTTGAAAAACTAAGATCCAAAAAAACCAATAACAGAAAGGGATAAAGAAGGCCTCGTACCTCTTCTCAAGAGATCATTGAGCACACTTAGCTTCTCTCCAGGGTGAACATAAGGTGCCAGCCTATTCCCTTGTATGAGTAGTTATTTTAAAATCTGGGTGGGAGATGTCATGCTTTAAACTCAGAATTGCAAAAAGTAAAAGTAAAATGTAGTAGTAATGATGATGATGATGACAAGTACTTAGTGTGGTGGCACACACTTGTAAATCCCAGTCATGAGTTCCAGTTGCAACAATCTGTCTTAAGCCAACAAGCGGCAGTCTTTGCTTTATGGAACTAAATCAAATGACAACAGGCTGTTATTTGTTCGGGGCTTGCTATGGCAATGGGGTCAAGTAAGCATCCACCGACGTTTGGTAAAGACTTGAGCCCTTAAGGGGGGAAAAAAGATAAGCGCTACGTAAGTAAAAGAAAATTGGGGTGGGAGGGAAGAAAGGCTTCAGGCTTATTCTTATTGGATGCTCTTGGAAAGAAAGCGGGAGGAGGGCTAGAAGTAGGTAGTCATTGGTTTAGAGAACAGATTTGGCTTTCTCTGATTGGCTTCAAGTTGGAAGCCGCGGCAAAAAGAAAGAAAAAAGAAAAAAAAATGGGAGCTGCCAGTCAGTGACTATTGACTGTCCAGTGCCCATTAAGTTGGTGTTCCGGGACGGAGACCTATTGTCACAAATGGTTTGGCCATTTATTTCCGCCTCCCAGCTGCGTGAGACCCAGGTTTTCACTTTCCCTTTGGCCCAGCTCGATTCTATCTCGAAATGTTTACTTTACTTGGAACAAGACGGCTTTTTCTATTAAGGGTAAGACACTAGGATCTGAAAATCACAGAAACAAACGCACAAGTATCTGCAGTGAGGGTCAGGCGGGAGAATCTACTGGTTTCCCATTTCCATGAGTGAGTCCTCGCTCGTAGAGGCGGTCCGCCCTTTTTTCTAGAAGAGTGTCACTCGGGGCAGGAAGAAAGGGTGACCTCGCCTGCACTCTGGGCTCGGTAACCCACGACCGAGGGCGCGCTCCCGGCTCTCGCTTTCCCCGGGAGCGGGCTCCCCAGCAGCGTGGGCCCGGCCGGCCCCACTTCCGCGCGTCCCCGGGTGGAGGTGCGCCCCGGCCTCGCGACAGCCTCCCGGCCATCCCAGGTCAGCTTCCCGGCGCCGAGCGCGCGCCGGCTGCCCTCCGAGCGCGTCCTTGCTCAGCAGCCAGCAGCCCTCCCCGCTGGCCCCGGCCCGCCAGCCAGCTTCGGAGGGACAGAGGCAAGGGCGACTGTCCCCGGCCACCGTTCGCGGCCCAGCTGGGTGTCCTCCGCGCCGCAGGCAAGCCCTCCCTCCCGTCCGTCCGTCTTTCCCGGAAAGCAGCCCCACGTTTCCCCGAGCTCGGTCTGGTCAGGGAACGGGCTCGGCCGCCGCGCCCAGGAAGCCGCGACGCCGCCACGGCGGCTGCAGCGGCCAAGCTCTCGCCATCTTGTGTGGAGGAGGAGTCGCCGTGCGCCGCCATGCGGAGAGGCTGAGGAAGAGGGAGGGACGCGGCGGCGACGACGGCGGGCGAGGGAGGGGGCAGAGGAGCGGAGTCAGCGCAGCCCGGCGGCGACTTCGGGGGCGCCCACACACCGGGCCGCGGCCGAGGTAGCGCAGGGAGGTGGCGGC
>NC_022012.1:38509828-38510828 GCF_000317375.1 Microtus ochrogaster
TGGGGGCGGGCGGAGGTTTCCGAGGAGGAAGGAGCCGCCGCCATTTTGGGAGCTTCGAGTCAACAATAAAGGACTGAGGGTGCGGAGCGGGAGTGGCCTCGGCGGTAGGACTCGGGCCCGAGCCGCGGGGCGTGGGGGGTGAGGCGGCGTGGTCGGGGTCGGCAGGGCCATGAAGGTCGTGGGGGAGCCCCCTCGGGCTGGCGTCGGGGCGCGCTTGGGGCGGAGGCCCAGGCCCAGGCCCGGCTGGGGGGTGGGGGGAGGACGGGCGGGCGGCCGCTGAGTGGAGCGGGGGAGGCTGAGAGGAGTGGAACCGAGGAATGCGGTGCGCGGCGGGGTCTGGAGGAGGAGCGGCGGAGTGCTCGGGGCGAGCCGAGTGGCAGCCGGGAGCGGGGACGGCATGGCGGCCGGGACTCGGCTGCCCTGTGCGGGGCGGCCGGGCTGTGCGGTCCGGAGCCGGGGCCAGGAGAGGACCCGCAGCTGCTCGGGTGCAAGTAGGCCTTGCAGGTCGCGGGGTACCGTGGGCTTGGGGGAGACTCCGGCTCAGAGGAAAGGAGAGGCTTTCCAATTTGGGGGTTCTCTCCCGGGCTTTCCTGGGGGAGTCCCTATTGTTTCCTACTCGCGGAGCTGTTGCGGCTCTTGTGGCGCAGCTAGGATTGCAGGGCAGCAAACCCTTTAGCGTTTGGATCCGAGGGAGCTGGGTCTGAAGGGAGCGTGGTTGGGGGAGGGGGCGAGGGATCAGTGCCCTACGGTTACCGGACTCCAGTCCTTGGCTTGGCTCTTGCCTTTTCCACAGCCCCTTTTCCTTCAGAATAACCCCACTCTAACTTCCTGCTGAGGCTTAGAGAAATTGCGCTGCATTTGCAAACAAAAGCCCTTGTTGGAGCTGGTGGTACCGTCTTGGGTGTGAAACTGTCAATTGCTAACCGCGGTCTGGGAAGTGCTGTAATTAACTCCGCCGGGGGCTCCTCCCAACTAAGTCTACGTTCCTTCGTAGGGTTGT
>NC_022012.1:38510928-38515522 GCF_000317375.1 Microtus ochrogaster
TTCTTCTTCTTCTTCTTCTTCTTCTTCTTCTTCTTCTTCTTCTTCTTCTTCTTCTTCTTCTTCTTCTTCTTCTTTTCCTTCCTTCCTTTTTTTTTTAATGTTGGAATCTAACTTGCAAATCTAAACTGGGGAGGGGTAGGAAGAATGTTTTCTCCTCTGAGACGTAAAACTGCAGTGCAGGTGTCAGTTTAAGAAGGGAGCAGCCATCGGAGGCTCACTTTGGATTTAAGGCAATAGGAGGTCTTACTGTGTTTGATTGACAGTAATGATGGTCGCTTAATATTCATCCTCTTAGTGCTTTGCAAGCAGGTAACCCTTCCTGTTGGACGTACCTGCTACTGTTGATCATAATACAGACCTGTCAGTACAAAAAAATAGCTGTTGCCAGAACAGATAAACAACTTCGTGTGATAAGCAGCATTTGTGCGCAAGTCGATGTATAAAGTTTTTTTTTGTTTCAACAAACAGTGTTTGCTAACAAAACTTGAGATCTCTTTTGACTTTAGAATTTTGGGTTTGGGATACATTGGTGCATGGGAAAAAATAGCACAGATTAAGCTAGGCTTTTTTTTCTTTTTTCTTTTCTTCTTTTGCGAGAGGGTGGAACGTAAGGGGGTTAAAAGATAAACCAAAGGAGTTGGGCTTATGTTTTGGTCCTTGGCAATTTTTTATTTATTAAATTTTAGAATCCTATTTGAGGAACAAATAGAGGTTTCAATTTTTTCTTAAAAATAACTGTTAATTAGACTTGATACTCTGGGTGATTTGGGAGAATTTTATTAAAGCTTCAATTTTGTTTAACCCTTTGGGGGTTTTGTTTTTCCCTCCTTTAACTATAGAAAATTTCATTTTTTTAAAAAACAGTGTTATTTTAAATTAGGATATACTGTTCTGAAAAACCTTACTGAAAGGCAACAGTCAGTTTTTTTGTATTGAGGTGTTTTGGTTTGGTAGTTAGAGGGGTCTTAGAGTTTTTCAAGCAAAAGATTTCTTACATGTAGACTGCTCCATACAGATCTTTTGACCGCTTCATTTATTTGGTAAGAACAAAAGCTCTATTAAAAAAAAGAAAACTTTCTGTAGTCAAAACTGATAATCTTTTTGTAGTATTTGAAGCAGTTTTTCTATTTAAAATCTCTTGGCTGCTGTCAGAAATAGAAAAATGTAAGTGAATTGTCTTGCTTTGTTTAAATCTAGATTTACATTAAGTAAATTGAGTAATATTTCAAGTCTTAATGCAATTAATGTAATGGTTTTTGGAGGTTGTAGGACTTAGAGAAAATTCATCAGAGGAGATTGAAGAACAGATTGTTATTTGACGGTGAACTTGAATTCTGTCAGTAGTGTCTTTCTGCCTCATTTTCTCTAGCTTACTTTGATCTTGAAAATTTGAATGTGAGGTTGGAGTCCTTGTAGATTGGGGTTTGAAGGCAGCGCCTCACTCAGTCTTTCTTATGTCAACTAGTGATTTGGCCTGAGTGTGGCTGCTAGTCGACCTTTAAAAGATAAAATTGTAAAGGAGTTCTTTAGAAGGGAATGGCTTTACACCCTGACTTTGCTGTTTGCTGACTGAATTTTTTTCTTTGTTTCAGATTGAAGTGAGTGAATTCAGATATACTTCAAGCTTGTTAGAGGGCTTAAAAAATAAAGAGTTGATTCGGTGCATGAGAGCAAGTTAACTACTGCTGCCTGCCGTTCAGAGACTTACAGGTGCTTGCCTGAATTGCAATAAAGGACTCATATATTGAGCAAGACTTATTTATCTCTTCATTTTGGAGAGCCTCATAAACTGTTATTACAGTTTCTCTACTGACTTTCAAAAATTTTGAAGTTTGAAAGAGACACCTTTGCAGTTAACAAAGCATGAGCACGGCCAGAACAGAGAACCCTGTTATAATGGGTCTGTCCAGTCAGAATGGTCAGCTGAGGGGCCCTGTGAAGCCCAGTGGTGGCCCTGGAGGAGGGGGCACACAGACACAGCAACAGATGAACCAGTTGAAAAACACCAACACAATCAATAACGGCACTCAACAGCAAGCACAGAGCATGACCGCCACTATTAAGTAAGTGTTAGAAGAAAAACTTATAGGCCACAGTTTCTGTTTATTTTTTTTGACTACGTAATATTAACCATTTTGATTGCAGATGACTTTGTCATGGTCTGTAGATATTTGTAGTAGAATAATGTATTTCTGCCATAATTAACTCAGCAAGTGATGAACATAAGCATCTATAAATTGCTATGTTAAGAAATAAATGTACTGTTTGTATAAATGTGAACAAAAGGATCCCATTCTGTTTGGTTTTTTTTTTTTTTTTGAGCTAGGTTTACTCTGTAGCCCAGGCTGACCTGGGCAGTCTTGCTGTTTCAGTCTCCCAAGCACTAGGGTTACAGGTGTGAGGCGCCACACCCTACTCTTCTTTTTAGGTGAGGGGCTTTCTAATGTTACCATGGCAGTTTGCCCGAGTTTATACAACAGGTAAAGGCTGATTGAAAGTTTGAAAACTAAAATTTATTTGCAATAACAAAAAATTTTTTGAAATTTTATGTGCATGGTCATTTCGCCTGCATGTATGTCTCCATGCTATGTGCCTGCCTGGTGTCCATAAAGGCTAAAAAAGTGGGTTGGATCCACTGAAACTGGAGTTGCTGGTGGTGGTGAGCCTCCTGGTGGGTGCTGGGAAATTTAACCCCCTGAAAAAGCAGATTTAAAGATTCAGACTTATTTCATTTTTTAAAGACAGAGGCTAACTGGATGGTAATGGCAATGCATGCCTTTAATCCCAGCACTTGGGAGGCAGAGGCAGATGGAGTTCTGTGAGCTACAGACCAACCTGGTCTACAAAGCGAGTTCAGGGACAGCCAGGAAGGACTACACAGAAACCCTTTGTCTTGGGGGGTGGGGGAGAGACGAAGGAACTGGCATTCTAAAAATGGATTTATAAGGATTTAACATGTAAAACTTCATTCAATGGAAGTTGGGCTTCTGTTAAAAATATAGACGTACATAAAATGGTTTAACATCTACAGATCTTTATATATGATACTTAGTTTATTGACTTGTTTGTGTGTGTTATTTTTGTTTTGTTTTTTTTAAATGTTTATTTTTTATGTATACAATATTCTGTCTGTGTGTATGTCTGCAGGCCAGAAGAGGGCACCAGACCTCATTACAGATGGTTGTGAGCCACCATGTGGTTGCTGGGAATTGAACTCAGAACCTTTGGAAGAGCAGGCAATGCTCTTAACCACTGAGCCATCTCTCCAGCCCCAGTTTGTTTTGTTTTTGAGATGATGTCTTTGTACCCCTGCTCTGATTGAATGCTGTGATTATAGATGTGTGTTACCATCCTGAGTTTGAACTGTATTATGGTTTTCGTAATCTGAGTCTTTCTAGGGAAAAGTAGTCTTCCCTGGCTACTATAATATTTAGATTATTCCTATGAGAGTCACTGCCGGTCTGTAAGAATTCCCACTGTTTTGTTGTGTTTTTTTTTTTTTTTTTCTTTTTCGAGACAGGGTTTCTCTGTGGTTTTTGGAGCCTGTCCTGGAACTAGCTCTGTAGACCAGGCTGGTCTCGAACTCACAGAGATCCGCCTGCCTCTGCCTCCCGAGTACTGGGATTAAAGGCGTGCGCCACCACCGCCCGACTGTTTTGTTGTTTTGATACAGTACCACACTATGTAACCTGCTGGCCTGGAACTTGAAGATCTGCCTGCCTGTGCCTCCTGGTTGCTGGGATGAGTGGCACAGTGGAATTGGTTTTAACAACTCTATAGAAATGGGAATATTTTATAAATTGTAGTTTATTTTAATACAAATAGGCAAGCAAAATTGAGGCTCTTTTCAGTTCCTAAGGGCAGATGTCCACTTTAGTATGAAAGTATTGTTCACTTAAAATTTTTGATTTGGGGTAACAGTTTTTGCTCTGGGATTTTCTAAGTGTGTCATCTCTTTGAAGAGTTCTGGGTTTTGTCAGCTGTTTCAGAACTCTTTAGTACTTACCTCCCTCACCTGTTTGCTCACTTTGATTCTCACTTTTAAGATATATTTGAGTATAATTTGTGAGCCAGTTTTTTTTAAAAGATTTATTTTTTATGCATATAATATGCTGTTGGCATGTATGCCCACATGCCAGAAAGAGGGCACCAGATCTCATTACAGATGGTTGTAAGCTGCCATGTGGTTGCTGGGAATTGAACTCAGATCCTCTGGAATAGCAGCCAGTGCTCTTAACCTCTGAACCATCTCTCCAGCTCCTATGAGCCAGTTTTTGCATTATATTTTTTATATTATGCATTGTTGAATTTGTGTGGCAAGCTATTTTACTAGGTGGTTATCTAGTGTTCAGTGATGTCTGCAGAGGTTCATGAGTTCAAGCCAGCCTGGGCTATATAGATACAAGTTTTTATTTAGATTTTAAAAAAAAAAGAAAGAAAGAAAGGTATCTGTGTTAGGCTATTTGCTTTTAATGTAAGCTCTAGCGTTAGACAAATCAACCTTCGGGGTGCTCTGGGGACAGTTTCAAGTGTCTCCAGGTCTTATTTTTGTTAGTACTATTTTACATAAATTACTTATTTGCTTTTTTTTTTT
>NC_022012.1:38515622-38532820 GCF_000317375.1 Microtus ochrogaster
CTATGTAGCCAGGGGTAATCTTGAACTCCTAAACCTCGTACTTCACCTGGGTGCTGGAATCACCTGGTGGGTGTCATCATACATCATTGTATACATTACTGATAAGCTTGGTAGACACCGTTTGTATGTGAGAGCGTAGAGGGTTGAGGGAATAATTGTTGCAGCCATCACAGAAGGAATAAAGAAAACTAAGGCAACCTGTGTTAGAAACGTCAAGACTTGTGTGCTTTTGTATTTTAAGTCAAGGTCTTTGCGTTGTTCAGACACTAGCCTGGAACTTCCATGGCTCAGGTGGTCTTTCTGTCTTGTTCTCCTGGGTAGTTACCAGAAGTCAGAGGCTTGGATGACTGTAGGGTACTGTGCCAAGTTAGAAGGTGCTTACTGTTTACAAGCATCACTTAGTGATTTTTAAGTTCTGGTTACTAGGTAGCCCATTGGCAACTCCCTGGCTTTTTCAAGGGCCTGGGTTTAATTTCTTAGCATTAAAAAAAAGAAGAAAAGGCTGTAGTTACTAAGTTTTACCGAACTGTTACCATACAAGAACTTGAAACATTATTGCCAAAGTGTGCTTCCCTGAATTGTTGTGGATTTGGCAGTCTTTCAAGATCCTTTAATATGAAATCTAGGTGTTAAATGTTTGTAGTTAATTAAAAAAAAAAGTTAAATACTAGTAGGTCAAATAAAATGTGTTTTGACAAACACTTGTACTTCTAATCTTAGGATGAGGAGGATGGATGCTGGCAGCCCTTCTGTTCTTAAATTTATCCCCTTAGATAATTTCCCAAAGAACATGTTCCCTGAAGTTAACACTCTTGTTAATTAAGTACAGGAGTGTCCCTCCTTCTTGTTAATGATGTAGAGCGTATTAAACTTCCTGTGGGGTAGTACTATTGAGATGTTTCATTTGTATTAAGGAGGAAGCTATGAATTGTGATAACTTTGTTTGCTGTGTTCTCTCTAGACCTGGTGATGACTGGAAAAAGACATTAAAACTCCCTCCAAAGGATCTAAGAATCAAAACTTCGGTAAGTTGGGTTGTAGAATTCAAAAATGGAAGAATGGGGCAATTACAAGTAAAGTAGTTGCATGAAGTGACACCGAGTATTTAGTCCTTGTTTTGTTTATTTTGAGATAGTGTCCTATATAGTTCAGGCCCACCGCAAACTCAAGGTTCTCCTTCCTTAGTCTCAGTAGTGCTGGGAGTATAGTAAGGTATGTCTCACCAGGCTAGCAAATAGTATCTTTAGTTTTTTCAATAGGATTTCACTATTTAGGGGAGGGGTGCTGTGTGTGTGTGTGTGTGTGTGTGTGTGTGTGTGTGTGTGTGTGTGTGTATGTATATAGTATATATATAAAATCTTAAAACATTTTGAAATGATTGAAACTGTGTAGCTAATAGATGTTAGATAGCTAAAAAAGATTCCTACCAGTCTTTGGGATTACATAATAATGAGCTGTTGGATATATTAAGTTTGTGTGTGTGTGTGTGTGTGTGTGTGTGTGTGTGTGTGTGTGCGCGCGCGCGCGCGCGCGCACGCCCATGCACATGTTTATTTCCTTTTTTGCTTTTGTTTGGTGGTGTGCGTTTGTTGTTTTGTTTTTGACAGGGTTTCTCTGTGTAGTTTTGAAGCCTGTTCTAGAACTCGGTAGACCAGGCTGGCTTTGAACTCATGGAAAATCACCCCACACCCCCATCCCCCTCACCCCCTCCTCGGTTCCTGAATGCTGGGATTAAAGGCGTGCACCGCCACCACCCTGCCCAAAGCTCCATTTTTAAGTGGTGTGTATTTGTTATTTCTCCAGGGAATGCTGAAATAGAAACTGAAGCAGTAGTAGTACATATTTTTAAGATGAAGGTGGAGAAAGGGTTCAGGTCCATCGGGTACTTTTTTTTTTTTTAAGCATGCTAACTATGAAAGAACCAGGATTGTATTTTATTGTTTTGTTTTGTTTGATTAGGATGTGACCTCCACAAAAGGAAATGAATTTGAAGATTACTGTTTGAAACGGGAGTTGCTAATGGGAATTTTTGAAATGGGTTGGGAAAAGCCATCTCCTATTCAGGTATGTTTACCCTTTATGTTACGTGAAGGCTATGTATCATGCGTTATGCACTTCAGCAAAATATTTTATTACTGGACAGAGCTGCCTTTAATCCAGAACTCAGGAGGCCAGCCTGGTCTAGAGTGAGTTCCAGACAGTCTACAGAGATCCTTTCTTGACAAAAAAAAAAAAAAAAAATTACATGTATATGGGTGTTCTGTCTGCATATATGTCTGGTACCTGCAGAAGCAAGAAGAGGACCTCAGATCCCCTAGAACTGGAGTTAAACAGTGGTTGTTAGCCACCATGTGTATGCTGGTAATTAAAATGTGTCCCCTGGAAGCAACCAGTGCTCTTAACTGCTGAGCAATCTCTCTAGCTCTCTAGGCCCTACTTGTGTTTTTGGGGTTTTTTTTTTTTTTTTTTTTTTTTGGACATGCAGGAATAGTGTAACGTGGGGTGTGTGTGTGTGTGTACAGTGTTTTTCTGAGGGGGGGGCAGGATTCCATATAGTCCATACTAACCTTGAATTGGAAGTGTAGCTTTGAGCTCTTGTTTCTTGCCTTAGCCTCCAAGTCTAGGATTACAGGCAAATATCGCCACTCACAGCTTTTTCTTGAAATATAAACATAAATATATAAATTTACTTTATGCTTATTTATATAAATATGTTACCCAATTTTATGTATAATTTTTATATAAAATTTATTTTTTTATGTGCATTTGGTGTTTTGTCTGTATGTATGTCTGTGTGAGACAGTTGTGAGCTGCCATGTGGGTGCTGGGAATTGACCCCAAGTCCTCTGGAAAAGCAGTCAGTGTTCTTAACTGCTGAGCCATCTCTCCAGCTTCTAGAACTTTTTGGTTTTTTGAGACCGGGTTTCTCTGTAGCTTTGGAGACTATCCTGGAACTAGCTCTTGTAGACTAGGCTGGCCTGGAACTCATAGAGATCCGCCTGTCTCTGCCTCCTGAGTGCTGGGATTAAAGGCGTGTGCCACCACCACCACCTGGCTTTCTTGAATTTTTACAGGTTAAATTATAAAATCACTTTCCTTTTCTTGTGGGTCTCTTTGTGTATATTTCCTAAGAATAGGGATTGTGCGTGCATGCTCTAGCTTTTGTGTTGATGTTTGACAGCTTTAATACTTACTTCCCTAAGACAGGATTTCTCTTTGGTTGTCCTGGAACTCTCTCTGTAGGCTAGGCTGGGATTAAAGACATGGGCCACCATGTCCAGCCAATTTATTTTATTTTATGTTTGCAAGTGTTTTGCCTGCATGTGTGTCTGTATACCATGTGCATGCAGTGCCCAAGGAAGCCAGACAAGGGTGTTGGATCCCCAGAACTGGAGTTAAAAGTGTGAACTGCCATGTGGATTCTGGGAATTAAATCTGGGCTCTCTGGAGGAGCAGCCAGTGTTTTTAACACCCGAATCATCTGTTCAGTCCCTGGATTTTAACATTCTGTGTGTGCGCACAAGTTTATATTTGTGTGCATGTGTGGAGGTCAGAGAACAACTTACGGGAGTCAGCTCTCTTTTTACTAGGTAGGTTCTGGGGATCAGATCAGGTGTGGCACCTAACATCAAGGACTTACATCTACCAAACCGTCTTGCTGGTCCTGTTTTTTTGTTGTTTTTTTTTTAAACAGGATCTCTTGTATCCCATGCTGGCCTCAAACTCTGTGTAGTCAAGGGTGACCTTAAACTCTTAATCCTTCTGTACAAGAGGAGTTAGGGTTATAGACTTGGAAAATTTTAAATTTATATAGTGCTGGGGATCAAAGTCAGGGTTTTGTGCATGCTGGAGGAGCACTCTACCAATTGAGCTATATCTCCAATCTCTTCCATTCATTTTTTTAATCATTTCTGATGGGACGCTGATTAGGCTGAAGTCCTGCTTTCTCAGCAAAAATACTGCAAAACTTGTGTTACAGGTTTCTCAGGGTATCGAATTTGAAAGTGGTGTGTACAGTCTGATTGGTGATGTCATTAGTTTGGATTATCTTGTTCAAATGTTTTTTTTTTATTCAATAATGTATGATGACAACTACTTTATGTCCCTTAAAACTAGTCAACATTCTAGAGAATACTTTAAGACCAAGAAAGTGTTCTTTTCATCAAACTTTCTCATTGTTGTAGTTATTAATTAGCATCCAGAGACTTGATCTCATCGGTCTAGGGTGTAGTGAATTTCTTGTAAGTTTCAGTTCAAACAGTCCTTCCATGTTTGGCCCCTATAAAGAAGAGCCTGCCCCTATATGTGCCATTATAAGAGTATCTGAGTCTTGGGATGCTAGGAGTTGAACTCAGGACCTTGATCACACCAGCCAAACACTCTAACACTGAGATGTACCACTAGCCTTTCTCCTTCCTGCTTCATGTATATTTGTGTGGACTCAGGATTGCCTTTAAAATCATGTTTCTGTGTGCTCGGTTGTTACAAATTTGGCTCCACCAGGGTGGCTCATATATGCATATTGTGATTAAATTCTTGATTTTTATTGAGCAGTTCCTTTTGTTATAACACGAAAACTAGAATTATGTATCTTATGTTTATTATGTTCTGACCTTGGAATCTTTGAAGTACTGATTTTTTGAGACGGGGTTTCTGTGTATAACTGATTGTCCTGGGACTCTCTTTGTAAGACTAGGCTGGCCTCGAACTCAGAGATCCACTTGCCTCTGCTTCCTGAGAGCTAAGGTTAAAGGTGTGTACCATCACACCTGGCTGAAAACAGATGATTTTAATTTTACACAATGGGCACCTTTTATTTGGAGGTAGTCTCATTTTATATATCACTGATAGGACATCTTAAAAGTGATCTTCTAAGACAGTGGATGTTTTTTTAATTGATATTTATTGAGCTCTACATTTTTCTCTGCTCCCCTCCCTGCCTCTCCCCACCCCCTTTCAACCCTCCCCCAAGGTCCCCATGCTCCCAATTTACTCAGGAGATCTTGTCTTTTTATACTTTTCTACTTCCCATGTAGATTAGATCAATGTGAGTCTCTCTTAATATCCTCATTGTTGTCTAAGTTCTCTGGGATTGTGGTTTGTAGGCTGGCTTTCTTTGCTTTATGTTTAAAAATCACCTATAAGTGAGTACATGTGATGATTGTCTGTGTCTGGGTTACCTCACTCAAAATAATGTTTTCTAGCTCCATCCCTTCTCCTGCAAAATTCAAGCTGTCTTTTTTTTTTTTTTTTTTTTTTTGCTGTGTAGTACTCCATTGTGTGAATTTATCACATTTTCCTTATCCATTCTTCGGTCAAGGGGCATTTAGGTTGTTTCCAAGTTCTAGCTATGACAAACAAAGCTGCTATGAACATAGTTGAGCATATGTTCTTGTAGCACGATTGAGCATCCTTTGGGTATATACCCAAAAGTGGCATTCCTGGGTCTTGAGGAAGGTTGTTTCCTAATTTTCTGAGAAATCACCACACTGACGTCCAAAGGGGTTGTACCAGCTTGCATTCCCACCAGCAGTGCAGAAGTGTTCCCTCTTCCCCACAACTTCTCCAGCATAAGTTGTCGTCAGTGTTTTTGATCTTGGCCATTCTTTCAGGTGTAAGATGGAATCTCAGAGTTGTTTTGAGTTTCCTTTCTCTGATGACTAAGGATGTTGAACATTTCCTTAAGTGTCTTTCAGCCATTTTAGATTCCTCTGTAGAGACTTCTCTGTTTAGGTCTTTACTCCATTTTTTTTATTGGATTATATGATTTTTTTGTGTCCAATTTCTTGAGTTCGTTGTATATTTTAGAGATCAGACCTCTGTCTGATGTGGGCTTGGTGAAGATCTTTTCCCATTCTTTAGGCTGTTGTTTTGTATTGTTGACTATGACCATTGGTTTACAGAAGCTTTCCAGTTTCAGGAGGTCCCATTTATTAATTATTTCTCTTAGAGCTGGGTGGTGGTGGTGGTGCACACCTTTAATCCCAGCACTTGGGAGGCAGAGGCAGGGGCAGGCAGATCTCTGTGAGTTCGAGGCCAACCTAGTCTACAGGAGCTAGTTCTAGGACAGCCAGAGCTATACAGAGAAACCCTGTCTCAAAAAAAACAAAAAAGAAAAAAAGCTTTCTTTTTTCCATTTGATGTATTTTGCTTCTTTGTCAAAGATCAGATGTTTGAAGATGTGTGGATTGATATCCGTGATATCCGGGTCTTCTATTCGGTTCCATTGGTCCTCCTGTCTGTTCTTATGCCAATACTGACAGTGGTTTTTAACCTATGTGTCACTAACTCCTTTGGGGAGGGTGTCAAACAACCCTTTCATAGGGTTGCCTGAGACCATCAGAAAACACAGAGATTTGCATTATGATTCATAACAGCAAAATTACAGTTATGAAGTAGTGACAAAATAATGTTATGGTTGGGGGTCACCACAAAATAAGAAACTATGTTGTTAAAGGGTGACACCATTAGGAGGGTTGACAACCCACTGCTCTAAGAAAATACAGCTAGTGATTGCCCAAAGGTGAGAAGGTGAGTGTAGTAGCTTCTTTGTGGTTTAAGACAGGGTCTCCCTGTGTTTTTCTGGCTGTCTTGGAACTCACTATCTAGACTAGGTTAGCCTTGAACTCAGATCCAGCTGCTTCTGTCTCCAGGGTACTGGGGTTAAAACTGTAGACTACCATGCCTCTTTGTGTGTTTGTGTGTGTGTGACAGAGAGAGAGAGAGAGAGAGAGAGAGAGAGAGAGAGAGAGATTATTTTTAGACAAAACATTCAGAATTAAGAAATCGGAATTCTAGGTCCAGAAAGAAATTCACACATCACCTTATCTAAAAGTCCAGCCTTACAATGGGCTGTCTTCTACTGTTCATTTTTCTTTGCACAGAATCTTGCTGTATGGCTAATTGACTTTTCACTCAGGATCCCTCTGCCTTAGCCTCCCAAGTGCTACACTTGTAGATATGGGCCATCAAACCTTGTTCTTACCTACCTATATTCATTCCTTACTCTTTTCCTTTTTTCAATTTATTTAATTTTATTTTTATGAGCATTGGTGCGAGGGTGGCAGTTCCTCTAGAACTGGAGTTAGAGACAGTTGTGAGCGGCCTTGACGGTGCTGGGAATTGAACCTTGGTCCCCTGGAAGAGCAGCCCGTGTTCTTAACTACTGAGCCATCTATCCAGCCCCTTACTCTTTTTTTTTTTTTTTTTTAATTTTGATTTTTCAAGACAGGGTTTCTCTGTGTAGCCCTGGCAATACTAGAACTCACTCTGTAGCCCAGGCTGGCCTCAAACTCAGATCTGCCTGGTTCCTGCTGGGATTAAAGATGTTGTGACACTGTGCTCTTCTGTTAGCCATTTTATTTCCCTTCTGAAAATGATGATCGTTATTTTCAGTATTTAAGACTACGGTTGTTTCTTTTTCTTTTCCAGAGGTTTTTTTGTTTTTGTTTTTGTTTTTTAATTTTATGTATGTGGGTGTTTTGCCTGTGTGTATATAGAGTGGTTTTGTTTTAAAGGTAAAGCATCCTCCTTGGAAGGAGCCTGGGAATCTGCTTTTCTCTGGTTAGCTCTGTACTAACTTGGAGGTTCTGATTGTGAGGTGGGAACTCTCTCTGTGTATGATAGAGGTAAAGATCAGAGAACAATTTTGGGTGTTAGTCCTTGTCTTTTACTTTGGGGCAGGAGTCTCTCTTGTGTTCTGCCCCCAATAGCTGTACATGCCAGGCTAGCTGGACCCTGAGGCTTCTGTTTCTACCTCCCATCTCATCATAGAGTTAAGGGATTACAGATATAGACTACCAGACTTGGCCTAGCTTTTTTTTTAAGATTTATTTATATATTTATTATATATACAACATTCTGCCTCCATGTATGCCCGCACACCAGAAGAGGGCACCAGATCTCATTACAGATGGTTGTGAGCCACCATGTGGTTGCTGGGAATTGAACTCAGGACCTATGGAAGAGCAGCCAGTGCTCTTAACCACTGAGCCATCTCTCCAGCCCCCTTGGCCTAGCTTTTATGTGGGTTTTAGGGATTCAAACTCGGGTCCTCGTGCTTAGTTATGTTAGTTAAATACTATTACTAAACTAATATTCACACCCTCAGTTTATCTGATGAGGCAGAGATGATGGGCCATAGCTGAGAGAAAAATGGAAAGTTTTTTTTGTTTTTTGAGACAGGCTTTCTCTGTGAAAGACCTGGACGTTCCGGAGTTTACTGTGTAGATCAGGCTGGCCTGGAAATCATAGAAATCTGCCTGCCTCTGCCTCCCAGTGCTGGGATTAAAAGCGTGCGCCGCCACCACCACCTGGCAGAAAACTACTTACTGTTAGTATCAGAATTCCATATCCTTTCAAGAACTTTGTAGTGGTGCTGGAGAGATGGCTCAGTAGTTAAGAGCAGTGGTTGCTCTTGCAGAGGACCGAGGTTCAATTCCCAGTACCCACATGGTGGCTCACAACCACCTGTAACTCCAGTTCCAGGGGATCCGATGCCTTTTTCTGTCGTCCACAAGCTAGCTCTAGGCATACATATGGCAAACAGATACACTTGAGACAAAACATTCATACACATATAAAATAAATAAAAATAATTAAAAATAAAATATTTTGTAGCTAGGCATTGAGAAACCCCCAGAACCAACTTTTGCAATGTGGGAATTGGACTATATCCCCATCCCCCATCTTAATGTTTTTAATGCTACAGAAACAAGTAGTGTGTGGGTAGCCTGTTACAAACTTCAGCCTATGGCAATAACGGCAACTTCTGAAAAAAAAATTTGACTCAAGGCAGGAGAAAGACATTAAGACCAGATGGTCAAAGCCATGGCTTTCCTTGTTAACTCCTTTACTGTGTACTGTTTATGATAAGCAGACATTAGAACTGTCTGTGAAACTAAAACAAAAGTATTATCATTGGACCATTTTCATGGTCTGACAGCTGTTTTATTCTGACCCTCTGGCACCCATCTGATGCCTGTGACTTGTAGGTAGTAAATATATCATTAAGAACTAGGGATACAGGGTGCTTGCCTAGCGTGCCTGGAAAATCTCAGGTTTATGACCAGTGTCGCATAAACCAGGTAAGGTATTGTCAGCCAGGCCTAGTGGTGCATGCTTGCAATCCCAACACTCAAGAGGATCAGAAGGTCACAGTCTTCTTCATACATAAGAAGACCCAACTGGGCTACATGAGCTCCTGTCTCTTAAAAAAAAAAAGAAAGATGGGGGGGGCGGGCTGGAGAGATGGCTCAGAGGTTAAGAGTATTGCCTGCTCTTCCAAAGGTCCTGAGTTCAATTCCCAGCAGCCACATGGTGGCTCACAACCATCTGTAACGAGGTCTGGTGCCCTCTTCTGGCCTGTAGGTATACATGCAGACAGAACATTGTATACATAATAAATAAGCAAATATTAAAAAAAGAAAGATGGTAGGGGATGGAAGTCATGACTGTTTGTGTCTTACTTCTGTAATAATTTTAAAACCATAGAACTATTTTGGTAATTGATATAGGCATGTATCAATGATTGTGAATCTGGATTTTCCTGGATTTTGTTGGTTTTTAGTTTTAGAAACTTAACAAAGTTGTATATTTCCTTCTAATATATAAGTATGTAGTTGAAATATATTTAACCATCCATTGCATATAGTTTATTTCCAAATGAGAGATGGATGGAGTTTCTTGTTTTATCACATTGAACCGGACACTTGTCAGGGAACAGCATTTCCAGCACTTTGACTTATTTTGTTGAGATGGTGTCTTAATAACCCAGAATACCTCAGGCTTATGGCTGTCCTCCTATTTCTGCCTCCCGAGTACTGGGATTAAAGTCTTGAGCTACCTTGAGTAACTCATTTTTAGCTTTTAAGATTTGCTAGAAATGTTTCTGATAGTGGAATGATGAGGCGTATACACTTTTAAAGTCAATAGCCTGGGTCTCATGATTTCCTAATAGTCTAGGGGACATAGTAACAGTAAATGTCTCAAAGAGAGTGGGGGAAGGCCTCTCAGTAGAGCTCAGCGATTGATGCTTGCCTGTTGTGCACCAGACAAAGGATTTAGTGCAAGTGAAGAAAAGCCATCCCCCCACCCAGTGTCTTAGCGTGTAGTTCTGACTGGCCATAACTCAGAGATTCTTTGGCTTTTGTCTTGGTGCTAGGATTAAAGATGTACACTACCGATCCCCACCCCTGTGAATTCTGCTTCTTAGCCTTTATCAACTAGTATGGGTCGGAATTTAGCCTTTTTACAGTGGCACAGTATATTATGCTATATGATAGCTCTTCGGATTTTTTTAAAATTTCATTTATTTTTATGAATATGGCTGCCATGACATGTGGGGGTCAGAAGTCAGCCTTTAGGAGTTGTCTCAAGGACTTCCACTCACCCCAGCAAGCTGGCTCCCTGGACTTTGTATTTCTTTTTTAATTTTTATTTTTAATTTCTAGAATTTGTGTGTATGCGTGTATATAAGAGAGCGTTTGTGTGCATACTTTCCAAGACACACATGGAAGACAGGGCATGTTTTCGGGTATGGAACTCAAATCAGCAGGATTACATGTAGAAAAGATAAATCTGTTGAACCATCACACAAGTCCCCATGTAATGTTTTTAAGCAACAAACAGAACCATTCAGTAATGTATTCTCAGAAATACTACACTAGTGATTTGTCGTCATTTAAGACATTTGATTTTTATTTTAGTAATGATTAGTGGAAACTTTGTTTTGAAAGAGGCTCTTTTTATTTTGTAGAAAAACTAACATTTAAAAATATTTCTCACTTTGCTGAATTAAAAGCATAATTTTTCCATTTTCCTTCTTTCGGTATCCTGGGGAGGGGGATTCAAGACAGGGTTTCTCTGTGTAGCCCTGGCTGTCTCCCAACTCTGTGAAGACTGTACTGACCTTGAACTACTTCTGCTGCCTCCTGAGTGCTAGGGTTGTAGGCCTCACCACTCAGCTTCTCCAACAGTTACTTGCCTTTTCTCATTTTCTCTGAAGCCTCTGTTCACCATGTGGCTGCTTGTCCATCATATATCTCACTTTAAATTCCATGGCCTTTTACCTTCTTTCTTCCCAATAGTTGCTGAGGTTCCAACTGGCCTGCTCTGGGGGTTTTCTTTTAAACTTAAATATCCATCATCATCCCCCCCCCCCCATCGGTGCCTCAGTAGGGTGCCTGCTCAGCCTGTTTGAAACCCGGGTTTGGTCTCTAGTGCTCGGTGCAGTACTAGCACTTGGGAAATGGAGACCAGGAGGACGAGAATCAGGGCCATCTTGTGCTACATAGCAAGTTAAGAGGCCAGCCTTGAGCACAAGCAGCCCTTTGCTCCCTTCCCCAGAAAACCATATATAGATGGTTAGTCTCGATTTAGATACTATAAAATATATTTGGTATAATTTGCAAGTTGTTATATTTATCCTTTTATTCAAAAATATTGTTCTTAATTTGGAGCTCTAGAACCATTGAGGAGGCTCAATTCTTTTGACTTTCCTGAACATTTTCAAAATATGGGGGGAGAGGTGTGGGTGGTGGTGCACATCCCACAGCAATTGTGTGGAGGGCAGACCACAACTCTTTCTTCATGGGATCCAGGCTTGTACTGCATGGACTTTTACTCACTGAGCCATTTCACCTGCCCATTTTCTGATCCTTTTAAGTTATAAAATAAACTCTTTATATATTATGCCTTTAATTTTTATTTTTTATTTTTTAATTTATGTTTTTTGAGGCAGGGTTTCTCTGTGTCTTGGCTGTCCTGGAACTCACTCTGTAGACCAGACTGGCCTCAAACATACAAATCCTCCTGCCTCTGCCTCCCAAGTGCTAGGATTAAAGGAGTGTGCCGCCACTGCCAGGCCTCTTTACCCTTAATTTCTTCTAAGGATTGTGGAGAGTAGGTGGGGGCCGGGGAGGAGGCTAAAGACTCTGTTGAAACAATATACAGTTTTCTAAAACATTGTGTTTGAAATATTTCACTGAACTTTGTAGCTCTTGCCTGTAATCTTAGTGCCCAAAAAGCTGAGGCAAGAGGCTGTACAGGAGTTTGAGACCATCTAGGACTACAGACTGAAAGTCCATATGAAAGAAACAAATCAGCAAGCTTTGAATGTTTCTTATGCTTTTACTTTGAGATTAGTAAGGGGAAAAGAAGCTTTTGTAAGGAAAATTAGTTTCTTTCTCCAAAACTCATTGACTCATAACTGCCTGTAATTCCACCTCCAGGGACTCTGACACTCTTGCAGGGACACCTGGCACATGCTCACACAGACACACATATATACAAATAAATCAATTTAAATCTTTTTTCTGAAGTTTACTTATTTTTACATGAACGCTTTCTAACCACCTGTCTTCAATACTCTTGGCAAACCGAGAACTCATTATTGAGTGACAGGTTTGTGAGCAGGTTATTTGTAGGGTTCTGTAGCAGAACAGTGTGTGTTCTGTCTTAATTTGTGCCTGTTTCCCTTTTAATTTCTGTGTGTGCTTAATTTTCAGTAACTTCAGTATCCTTTCCTGTGCCCCAGATAATAAGTATTACCTTTGTTGTGGTTATTGAAAACATAAGACAAAGTAAGCCTAAAAGTGAAATGAGGGACACGGTGATGGCACACACCTTATTCCCAGCATTTGGGGGACAGAGAGAGGAAGATCTGAGTTCAGGCCAGTCTGGTCTACAGAGTGAGTTCCAGGACAGCCACGGCTGTGAACATAGAGAAATCCTGTCTTGAAGTTTTAAACCAAAAAAAAAAAAGAAAGAAAGAAAATGAAGTGTTACTTATAGTGATGTCTTCAGTTGCAGGACAGAGAAGTTATGAAAAATATTGGAGGTTGATATGATAAGTACTTACTAGGACTCAGAGATAAATGTTTCTAGCTTATTTCTCTGTGTCTATTTTGTGTAAGAAGAAGGTGTCTAATCTGCAATTTTTTTTTTCTTGCTTTGGCTTGTTTGGTTTGGTTTTTGGTACTGGGCATTGAACTGAAGGTCTTGCAAATGGCTAAACATGCACTCAGTCCCTACACCTCCAGCCCATTGTTCACTTTTTTTCCTGTAGTATGATTGACTTACTGGTCTGAAAATAACATGTGCTATATAATCTTTCCTTGGAGTCGTTGGTGCTATTTTTTTTCCTGTTTGTTAAGTCAAGCTGATCTTAAAACTTGTGTACTTGCAGCCTACTGGGAACAGACTTGAGCTACTGTGTCTGGCTATTTTTAATTTCTGACAAAAATGTTCTTTGAGGACTGTTTATAGCTCTTTGGGAGTTTTTTTTCCCCTGTTATTTTCTTTGTACACACACACACACACACACACACACACACACACACACACACACACACGGGCACTTTGATTTTTTGTTTTGGTTTTGATTTTTCAAGACAGGGTTTTTGTAACTTTGGAGCCTGACCTGGAGTGGAACTAGCTCTTGTAGACCATGCTGGCCTTGAACTCATGGAGCCCAGCTTTTTTGTTTGTTTTTGAGACAGGATCTTTCTCTATATAGCCCTGGCTGTCAAGACCAGGCTGGCCTTGAACTCTGATCTGCTGCCTCTACCTCTGACATTAGAGGTGTATGCCACCAAGCCTACCTCACTTGCCCTTTCTATTACTCTGGGATTAAACTCAGAATATTTTCTGAGTTTTGGAAAGCAGTTTTGGAAATTTTTTATTCATAAATGCTGTTAATGATCACTGGTCCTGCTAATCCTCATAGGTCTTTGCCATTCATGCAAAATACAAATAGTCCAAATCAGAGCAGTATGGAGAAGGGTACTTATCCTTCAGTGTAACTTAGAGAAGAATCTGGTTATGTACTACTTTTATTCACAAGTAATTTTTCCATTGCCTTGTCTTTTAGGAGGAGAGCATTCCCATTGCTTTATCTGGTAGGGATATCTTAGCTAGAGCAAAAAATGGAACAGGCAAAAGCGGTGCCTACCTCATTCCCTTACTTGAACGGCTGGACCTGAAGAAGGACAATATTCAAGGTTAGTTGTACAAAGTGTGTGTGAGAGAGAGAGAAAGAGAGATAAACTGTCTTTTTATTCTTGGAGCTTTGTAGGTTTTACTCTTGGTCAGAATTTAAGCAATCCAAACTTCTTACAGTCGTTACTCTGTTCTTACAGAATTTGACTTAATTGTCTAAAAATGATTCTCAACTTTTTAAGGGGGTTTCCTGCTTTCAGGAGACTTTTGTATGACACACAGTTGAACAGCCATGTGAGATAAGAAAAGTAAGTTTTGTTGCCCTATACTTAGGAAAACTGTGTTGTTGAGAGGTTCAATGAGTTGTTATTGGCCTGTGAAACTGAATTCCCCTGTGAGAACTGTGTAAAGCCAGGCTCCTTGTAGAAGTAGTAAGTGCATCTCTTGTAAAGGCTTGAGCTTTGGGGATTTTAAGAGCTTAGACAGTGGAAAAGAAGCAAATTTCTATAGTTTCATCTGGAGTCAGTTCATATAATTAAGATTTCACCTCTAAAACTTTTCTTACATTTTCCAACTTTCAGTTTATAATTGTCTCACCTTACTTTGATATGATGAAAATAGAATCTGAGCAGGAGGTATACTACTAAAGTATTTAGATTAGTGAATCTCTTCTGTCAAACAAATGTAGTTTATGACACTTAGAAATATTATGTCTCATGTTCTGCCTGTGTGATTAGACTTAATACCTCAGTGGAACTATTTTTATAGCTTCTTAAGCTTCTAAAATATGATATATTCTCTCCTTCCTCTTCCTCTGTTCTTGGATATTTTCTAGCAATGGTGATTGTTCCCACAAGAGAACTTGCTCTACAGGTCAGTCAAATTTGCATCCAGGTCAGCAAACACATGGGAGGGGCCAAAGTGATGGCAACCACAGGAGGAACGAATTTACGGGATGACATAATGAGGCTTGATGATACAGGTAGGAAATGGTTAAAATAGCAGTGCTCTCTGACTGATTGAGGCCATAGTGGCTTTTTTTTTTTTTTTTAACTTATTAGACATTTTTAATTATGTGGGTGTGGGGAGTGGTTCGTGTGCAGGTGCCCAATGGTGAGGGCATTGGATCCCCTGGGGCTAGAGTTACAGGCATTTGTGCATCAACTATTGTAGATGCTGGGAATTGAACTTGAATTCTCTGCAAGAGCAGTATGAATTCTTAACCACTAAGTCATTGCTAACCCCCAAGTGTTTCCTTTTAGGAAATAACTAAAAAATATTTTTAAGAATTAACATTGGGACTGAGGTTAGCTCAGCTGGTAAACAAACTGGATTTAGTGGCATTTCCCTGTAATTCTAGCACTGGGGAAATGAAAACAAGAGGTTCAAAAGTTGGAGGTCATAGTGAATTTGAGGCCAGCTGATGCCCTGTCATCACAAAAAGATGAAGGATTAGAAGTGCTGCAGTAGAAAGAACAGTGACAACAACCATTTCTTTCAAGAGGAATAAATAGATAACTGAAAGGATACTCAGCATTATTAGTATTTTCAGGTTTTGGCTTTTTGAGACAGAGTCTCTATGGAAACCTCTATGCCTGTCCTAGAACTTGCTATGTAAACCAGGCTGTTCTCAAACCTCAAACTCACAGAGATCTGCCTGCCTCTGCCTCATGAATGCTGGGATTAAATATTTTTGATATTAATTAATATGGTTGAAAATACTGAATTTATATTAAAATTGTTCTAATTTTTCAAGACTAAGAAGTATTAGTTATCAGTAATGCCTGTCTGTGGAAAGTAAGCTGTATTATAGCATAAGTATACAGTATACATAGCAGTATAGTTCAGATTAGAAATTTAATATTTTTCAAGTAACTAAACAGCATACACACAAAGTTGTTTACTCTGGTGTGGTTTGTAGTACTCAAAAAGAAGGTAAATTTATTTTGGAAGACTGGATAAATACAGTGAGGTATAACCTGAGTGGAGTCTCACAAAGTAAATAAAGAATGCCTGACTTGTATTCAGTTTTTATGAAGGGCTCACCATGAATAATGCTGAGTGTAAGAGTTAATAAAATAGCAAGAGCACATGTAAAATTAGGCAAATTTGGTCAGAATGTTAATATGTATTATTTGTTAGTTACTTGGTTATATTCTTTCAATTGTACAGTTTTTGTTTTTAGTAACTGTTCTTCCCCTTAACACAGTCTGGGCAGGATTGCCTAGATGTAAGGCCTGTCTTTATGTGAGAAACCCCGTGTTATGGCTGTTATTTCTTGCAGGTTGTCTGTCATAAGACAACGGCTGTATGCCCCTTAGTTGGAATTGGTGATTTTGGAAACTTACCTACTCAATGTAAAACTGAAGCAAATATTGTCTAGCTGTTGTGAGGTGAAATGGGAGTATACAGTCCCAAACACATCTTTTGACTTTTTTGTGTTTCTGATGCTAAATACATACTACAAAGTTATGTTAGGTTTTTGTGTGGGTGTATGTGTGAACAATAAATTAACAAGAATGTATATAGTTTCTGAATCTCCTTTTTCCTGTAAATCTTGTATAGTGCATGTGGTGATCGCTACCCCTGGCAGAATCCTGGATCTTATCAAGAAAGGAGTAGCGAAGGTTGACCATGTCCAGATGATAGTATTGGATGAGGTAATGTTCTCCACTTAAAGACTGCTGTGGATGATTGTGGGCATGCAGTTGCTTACACTTTTCAGTGGATGAAGCAAAAGCTGTTTTTATTTGACTTTCAGTAAACACATCCAGATACTTGTTACCACATAACCAAGCCAAGTTCATTTTAAATCTTTCTATTCAGTGATACATTCTAAAACCATGTAAGAGATATCTCTTGACCCTTTCTTTTGTATCTGCTGCTTGATATTGTTTGCTTCTTTTGAAGTTTGTTATCTCATTGGGTTATAACCTAGTCAACTGAGGCCAAATGTTTTACCTGAGTTAGTTAGGTCTACCCAGCAAGTGTCAGGCCAGTTAAGGCTACATAGATCTACCAGTGCTTTATACATGTAAGCCTGTCAGTGTTAGTGTTTGGGGTCCATTTACTTTGTTTGCTGTTTGGTTTGTTTTAGTTCACCAACTGACTAATGAGAAATAGAACTAAATATTGTGTCAACATTGGCTACATCATAACATGCTTTTACATCATTTTTACAGTCTAGACCTTCTAGGTATCTTAGACTGTTTTGTTTTTTGGTTGCTTTTTTTTTTTTTTTTTTTTTTTTTGGTTTTTCG
>NC_022012.1:38532920-38536272 GCF_000317375.1 Microtus ochrogaster
CTTGTAGACCAGGCTGGTCTCGAACTCACAGAGATCCGCCTGCCTCTGCCTCCCAAGTGCTGGGATTAAAGGCGTGCGCCACCACCGCCCGGCGGGTATCTTAGACTGTTGTGGGATGTAGGTAACCAGTTTTCATAGTTGAAGAAACTGAAGCATGACTAAGTGATATCCAGTACAGCTAAAGAATAAAATGTTTCAGTCCAAATAGTTTGAATTCAGAACCTGGTTTGGTTTTGTAACAGGGAGTTTTAGTTTGGGTTTTTATTGCTGTGAAGAGACACCATGACCACAGCAACTCTTATAAATGAAAACACTTAATGGGTGGCTTGCAGTTCATAGTTCAGTCCATTATCATCATGGTGAAACATGGTGGCGTGCAGGCAGACATGGTGCTGGAGAGGTAGCTAGGAGATCTCCATCTTGCACAGGCAACAGGAAGTGGTCTGTCTCACTGGGCGTGGCTTAAGCATATATAAGACCTCAAAGCCCACCTCTATAGTGACACTTCCTCCAATAAGGCCACACCTACTCTAACAAGGCCACTTCTCCTAATAGTGTCACTTCCTTTGAGGGCTATTTTCTTTCATACCACCACACAGGGTCTTGCTATTTAACCTAGGCTGGCCTTGAACAAGGTGTATGCCAATCACACCTAGCTCAAAACCTGTGTTTTTGACCAATATATACAATATTGCCTCTTTAATGGGATGATTTTTTTCTACCTTCCTTTAGGTAGGAATTATAGTCTCTGTTTTGAGACCGTTTCATTATATAGCCCAGACTGACCTCAAACTCTGTTCTCCTGTGTCAGCCACTTGGGTGCTGGGATTACAGGCATGTGCTACTATGCTTGGGTCCTTCCCCTTTATTACTATGGATTTATCTTGGTAACCTTGGAAACTGTATGCATTGAAGAATTTATGTTCATAGCCAGCAACAGCCTATATAGGTTGTGTTTGCCCTTTGTTTATATGCTAGCCAAAACTTTTAATGTCTTACTCTTTTAAAAGTGCCTTTTCTTTGCATTCCAGGCAGATAAATTGTTGTCGCAGGATTTTGTGCAGATTATGGAGGATATTATTCTCACACTACCTAAAAATAGGCAGATTTTGCTATATTCTGCTACTTTCCCTCTTAGTGTACAAAAGTTCATGGTAAGTATTAAATCTATACTTGCAATCAGTATGTATCATCATGGTACTTAGGAGTGTATGCTTTTACCTGTAGTTATATCTTATTATCAGAGCATATGCTTTATGTGATTTCAGAATTTTCATTTCAGGTGATCAGTAAGTATTTGTGCTCAAATTTATTTTTTTTTAATTTATTTATTTATTATGTATACAATATTCTTTCTGCGTGTATGCCTGCAGGCCAGAAGAGGGCACCAGACCTCATACAGGTGGTTGTGAGTCACCATGTGGTTGCCAGGAATTGAACTCAGGACCTTTGGAAGAGCAGGCAATGCTCTTAACCCCTGAGCCATCTCTCCAGCCCTCAAATTTATTTTTTTAAATGCCTTTATTGGCTTTTAAAAAAAACTTTATTTTATGTGCATTGGTGTGAAGATGTCAGATCTGGAACTAGAGTTACAGACAGTTGTGAGCTCCCATATGGGTGTTGGGGATTGAACCCAGGTCCTCTGGAAGATTAGCCTGTGCTCTTAACCGCTGAGCTGTCTCTCCAGCCCCTGTACTTGGATTTATTATAATTGGGTTTTTGTTTTGTTTTTTGAGACAGGGTCTCACTATGTAGTTATGGCCCGTAAACTAGCTTCCAACTCAACAGGTCTCGTGACTCTCCCTCCTAAATGCTGGGATTAAGAGTATGTGCCATCACATCTAGCTTATACTTTTTTTTTTAAAGATTTATTTATTTATTATGTACACAGTGTGCCAGAAGAGGGCACCAGATCTCATTACAGATGGTTGTGAGCCACCATGTGGTTGCTGGGAATTGAACTCAGGACCTCTGGAAGAGCTGTCAGTGCTCTTAACCTCTGAGCCATCTCTCCAGCCCTAGCTTATACTTTTTTAATTTCATAAAATGGATCTCTATGAGTTCAAAGCCATCCTGGTTTTCATCAGTTCCCAGCCATCCAATGCTACCTAGTGAGGCATTCTCATTCTGTCTCTCTCATTTTTTTTGTTTTTTAAAGACAGGGTACAGGGTTTCTCTCTGTAGCCCTAGCTGTTTTAGAACTCAATCTGTAGACCAGGCTGGCCAAGAGCTCAGAGATCCACCTATACCTGCCTCCCAAGTGCTGAGATTAAAGGCATGTATCATCATGGTCTGGCTGTGAGACTCTGTCAGGGGGATGGAAGGTGAACTGTCATTTTATTTATTTAGCTCTTCATCCCAAGGTGACTTATCCCATAGATGCTAAGTAAATTGGTTATTCTGTACACAAAATGTGCCCTGGAAACTACTTGTGTAGTCATGGTTATCGTCCTGTCTCAGCCTTTCGAATGGTGGGACACAGCAATGTACACCATGCCCATCTCTAACATAGCTACATTTTGAATCTGAGATCCACCATTTTAGGTAATTTGTTTATGAATACTTGTTTTGAAAAGAGATGCATTCATTAGAGCAAGAGAGAAAAAAACAATGTATAAATTTAGGGCAAGAAATTGAGTTCAGACCCTGGGAGGTGGGAGACAGCACACAAGAGGCAGAGTCAGGAGGATCTTGGAGTTCCAGGAAAACCTTGTTTACAGAATGAGTTTTAGGACAGCCAGAACCACACAGAGAAACACTGTGTGTTTGTGTGGGGAGGGAGTGGGGGGTTGAGTTCAGGGGTAGAGCTGTTTACCTAGCATACTGGAAGCCTTAGGTTTAATTCCCCAGTACTGTGCGCCCCCCTCCCTGTTTAAAAAAAAAAAAGACAAGTATACATTTTCAATTTAAGAGAAGCCCGATCTTTATTTAAGACTTAGTTTACGCTCTTCTCCCCCTCCAGAATTCCCATCTGCAAAAACCCTATGAGATTAACCTGATGGAGGAACTAACTCTGAAGGGAGTAACCCAGTACTACGCATATGTAACCGAGCGCCAAAAAGTACACTGCCTCAACACACTTTTCTCCAGGGTAAGTAGTAGGCTTTTCCTGCTGAGTCCTATCCTCCACTAATTCCAGTAAATCAGACGGTTACATCATTTTCCCCATTGTCTTCACTGTTAAAAAAGTCTTAGTGTATCATAACCAGTAGCTTTGTTTGGTTTAAAGTTGAAGATGATTGACATAGGTGCTTTACTTCTACATTTTTACTGTTAAATAGTTTACCTTAATTACAGTTTATCCTGATTATCTTTTTTTTTTTTTTTTTTGGTTTTTTGGTTTTTTCGAGAC